>NC_000073.6:131823874-132123874 GCF_000001635.26 Mus musculus
TTACAATCATGAACTGCCCATCCTCCACACTGCCTGTCTCCTTCACCAGCTTGTTTACCAGGAGCTTAGGCAGATTTACATGAATCACACCTTGTTATGGTTGTGACTTGGAAAGGAAGCATTCCCTACAGCGTTGAGAGCTTGAACACCGGCCGGTGGTGCTGTTGGATCACGAGGATGTTAACATCAATGGAGTCATCCCTTGACAAATTCGTGATTTGATGGCGGCATTATTGAGAGGCAGTAAAAGCCCAGAGGTGGGTTACAGTTGGAGGAAGTAGTCATTGAGGTATGCCTTTGAAGGAGGCATATTCTCTCTCTGCACCCTGTTCTCTTGAACATCCTGCTATGATGTTCTACCTGAACAGAAGCTATGGGCCATGTGGCCAAGTGATCATGGACTGGCATTTCTGAAAACACGAGCTGAGATAAATAGTTTAAGTCTAGTATCAGGCATTTTTGTCCCACTGGCAACGTGAAAAATACTTAGCTCAGTGCTCAGAACTTGCCCTTCACAGCTCCTGCTCAGAGCTTCAAAATCCCAGCGTAGGCTGGAGGTTTCTTTTAAGAAGCCAAAATGTCTTCACTCATCCACCCAGAGCCTCCTATCTTGATTTGCTCATGGCGGGAGAGCAGGTCTAGTTGGTTGAGGCTTTACGGATCTGGGGCTGTGAATGGGATAGACTTAGGAAAAACACATCAGTATATGTCACATGACTTTGTGAGGATTTATGAATCCAACACCTCCCCCAAGCCCCAAGAAACAGTTCTGGTGTTTCTGAAGTATGGTGGCACACACCTGTAAACCCAGCACCCAAAGAATGGAAGCATGAGTATCAGGAGTTCAAGGTCACCTTCAGCTACATAGGGAGTTGGGAGCTCAAGAGCAGCCTGGGCTATGGAAGAGCATCATTGAAGAATAAAGAAAGAAAGATTGATTGCTATTGATTTCTCCTAACACTGGTCCTAAAGGATTTCGAGCTGCACAAAAGAGACATGGTAAGCCTTAGGAAAGGAAGAATTCTCTTTTGGTGGAAAGGTGAATGAGATGATTCAAAGCAAGGGCATTTCCTAGGTGGCCGCCATTATGACCTGTGTAGAGTGTACTCGGGCTCTTTCTGTGGCCATCAATATAAGCTCTCCCCTTAATTCTGCCTGTTCACAGGTCTACAGCACATAACTGGGAGCATGAAGCTTTGGGCAAATGGACCTCGTGCATTCTACAGGTTTGTCATTTTATCATGAATACAAGGTAAGTGGCTGTGTTCCATTCGTCTTTCTAATGACATCAAAGCCAAGTGCTGATAAAACACACCATCAAAGCAAAGAAGGCCACAGGGTGTCAGTTCACAACTTGAAAACTGGGGAAATGAGCGATCTTCCTTTCTTTTCTCTTCTAGTTAGGATCCTGAACTCTCTTTACTAGAAAACCATCACTTTCTGAGCCTCTTAGACTCTGCTAATTCAGAAGGTCAGTGTGTTGGTCCTGACCCTGCTATGCTGGCCTGTGGCCAGTGCATCTGATAAAAGGGGAAGGTATGGGGCCACAGGCTTGGATCCCTGACCTCCTGGGTCTTATTTCCTGGACTCATACTTCACAAGGCTTCAGAGAAGTTGCTAGCATTCATAGTAGTCGTCTCCACCTCTCTGAAGTGGTCAGGGTGATAGCTGCTTTGTAAAGAGATGTGTTTGGGTGTCTGTAGGAACAGGAGAGTGGGTAGGAAGGTCTTACTTTTCTGGAATTATCCTTTCTCTTCTGCCCTTCTCTCTCTTTGCCTCCCTTCATCTCTCCTCTCTCCTTTCCCCCTTCCCTCCCTTCCTACCTTTCTTCTTCACCTCTTCCCTCTTTGGGGAGGTAGAGACATGGGGGAGAAGCTGGATTCCTTTCGAGTCGGGGCTTACAGAATGGTTCTTTGCTGTGGTCTAGGGACCTCCGATCAGAAGCGTCTGGCAGGTTACGGCAGGTCGTTGGATGCACACCTGGAAGCTCTCAGCTGACCTCTGCATCCAAGCAGCAGATCGTGGACAAGCCCTGGGAATGAGCATTTTCACAGATGCCATGGTTTCTAGGCACTGTTAGGTGCCACTCAAACAAGCATACTCTGTCCTTCCAACCCAGTCCTAAATTTGTTTCAGGTGCCCTCCCATCTGGGCAAAGCCTAGGCACAAATTCTGACTGACCTCAAAAGACCCAGAAGCCTTAGAAGGTGAAAAGACAAGACCAGGCCTAGACAATGATATATGAAAGGCCATCTATTGGGGTCAGGGCTCAGCCCAGGTATGATTAGTTAAAAGTATACAATTCTGAAATTTTAAAAAAGATCATTCTAGAACATTTCTGTCAGCCCCAAAGAAACTTTCCTATTTTGCCGGATACTTTGGATTTTTGCCCTTTCTAGTCCCTGGTAAGCAGAAATTAAATCCCTCCTGTCCCTATGGACTTGTTCATTTCCTATATTCCATATAAATGAAATTCCATGATATGCAGTCTTGGGTCTCTGGTGCTTCCACAGAGAATAATGTTTTTACAGTTCACTCTCATTCTGGCAGGCTAGGCACATTGTGCCTGTTTGTTGCCAAGTGACCATTCATCGTAGATTATTGACACATTCTTCATTTTGATTATCTGCTCATCGGTTAATGAACAGTCTGGGTTGTTCTTACTCTTTGACTAACTAGGAATAATTGATCTAATGAATATCTGTGCAAATCCTTTGTGAAGATGTTCTGGGGTGTGTGGGTGTCTGTGTGTATATCTCTCTGTGTATATCTCTGTGTGTCTGTATGTCTCACTGTTTATATCTCTCTGTGTATTTGTGTGCGTGTGTGTGTGTGTGTGTGTGTGTGTGAGATCAGACTCTCTTTAGAGCATGCAGTTCCAAGGACATCCCTGGGTTGGATGTTTCTGGGCTCCTATTCTATCCTCTAGTTCACAGATCAGCATTTTAAAGATGGGCCAGTAATAGCAGGGCCTCTCTACTGCTGAATGCCAACCAGTGCGTAGGCTGATCTGCCTTTAATTTCATACCTTAGACACGACTTCGGGTAAAAAATATGAGCCTGAGGAATGGCCTTGGGGACAGAATGTGGTGGCCTTCATTTCCAGGATGCCCCTGAGTAGAATGTCATAATCATGTGCTATAATTAATACATGGCGCTGCCCAGCCTGGGCTGAGATTCACGTGTGGGTCTCAGGGGACACATGTATCTCAGCAGAGTGCCAGTTCATGGGTTGTAGCTCATGTTACCCACAGTGTTCTCAGAGTGTCTGTGCATGAGCCTGGAACCCTGAGGCCAGGGCTGAGAAGGGTCTGATTCAGCCACTTCTATGCCTGAGAGATCTGCTCCTGGAGACACGGTGCACGGGAGTGCACAGGATACCACAGATCTAAGTTCCCAACTCTGAATTCATGTCTATGAATATGTACCTGCATGGCCTGGTGGTATCTGAGAACCCAGGGCCTAGAATCAGGGATAAATATAGAATCTACCTCCATTGCTTTATAAAGACTAACTGATCAGTTGATTTTTCTTTCCTGTTCTGTAGCCCAGGCTTGCCTTAAGCCTATGATCCTCTGGCTTGGCTCTTTCGTCTTGGGATGAGCCACACTACCATGCCCACTCCAAGAGCCCCATAGTTTTACCATGTTACTGTGAGCAGATTCTTACACCTCCCTTAGCCTTCTAGCTCGTGAGATGCAGGGCAAAGCCATGCTGCCTCATCTGGTTGCCCCGGGAGTTGAATAAATCAACATAAAGTGGCTCTGCCAATTTTCAGCAAAGCCCAGGAGTTCTTGTTGGCCACTTTGTCACCCTCCTCTTCTAATGACACACACTGGCCTGCCCTTCCTAGACTCCACGGAAGCCCCCACCCCTTCTATTTTTGTCTTGAGCAGCCCTGACCTCTGCCCACAGGATCTGAGGCATATCCCCAAGAGGTTCACATCCCTTACCACATTGTGGCTGGCCTCCTCTCCCTTCTACACCTCACCCAACATCTATTTGTCCTTCTCCTCCGGCAGGAGCTCCTCCCCAGCCTCCTATTGGAGGGATCAGTGCCCACGGCCCACCAGTCCTGCTGGGTCATATATCTCACCATGGCTTTTGTTATATCATAGTCGCTGAAGGGACTCACAGGTGACCTTTAAAAGTAGACATGGCTCCATCACTCTCCATCTCTATGTGACTCAAGATGGCTATTCCTTCTGCCTTCTGCTGCCTGTGGAGGGCGCTGCAGCTGTCTGAACATGTTCATGTTCCACACACATCTATGCAGCTATCCCAGGTCCCACAGACCCTGCTTTACCTAAAGACTCTGCTGTGCCTGCCTTCCAGCCCCACTGCTCGATTAGCACCTGACACTTTGGTCTCCCTGCTACCAACGCCTTAGTCTGATCTCCATGGTGAGTTTCAGGATGTCTAAGAGGTCACAGCCTACATCCAGACCCCAGTTCAGCCTGTACACTTGGCCCGTACCTATTTGTTGAGGTCCATCCTGTAATCTCAGGACTGAGCCTGTACCTCTTAGAGCTGGTCAGTTGACAAGAATGAAGTTTAACTTATTTTTTTTTAATCAATACCATTTTCAAGCAGTTTCTTAACTGGGAGGCAGGGCAGTATAGAGAAAGATGGGAAAAGAGGAGGCAAGGTAGCTTGGCTAATGATGATGATAATGATGGTGAGGTGGCCGGGCCACAAGGTAGGTAGAGGATGTAGGGAAGAGAAAGAACAGTAGTCACTCAAATTAGAATGAACATCACTATGACTCTGCTGAGGTCAGTGGACAGAGTCAATGCTCAAGTCCAAACAGGCCATCATGCTGCCCTCAGGATCAACTCAAGTCTGTAGTTCAAGGGGCTGGACATCAAGCCCAGGGCTGCTGGCCCGTGGCCCGTGGCCTGTTTTCTGATGATTCTTACACATTCGTTTGTATGTCTGGGCCCAGAATGAAGCACCCAGCTGCAACGGCTTCCTTCAGATTCCATGGTGTTTTGTTTGAGGGGAGAATGAATCCAGGGCTTCTTATGGGCTCTCCTTGCTCTGTCAGCCACAAAATAAATTAGACGGGTCAAACGTTGTAGATTTAATCTCACTGTGAACTGAAAACATAGTAGCGCTCCTTGCCATCCGAGAATCTGCGAGCGCCTGGTGACCCCCCGATGAACCGGAGGGGCCCGGGCAGCCAGCAGGTGCAGCTGGAGCCTACTCAATGTGACATTCACCTCGATCCTTTGTGCCCTCCTGAGAACTGCTGCGGAGTGCTTGGAACTGAATACTCCAGGGCTTTCCCTCCGGCTCACAATTACCTGTGCAAGGTAGAGAGAGAGAGAGAGAAAAGGAAAATGAGAGAAATGAAGGAGGGAAAAGGAAGAGGAAGAAGAGGAGGGTTTGAGAGGGAAGGGCTTAGATTCCTCGGTGGAGTTGGGAAGGCCATCATAGTTCCAGTGAAAGGCAGAGGTTGGCAGTGGAACCAATGGGAGATAAGGGAATGAGAAGCAACCAATGAAGAAAGTTGGGTATTTTCTGCTTCCTGTTGCTTTCCTGGTAAAGGAAAAACTGTGTGCTTTACTGAATGGCTGGCTTTGAAGGCAGGGAGGAGAGAGTGGGGCTACAGTTGTAAAGAGTTATGGAGTGGCCTTGGCTGTGTGTTCTGAGGCCTAGTGAGTCTGATGCATTTGGACATCTGTCATTCAAAACTGTTCCAGACAGGGTTAGCTGTGGTGATTTGGTGTACCCAGCAGCTTTGAACCACGGGCACCCAGAGGCTCTTGTTATTGGACAGACCTAGCCTTGGGAGTAGAAAGCATCTTTCTCTCATGGTGGATAGCCAGTCTGTAAAATGTCCTTTAGAAGATGCCCTATCTAAGACTTCCTGGGCACAGTGTCCTACGGGGCTGGAAAAGTCACTGAACCATTTAGAGCACAGGCCTGAACTGGACTGTGACTGGCTTTAATCTGATCACAGGGAACCCCAGAGCTTTAGGGTCTAAGGCTACAGAGAAAGAGACACAGACTTCATGGAAAGCCAGAGAACTCCAGTATTTCTGGTTCCATCATCTAGAAGTCTGTATAGTTACACCTAAGGGGGTGTTCATGTCTGAGACACAGCCATCAGTGAGAGACTTGACAGGCAGTGGAAGGAAAGGCAAGCGGGCAGGGCTTTCCTGATCAGCACCTCCAAGCAGGTGGCACCCTATGAAGTCAAGCTGCAGGCTCAACCTTAACTTGATTAACACATAGTATTTTGGCAGGATCTCCCCTTAAGGATAAAGGAAAGGTCTTCTTGTATTCATCACAGACCAGGCTCCACAGATACCTATCCAGAAGGAAGAAGAGAATGGGAGTAGTGTCTAAGGCAAGAGGAGATATTCTCAGAGGCAGTGGGGATGAGGCCAAGGATTCATTTACCAAGAGAGCCAGACTTGGAAGACCCTAGGGCTGCTTGAACATGTTCTGTCCTCAGTAGGCCTTATTGACATGAGTCATCGTGGTATCTGTGGAAGATTTTGGCTAACCCATCAAAGCAGCTGCTCCTTTCATCAAGATAACCTTCTCAATCAAAGGCCAGCAAGGGAGTGATAGGGGTGAGTCACTGGGGGCTCTGAGTCACTGAGCATCATTTCAGTCTACATGCCAGTAAGAGCCTCAGGGATGTCACCTCTGCAGAGGTGGCCTGTCCTGGGGGCACCAGTGTTACCACTAATGATCTAAGACAATACTTTGCTATCACTTTGAGCAGTTTCATCTAGGAAACAACTTAGAGTCCTTACTGGACATCAGCCTAATACCGGGGCCATTTGGACACTATGGCTGCTGGGTTACTTGGTAGCTACCTCAAACCTCAGAGAAGCCAGTCAAGGGGCTGGGCTACTCTGAGACCTGGGTTCACCTCAGGTTCAGCCTCCTGTGTGTGCTTCTTGTCCATGGCATCAGACTGTAAGGATCTCCCAGTGACCCCTGCACCTTGCTACTTTCAGGCTCAGCTTTCTCTGAAAATTCCAACCTGAGAATTTGGGGGTGTCCCCCAAGGCTCATGTGATAAGTCTTGGTCTCTAACCAATGACACTATTTTATGAGATGGTGGCACATTTAGGAAGTACAGCCTAGTAGAGGGAAGTGAAGTCAGGATGTGTCCTTAAGGGAGCCATTGTGACTCTGTCCCTTGCTGTTTTTCTGTCTACTTCCTGGTTTCTAAGAGGTAAACAGGCCTCCCCTGCCTGACACAACCTGCACACAACTATTGACCCCAAATAACAGAGCCCAGTGACCATGGATGAAAACCTCTGAAACCAGGCATCAAAATAAACCTTTTTTCCCTTTTAAGTTTATCGTTTCTGGCATTTTGTCATAGTAACACAATAACTAACTAGCATAGTAGACTCCAGCTGGGAGAGCAATCTTGCCAAGTTATCTTTATTCCTCTCCTGTCCCCAGATGATCTTTGGCAGACGTAGGGTCACATATCCTATCCTAGAGGCTAGAAAAGAATGTGAAGGTTCTGCAAATCCTGCTGACCTCCAGGATCACGTTTTTCTGACTCTGCCAAGGGATTATTGCTTATCTCTTCCCCTCAGTGCCTGGCATATAATAGGTACTTCGGAAGTATATTTGGGCCAAAAATGTCCTGGTAAACCTGTATCCTCTTTGTTTATATGACTGCCCGGAAGCGGTCTTTTCTCCTGGACTTTTATTCACAAGGTACAGGCTGAGTTTCACCATGGTTCACACATACTGTGAAGTCACTGTCACCCTTGCTGGCTTTTCTTCTTGGCTGTGGCCACTGAGTATCTACTTTTGGGGGGTGGAGTACTGTCCAAGCCTCAAGGACAGAGTCACTTTTGGGGTTCCCACCAGCCTGGTCTATAGGCAGTTGGTTGAAAGTGATCCCAGGTCCTGTGGATAGAGTCTCCATAATTGAGTGTCTTCACCCTTCCCATACCTACCCATACCTACTGGAGAATAGTGGAAGCCATGACTCTGTGAAGTCTGTGACTTCCCTGGCCACAGGTAGCATTGGTATGAAGTAGAATTTGACCAGTCCTATCATGGAGGTTCAGAAGCCCTGCTCTAGAGATCTGGGAGTGAAGTAGAGAGGAGCCATCTCCATGGAGGAATTAGGAGAGACATGGATGTGCTGGAGAAGATCTTTACATGACAGGTGTGTGTGTGTGTGTGTGTGTGTGTGTGTGTGTGTGTGTGTGTGTGTGTGTGTGTGAGAGAGAGAGAGAGAGAGAGAGAGAGAGAGAGAGAGCATGTGTGTGTTGTGAGTGTGTGTGTGTTGTGTGTGTGTGTGAGTGTGTCTGTGTGTGTGTCTGTGTCTGTGTACAGGAAGATAGGTAGGGTGCAGCCTGGCAGCAGGCCTATGGGGGGCCTGCATACAGGAAGGTAGGCTGCAGCCTGGCAGCAGGCCCTGGGAGCCTCCACTGATCCATCTGAATGAAGACCACGTGTGTGGGAGAGGTCCCTGTGGAGTCTTCATGCTGAGGTTCTGACCCAGTAACATAGAAAGAGTGCCATGGAACACTGGGAGAGAGGATCCAAGGCAGCCCAGTGCAGCTGTGGGTAGTGTCAGAGTTAGGAGCAGAAGTCCCCATCTCTTTGTTTTGTTGACATCAAGAGCACTACTTGAGATTTAAGGCTAACTAATAGTATTCTACTGAATTTTGTAAAAACTATTTTGAGGTTATGATATAACTCTATCAATTTCTTCCTTCCTTTCTCCAAACCCTCCCATGTACCCAGCTTCTCCTGTTCTCTTTTAAACGGATGGTCTCTTTTTCTTTAATTGGGGGGTATGCATGTTGTGCGCGCGCGTGCATGTGTGTGTGTGTGTGTGTGTGTGTGTGTGTGTGTGTGTGTGTGTATTCCTGAATATATAAATATAATCTACTTAGTCTGTAAAATGTTACTTACATGTTTACATTTTCAGGGCTAACAATTTGGTATTGAATAACCAATCAGTGTGCTCTTGCCTGGGGAAGACTATTTCTCTTGCTCTCAGCTTCCTTAGCTGCCTATAGCTCTATGTCTAGGGTTGAGTCCTGTGGGCTTTCTCCCTTCCATATTAGCACTGGTGCTATGTTTGTTCGGGACATGTTAATCCACCATGTTGATGAGATATGGGTGTAGGTTTCTGACATTTCTAGGAGACATAATCTCACATCAAACTTCTTATTTCTCTGGCTCTTACAATTCTTTCAACTTCCTCTTCCAAAATGGTCCTTGAACCTTGGGTGAAAGAGTTGTATTGTAGATTTATCTATCTGGGCTTGGCTCTATGGTTGTGTTTGTAATAGTCACCATTTGTTGCAGAGAAGTTTCCTTGTTGAGTGGCGAGAACCACTCTCCTCAGTGGGTATAATGGTACATGGTGTTTAGAATGTAATTACAGACTTGCTGGGTTAGCTAAGGGGCAGTTGTAGGTTCTCCTCTAAGATCCATGACATCACTGTCCTCTAGGCTCCCACAAAGGCTGTGCCATTCCATTTGTGAGGAAAATGTGGACCTGGCATGGCTGCCCAGATTCAGAAGGCAGCCTGATCTTGGTTTCTTCTATTATCAAAGGTGATACAAAGCTGGAATATGCAAATCATCTTTGCCCAAAACTAATAACCATGGAAGCTGGACTTTTTTTTTTTTAAATAGGGTTTTACTGTGTAGTCCTGGCTGTCCTGGAACTCATGCTGTAGACCAGACTGACCTTGAACTCACAGAGACCTGCCCGCCTTTGTTCCCTGAGTCCTGAGATTAAAGACATGTGCCACCACGGCCTGGCGGAACTAGACATTTTAATTTAATTTAAAAG
The DNA here is from genome assembly GCF_000001635.26 of Mus musculus. Classification (NCBI taxonomy): domain Eukaryota; kingdom Metazoa; phylum Chordata; class Mammalia; order Rodentia; family Muridae; genus Mus; species Mus musculus. The sequence continues at coordinate 131,833,680 of NC_000073.6, forward strand.
AAAATTTTACAGTGCTGGCAATTGAATGCAGAGCATCTAGTGCTAGACAAGAGCCCTATCATTGTGCCCCACCCCAAGTCCTCAGATACAGGCTCTGGGGGCTATTGAAGAGGGCCTGGAGCCTCCCTGTCAATGCCCAGCATCCACTGGTCATGTAACAAAGAGCCACTTGTCAGAAATTCCTCCAGTGGTCACTGTTGACATTGCTGTCTCTCTGTGCTAAGTCCCTGTCCCTGATATGAGGGACAGCTTAAGACATGCTTACGAACTCTGCTGTCACTCTTCCTTTGGGGAGCAGCCTGGTAGCCCACTAGGACCTGATCAAGCAGGGCTGGTCATCAGGCCATTTCTTTCTGGGTGACACTCAGTAAGTGGCAGGTGATCCTTTTGCTAATCCCCTTGCTGCCCCGAGAGGCTCATGGTAACAGATATCCCTGTGAATGCCAAAGAACCTGATTGAGTTACCTGAGGAGGCTGGACCTTCTTCCTGCTCTTTCCCAAATGGAATGTATTGAGATAAAGGCACCTTGACACAAGCTACCATCTCCCAAGAGGCTGCTCTGCAAAGGAAATGGGATTTCCCCTAAGCTGTGGCGATATTACTTCTTGATTTTCTGTGAAGCATTTCACTAAATGCTGCCACACACCTGCTATGATTGTGAGCTGGGGGTGGGGCGGGGAGAGTCCTGGGGCTTACCAGCTTCCTACTGCAGCTATGGTCTTGATTCTAGGGCCAGGGTAGCCTTGAATCCTGGGGAATTTCACCATCAAAACTCTTCCTTTTCCCACCAGGATTAAGGATAGTGTGTTGCCTGTGAGGCCACCGTGTTTCAATTTGTCTATGCAAAATAGGAAACCAAATGGTCTAATTGTCTGTGAGCTTATCCCTGGGTCCAGACCCCTTCCACTCTGCTCACAGAAGGCATCCCCGCGGAGCAGAAAGAACCTTGGGCTGGTCCCTGGAGCCTTGGCTGTTGGCATCTCAATGTCTCTCCTGCTCTTCCCATGACCCTTTTGCAGGCTCTTCTGCAGAACAGTTAACAGTAAGAAGATCACTCAAGTTTATATTGGAATTTTTTTTTTTTTGGTGTTCTCAAATAAAAATACAGGATGCCTAGTTAGACCTGACACTCAGTTACGCAAAGAAAGATATTAGTGTAAGTATTTCCATTCCATCATTTGGGATACAATTTGTGGTTAAAAAAAAAGACCTGTTCCTTATTTGAAAGCCAAGTAATGTTTAAATTTAGATTTTGATGATACTACTTTTTCTTCTATCATTTGATTTTAATTATTTTAATTAGCTTACCTAGTAGCAGGATTTCTTCTGGCCATTTTATACACATGTAGCTTTGGCTGACTTTCCTCTCTTTCTCCTCCTCTCTTCCATCCCTCCGTTCCTGCTTAAACTTTTCCATTTTTTGTTCTTTTGAAATGGGGTCCAAATGGGTAGCACAAGCTGGCCCCAAACTCAATATCCTCCTGCCTCAGTCTTCCAAGTGCTAGGAGTACAGACAAATGTTATGCCATGCCTGGCTGGAATCCAGACTTTGAGATATGTAGTTTGGGTATTGATCTCAATAACCTTTGACAGCCACAAATGAGGGACAGGAATCTAGTATCTAGACAGTGCTAGAAGGTCATCCTACTTGACATAGGTTTATGCCCAAACCCATGAACTGGAAACATTGGTTCATGTCAATGTCTGTCTCTAGTGCCTATGGGAATCCACAGAACTACATCAATGTTTGGAGACGATTAGATGAATAAGTGAATGAATGAATGAATGAATGATTAAATGATCTCTGGCTCAGTGTGCATACCTCCTTTACATCCTGTGTTTGAACTTTTTGTGCCACAGGCTCCAGCATAGCAGCACTACCAGGTCTTCCCAACACAAACCCCATGAGTTTCAGAACACTGCCTTAGTTCAGTATCCCTGCCTCTCCTCAGATGCCCACATCCCTTGCACAATGGGCAAACTCTTGATCATTGAAGACAGATGGCCCCAGGGTTGCTTTGTACCATCTCCTTTAGCTCTGTCACCTGGCAGTGACAGTGAAATCCATGTAGAATAAGACTGCACATGATGCCCACCTGGCTGTCATAAAGGGACACACTTGGGGTGGAAGAACGTTCAGGGGGTAAGAGTCCACCAGATGACATAACAAACTTCCTCTATCCTTTCATAGCCAGAGGCCTCCAGAACCCTCCATTCCTTATATGGCAAAAAGATGTAGGGAATACTACCTCTCAGGACTGATGGAGGAAGTCACAGCAGATAGATCTACACTCACCATTGTCCTATGTTTGCCAGGCTCATTGATGTCTGTTTACTGAGTTTAACTGGTATTGGCTTGGGGGAACCACTATTTCTAAGCATAGACAAGAAGCGGGGTTATGTAGCCCAGTGTCCCAAGTCCATTGTTCAAGGAGCATATGGGAAACCCCATCCAACATCCTGCAGAAAGCACAAGGTGGGACAATGGAGGGAGGGGTTCTGTTTCCAGGAATGATCACTTCTCAGGTCCCTGTTAGTACTCTGTAGCAAGGCTTGGAATGGGGACAGTAGCAGGTTCCCCTTCCTGCTCTCCTCCCATGGCTCGATCTGATATATGGTGAGTGCCATCTCTGTCCCACCACCTTCTCACCCTAAAGAATAAAGGTCATCCTAAGCTCCAGCAGTTTGAGCTAGTAAAGATTTTTATAAAAACTCACTGTCTTGATTTGTGTTCAAGTACTTTAAAGTTCACATATTTCTTGTTTGAACTTTGCTGGCTGGAGTCATTTCATCTGCAATCAGCCTGGATTGGTTCTGCTTATTCAGAGCCCATCAATTACAGAGAACCGGACTGCGGCACTCGCCATCCGTTCATTCAGAGGCTTTGCCCCAGGCAAGCCGATTTATCTGACATTTAATAAGGAGTTTTAGATTTTGCAGCTTATCAGAAGAGCAGCATGTGAGCCGGCGAATCCCAAATCAGCGGCTGCTTGGGATGTTCTTTCACATCCAGGCCACTCTTTTGTGCTGAGTGATGGCGTTCTTCCTCCATCCTTGGCCTGCTTGAGCTGTCTTTGTTTCCCTAAGATTATTTTAGGGATGGTGTCCTGAAGTCATTTCCATGTGGAAAGACTGACCATGAGAGAATCCGAGAGCAAGTGTGTGTGTGTGTGGGGGGGGGGGGGGGGATGGGGTAGGGGGGGAATCTGAACTCAGATCTTCATGGTTGTGCAGCAAGCCCTTTACTAATGGAGCTTTTTCCCTGGTTTCAAGATTAAGTCTTGGCTTAAACAATGATGCTCAGGAATTACAAATGGGCATAGGGCTCAGTACAGAGAGGAAAGTATCCACCAATAGGCAGTGACTATGGTTCTGTCCGTAGGGACCATCCTGTGCACCAGAAGAACAGACTGGGTGACTGCTCAAGGCCAGATGCACTGTGCTGGACTGAATGCTCCAGCAGAAGCATTTTCATGCTCTGAATGTGAGCGTGTTTGAACTCTTGGTCTCGGGATGGTAATGCTTACTTCTTGAGGAGACTAGAATGAAATGAGTAGGGTCTAATTAGAGGAAGTAGGTAACCAGGGGGCGGGCCTTAAAGTTTTATAGCTTACCTCACTTCCTGTCCCTTGTGTTTTTGCTTGGTGGAGATGTGAGGAAGCAGCCTCCCAGTTCTGCAGCCAAACCCATGGGCTGCTCCTGTCACGATTCCCCCCCCCACCCTCAACCCCATGGAAGTTAGCCTCCGACAGACCATCAGCCAAAATAAATTCTTCTTCCTCTTCTAGCTTACTCTTGTCAGATATTTATTTGATCGTTACAATGTCTCTAATAGCAGCACTGGAGGTACATAATGAGGATGTGGACGTATAACCAGAAGATTCATGTCCTGGCATGAATCTTTTGGTTATAGCTCAGACAATGAGCAGACATCCCCATACCTGACTGCAAGGGGCCATAGTCTTTCATGCAAGTGTCTTATGGATGCTTTTAATATTGAACTAACACAATTACTGAGTTTATTTCCCCTTTACAGAATCAATTTTGTTTGTATGGTTGAATTTTGTACATTTAACTTGCCTGCCCAAAGTATCTACCATAGATGCTTCCTGTGGCGAAGGTTTCACGAGATATAAGAATGTCACTTGTTGTAAAATTATTGTTGTGATCATTCAGGGTATTTGGGCTCAAAGTAAAAGGAGTGAATTCTTCATGATGTCTAAGTCTCTGCGCACTGAGATCTAGAAGTGCCTCCAGTGTTATCTTCTCCAGATGTGTCCCTCTGATTCATTCGGGCGGTTTTGCCACTCTCACATGTCCCTGAAGCACTCCTTAGCAGAACTGAGATAAGCCTGAGGACTTCGAGCTTACAGCCCTTTGCATGTCACATTTTGGGTACCAAATTCCGCACCACATTCACACCAGCTACACCCTTCTGGCTCTGCGCTCCCTATTCTGGTTTGTCATGAACATTTCTGTTTATACCAAAGTTTGATCTTGGGGCCAGGGAGAGAGCTTGCTTAGTAAGGTGCTTACTATGCAAGCTTACTGAGTTCAAATCCCAAGTACCCATGTGGAAAAGGCCATGTGAAATGATGTGGCTTTATCCAAGACCATGACTGGTGTGGAGACCTCCCCACGGAGCATCAAATCTGTGTACAAAGCTGCTGCCTGCACAGACCTCATGGTTGACTCCAGACACAGAATGCCAGCAGTCCAAGTGTGAGAGCTTGCTTTGCTACTGTGTCTCCTTTCCCCACGCCCCTCTATTTGAGTGAGCAGCCAGCACGTGTGACAGGTGCCTTCTTCTCTCGCCTCTTTCATATCGCCATCAACTACTGAATCCTGAGATTCCATCTCAGAAGTACCCAAACTCAAACCAATAGATCTGTTTAGCTCTGTCCTCAGCACCATTGACTCCCCTCAGCTGGTCTCCCTGCCCCACTTCTTACTGGGATTAATCACTTGTCTACACTATAGACAGGGATTCTCTGTCTAAATGGTCAGTCTGATCATATCCTTTGTCAGGTTGAGAGCGTTGAGTGGCTGCTGGTATGCTTGGGACATAACACCTCCTCTCCATCATGTCTGGGGTCTTCTTCCCTGTCCATCTGCTGCTTCTCCACTCTCCTCCCACTCCAGGCTTCATCTACACTTGCTTTTTTCCTCCTTGCAAACTCTGAGCACTCTAGACACCTCCTAACACATCAGAATACCGAGTGTGCCCACACTTCTCTGCCATGCACTCTGCTTAGCAGCCCAAGTGTCTCAGTCCCTACACAGCACCCCTCCACTCCCCTACCTCACACACATCTCAGCAGCTCTATTTCGTGACTGCACACAGTTTCTTCTGTCTTTGATAAAGTACCTGTCACCTGTGTGAGAATAGCCCGATCACCTGACTCTTCATCTGTGGGTGTCCCTATAAAGGTAACCAGGTGCTTGTTTCTGCCCTCCGTATGTGGCATGTGAGTCAAATCTTTGAAAGCAGACCAAGCAACAATGGCCATTTTAATGGCTTAAACTCTCTGTGGTTAAATGAGGATTGGCACGGTCTTTCTTGGTTTCAATTAGAGCGCCTTGGAGGACCAGCAAAAGCAAAGTTTGGCATAGACCTTTGAATGTCAAGGCTAACCAGGTGGATGAGGCTCCCCAGAATGGGCATCCAAGACCAACTGGAATACATTAAGATCAGAACACATCCCCACAAGGAAAAGGCATCAATTCTCTTGCTGTGAGTTCCACAGCTAAGCAGCATTGGAAGACACCCCTGAAGAGGGAAAACAGATGGGGGTGAGCTTGTTGGAGGAGAATCTCAAAGATGACTTAGTTGCTTACATGGATTAAACATTTAGGCAACATTTTTTTCCCTCAAATTACCTTTTCGTATTTGTGGAATATTTGGTAGAACATATTTTGTAAGCAAATACTGCAGAAAAATACTTTTGATTTTCAAGACCAAACATTCTGAGTGGCCATGTGGGTCTCTAGGAGACTTATGTGATTTCTGAAGATGAGTTTGGAATTGTCTGCCTTCAGACACCTTTCCTTCCTTGCTCCTTTTTGTATGGGGGTATGGATCATTGACAGTGGATTTCCTTGGCTGGAAGTTAGCAGGAGACTGCCATCTATAGACCCTTGACCTGATTACACACTGCTTGACTGGGCAACTGTAGGGGTCTGGGTTTCTCAGAAGTCTTCAATACTCACCTCCCAGGCTCTGCTGTTAGGCTTTACAATAACCTCCACTCCTTTGGTCAGTGTCCCCTGGGTTGTTTTGCAGAGGGTCAATGAAAGGGCTTATCGTAAGAAAGACCAGAGCATCTTCTTTAAGGATCTTTCCTAGACCTTGCAGGAAGGCAGGGGGTGTCCAGCTTCCCCTTTCACAGAGAAGAAACTGGGATCCTCTTATGTCACTAAGGGCCTCAGGGTGGAGTGGGGCACTATCTGGGGTTGAATGGCCATGTAACCATTAGGTATGTTCATCTTTGTGTGTGTGTGCATGCTATCTCTAAGCCCTTCTACATTCAATGCACACATCTCCCATTGAACTGCATTTCAGCTCCAATCATCACCTGATACAGGAAAACTAGGCTCTCAGCAGAGGGTGGCAGAGAGGTGCAGAGGTCTTCAAAAGCAGGAAATTGAATCTGGCTCAAGGTTGGTGCCCAGAGCTCAGAGCCCCATCATCTTTAACCAATTCCCCTTAAAATGTCCTTTCTCAGAACAGAGACTCAAACTAGTCCTTTAGGCATAAATGAGTGATAACTGGCTGATTACATAAGCAAGACTTGGAGTTCTGGTTGTTTTCATGAAATATGTCTATATTGCTATCGACAACATATACTTTCATTACATATTATCATATAATATTTTACATATATTATATTATCTAGTATTATGTAATATATACTATTATTAACAGCATATAATTAGCAACAATATTATGAAACCAGCAATAAAATTCTACACTTCTGATTTAGGAAATGGGTGTGTACGTGTGTGCAATCTTAACAAGGTGCGTACTACAGAAGCAAACGGGGTTGGATGCCCTCAAGTTCAAACCTGCCGTGTCCTGCCATAGCTGAGATGGTTGCATCCTCCTGCACCCAGGTGCCAGCCCCATTGACAAAGGCCTGCTTGTTTGATGGACATTGAACCCTGTTGATCTTTCACTGAGAGTTTTCCAGGGCATCCGTCACCTGCAGCTCACCTAAGAACGACAAGGCAGGTGCTGGTGCCCTGTCATTTATGTCTTCTGTCTCCCAACTGTTTCTTTCGTCACCTGAAAGGTGATCCAAGATGAAACCTGCTAATGTGAGAAGGATATCAGCATGCAAAGCTAGAGGTCCCCACGTGTAACACAAGGCTGGCTCTTGCTCCTCCCTGATAGCTGCTTCTGTACTCAGAACCCTTCAAGAGCCAGAGTCCATCATTTCTCAGGAGGCTTCTCTGCCTCCTCCTAGGTGGGACTGTCTGGCTCTTTCTAGGATACCAAACTCCCAACCTCATGCCTCCATGTTGGTTCACACGGTTCAATCTTCCAATATCATGACTACATAGCCCCCCCCCCTTTTTTTTTGCATCACACCGTCTCTTATGGAAAGGGATTGTGTGCTGAGCTCTTGTTCCCTAGGAAGAACTGGGAGTCTGCTGTGCAATTAGGGGCCCACAAACATTCAGGGACTAAAGAAGTAGGCATGTGGTAGCACACAGTCTGCCCCTTAGGGTCTCTCTGAGTCGAGACCCTTGTATCAGAACTCCTGTTGTATTCCAGGCAATGGGGCCATAAAGTCTCTTGTTCCAGCTATTAAAATTCACCAATGAAGTCCAAAAGCAGCCAGAGCTAATATATAAACAAATAATTGTTCTAATAAAACTTTATTTACATCCCATGCAGAAACTGTATTTGGTCTACTGGCCATACTCCTCTGGCTAAGGGTTTGCAATGCAGTCTCCTGTTGTTGCCATGGGTGGGGTTGCTGGAACTCAAGAACAGAGCAGGAGGGTGCCTCACCCTTGACTCCACCCCCATAGGAAAGATCTCAGAAAACTTTCCCAAACTTGTGATCAAACTTTCTAGTATTTTTTTGTGGTATTCCCTTCAGATAACTCCTCCAAATATATTTATTCAGTGTTTTATGGCAATGATGGCTGCTTTTTTGCAGGAGGAACTGTCCTCATATCCAGAGACTGCAAGGAAATTTCCCAGAGCTTCCTTCGTGCCTCCCCTGCCCCTAGAGCTGATTTTAATTTTTCTTTAAAAAATTAAAAGAGAAAAAAATCCAAACAAACCAGAAGTGAGGGTGTAAAGGTGAACATGAAGTGGCGGAACTCAGTCACAGAGTTCATATTTTTTTCTTTCCATTTGTGTCCCCTCCCTGCTCCACCACCCCATGCTGTGATTGAACAAATCACATGCTAGACCAAAGCTCTGCCATTGGGTTGCATGCAACGACCCTCTGCACCCTCAACCCAGATACTCATAAGAATGACATGTTTGCTAGAGCAACCTGTACTCTGGGTAGGACACAGCTCTCTTATGTTCTATGGGAGAAACTGTCACTTGACCCTGAGTCGGGCTCCTCAAGTCTTCATCTTCTTGAACATGTTGCTACTCTTGGCTCCCATTCAACTGCTCATCTTGAGGGGCAGAGGGTGGAGGTAGGAGGCCTGAAGGATATGACCACCTATCTGGTGACTCTCAGGCGACTTAATCATTTTTCCTTAAAAACAGTTGTCTGTACTCAACCACTTGACTTCCAAGGAAATCCCTTGGCCAGTGGCCTGAGGTGGCTTCAGCTGTGCAGATTTCTGTCCCCTGCCCATTCCTTCTCACTTGCTTATGAACGCTTGTATGTGAAAGGACCACGAAGTCCTCCGAGATGGTCTACTAACCTCTTCTAGCTTCTCTCTTCGCCCTATGCAGCAGTCTTTGCCACTGCCTAGGATTTCTTTTCACATCTCCCTTTTCTTTCTCCCACCTGGGTTGGTTTTCCAAAGCCCCAGAACATACCTGATGCTTATGCCACAAATCCCTTAGCACAGTAACCTCCACCCATTCCATCCCTCTCCTCTTGCCCTGGACCCTTATCCCCATCGCCACCCACTCCCAGCTCTTCTCTGCTCACCGGGATGATTTTCATCAGCAAGAATTGCCCAGGCTCCCTGCTGACTGCCAGGGCTTAGAGCAGCAGGCCCAATTCTTTATGTCCCGTGTTGAATTTAATGCCAGAGTGGCATAGATTGCTCAGTGCGTTAACTTTACAGCGCCATCCTCTCTAAACGGAGCCAAACATGCAGGCCTCGTCTCCGTTTTATGGAAACCCAGTCACTGTACAAGAAAAACTGGCTGTTTAAAAGCTACTTGAACCTTGCATAGATTCTCCTCTGCTTTCACTACAAGGCCTTCTAAGAATGTGCCACTCAGTGTCCCTGGCTGACCCCTCCTGTGTTCACTGGCTTGCACTGGTGACAGGGCTGAGCTAGGTAGGCCTTGAGTCACCTCGGCTACAGCAAGCTATTTAGTGATAACTACAGTGGAGCGTGAGTGCCTTCAGTACAGTTTCAGCCCCGAGGCCTTGCAAGGTTGAAACAGGAAGGACCCCCACGATGAATTTGAGGCCTAAGCTACAAAAGAGAGTTCTAGACCTGTCTGGGCTACAGAGTAAGACCCTCCCTCAAAATAGAAAACCAAACCAAACCCTAACACTAGGAAGGTACATTCTCCTGCTGACCTCTGACTTATTTGTTCAATAAGTGACTCCACGAACAAGAAACATTTTGTCATGTGTGCATTGATGGCATACCTTCTACAGTTTTGCAACTTCAAATCTGGTTAGATACCAATTTTAGAGTTCTTCCTACATCTATACTGACAGCACACAACACATACACCACATCACATACACACATACCACCTCACACCAAACACATCACATCACACCCCCCCCCCCAAACACATACACCACAACACACACACCACAACACACATATCATACCATATCACGTACGCACACACACACACACACACACAGATGTATGCACACAGATAAAATTACTGATTTTTCTTAAAAAATGACTAAGTTAGGAAGGGACTCAACATTTTTTTCAAAGATTTATTTATTTTATGTATATGAGTACACTGTTGCTGTCTTCAGACACACCAGAAGAGGGCATCAGATCTCATTACAGATGGTTGTGAGCCACCATGTGGTTGCTGGGAATTGAACTCAGGACCTCTAGAAGAGCAGTCAGTGCTCTTAACCACCGATCCATCTCTCTAGCCCAAAACGTTAATGTGATTGTTTAATTCATATATTTATCACTCACATCCCTGTCCTTTATCCAGACTTGGGATTGTAGCAGTACCAGGGTCACAGTGGCAGAGAAGGTCACTTAAGCCGGGTAGACCCATAGGCTGGGCCTTCCAAGTCAATGCCCTCTCCTAGGTTGGGGCCAGAAAGAACCACTCCTCTAACTTTGAGGGCGAATCTGACCAGCTAGTCAGGCCCCCTTCTGCTCTGGTTTCCTCCGGGCTTGTTTTTCTCCTGAGGAGTGGAGGGTGCTTAGACAGAAAGCAGGTTTACCTGACCAAGGAATCTTCTGCCCTTGAGATGAGTTCCCCGTGCGAGTGACCTGAGTTCTGTTGTCATCTGGCTAACAGCTTCCAAAGGAGACAGTGGCAGGGATGCAACCAGCTGGGCATGAGCTCGGAGCCACTGTCACCTATCCTGGGACACAGGCTTGAGATGAGATGCATTAGAAGGCAAGCCTGTGGCAACAGTGCTGTCAGGCTGGGCTGTGGAAAAGGGGGCAGCTCTGAGGAGGCAAGGCCTGCAAGTGAGAAGCTGCTACAACAGCTGTAGACATTCCGCCCACACCCACCCCGTCTGTTTGTCTGTCTGTCTGTCTCTGTCTCCCTCCCTTCTCTTTCTGTCTTTCTTTCTTCCTTCCTCTCTCTCCTTCCCTTCCCTTCCCTTCCCTTCCCTTCCCTTCCCTTCCCTTCCCTTCCCTTCCCTTCCCTTCCCTTCCCTCCCCTCCCCTCCCCTCCCCTCCCCTCCCCTCCCCTCCCCTCCCCTCTCCTCCCTCCCTCCCTCTCTCTCTCTCTATTTCTTTCTTTCTTCCTTCCTTCCTTCCATTCTCTTTTTTCCATTCTTCCTTTCTTTTTCCTTCCTTCCCTTTTCTTTCTTTCTCTCCCTTTCCTTTCTTTCTTCTTTCCCTTTCTCTTTCTGTTCTCTCTCCCTCCCTCCCTCTCTCCTTTCCTTCCTTCCTTCCTTGCTTCCTTCTTCTTTCCTTTCTTTTCTGTTCCTTAATGAAAATTGATCCTCCCTCCAGTGATGACAAATAAAGAACCAGAAGGGAGGCTGTGTGTGTGTGCACGGAACAGAAGGGAGGCTGTGTGTGTGCATGGAAAGAGAAGTTTGGGATCAGAGAGGACGCAAGGCACAGAGCAACAGAAAGTGAAGGCGGATGTTGGGAGCATAAGTGCGGATAAAACGCACACACCATGCCTGTGTTGTGCACAAGGGGCCTTGGCCTGTGCTCTCTCCCGTTCTCAGTTCTCATCCTCACTCTTTAGAACATGTATAAAGAACTAGAATGAAATCAGGCTTCAGAGCACTCATTTCCTTCCCTGGTCCTCAGTGGACACCCCTCTGTAAACATTGTCAGAGAGTGGCAGGGGTCTGGGCCTGTGTCTTAACAGTTCCCTCTCTCCAGCGTCCACTCAGTACTTAGAGGCAAGATGACAATAGCAAGCATGGTTTGGGGTCTATATTCCTCCAAGTGTCACCTCCCGGATGTTAACTTGCTCCTGAAGAGCTGACTCTTCTAGCAAGGCACCAGCAGTGCCAGGACGCTCTTCCTTGGGGGTCTCCACAGTATCCCTCATGGTGGCTCCACTCCTGGTTTCAGTAGCACAGAGATGAACACTGTGCCCTGGGATTCCCACTGCAGCCAGCCAAGGGTCAGGCTTCCCACAGCCCCCCCCCCCCCCGACCCCATGTTACTTGGGCCATCAGTCTTGCCTCACCTGGGCAGGTTTGTTTCTGTAAGGGCTGGCGGAGTCTCATAGCTAGCTTTGCCCATGACTGGTGCAGGCCCAGATGCCCACAGCAGCATAATTAATACCCAGCACACAGCCAAGATGGTGGTGGCAGGGCATCTGGGGTTCACCAGATGGCTCTCTGAAGCCTATGGGATGTTCTCCCAGAAGCATCTCATGGTCTGGATCTTTGTCTCAAGAAGGGGGGTTGGGTGGGGAATGACCGTTCCACCCAGAGATCAAACAGTCAAGAGAGCTGATCAAAAGCATTGCATTTCACATCAAAATCCTTGGAGTGTGGATTTCTCTTCCTTACAAAATGCCTGCAAGAATCTCTCTCCTGTGAAGTCCCTAAATCTAAACCTCAACCGGCAGATTCCAGCGGTGGCTCAGAGGAACCAGCCTGCCACGGAGCCTCTGATGAAGGAATCAGTCAGGAATTCATAAAGTATTTATCTAGCTGCCAAAAGCAGACCCACCCTCCCTTTCTTGTATGTTAGAATTGATGCAAAGTTTCCGAGACAAGCCTACGATTGCGGCTGTCACCAAACAATGCCATATTTCTTTTCTTCTCTTAAATTCTAGATATCATTCCCCGTAAGAGGGCAATTTGTCTGTCAGGCAGGCAAAACAGAGGCCGCTCTACCCTCATTAAACTGACAGCAAGGGTTATTAGCAGAAAACGAAGCCAGCCCTCCATGAAGCTAGCCACTGTTTCTTTGTGGCGAGTGCCGGGGAGATATTTTCAGTAATTAATTTGATAAATATATTAATTATGAATTGAGTTGACAGTACAATCAGATTGTCAGCCTTCCAGACAGCCTCTTGTGATACGTAGCTCTGTGATGAAGTGCTTGGATTTCAGGTCTGTCATCCTAAGGCAGTCCCTTATCACCCGTCTGCCCATTCACTCTGTAATTTCCTGCGCATTGTAATTAAATGGTGGCTTTCTGATTGGGAGTGACTCCTCAAACTTAATCTCTCTTTCTGGCTGGCATGTGGGGGAGGGGCACAAAAAGCCCTTTGTTTCGGGGCGTTTTCTATGTTACGGAGCAGGCTTGTCTTTCCTATTCCTTTAAATGAACTCATGTGGGCCTGAAGGGCACAGAGCAGAAGGAGGCTGAACTTGCTGCTTCAGCCCCTGCAGGTGCCAGGAGGCCGAGACCGGAGACTCGCCTTCAGTCTCGTCACCTTGGGCAGGTCACCATCCCTCCCACATCCTGTGTTCATCATGGGAAGAAAGACTTGGTTAAAACCATCACGCGGAGGTTCCCAGAAGGCCTGCAATCCTAGGATTCCCAAGGACTGACGGGCCCTGCCAGCAGCCCTTCCAGACCCCTGGAAATGGGATGGAAGGTGAGGGGAAGAGGAGAGCCAAGTGCCAGCTGTATTTCTCCAGGACAGGTCATTCAGGGAGTCCCTTGCTAGTACTTTTTCCCCCTTTTGATGAAATTAATTATGAACACTGCCCGGGGTCATTTGACTCCGGAGATACATGTCAAGATAAAATATTTCAGAAACACTTCTATTTAATAATTTAAGATGGTGGTTCGCATTTGGGTACAACAAAGGGAATTATTGGTAATTGCACATTTTAAAGAGGTATGGTGAAGCCCAGCAAAGTAGGGGGACAGAAGGGAATGTAAGGAAGGTCCCCATAGAGTTCTGTTTAGTAAGACCCCGAAGAGAGAGGCTCAAACACCCTGATCTGGACACAGAAAGACAACCCGAAGAGGAGTCAATGGCCTCTGCCTTAGAGGAAGACTGGGGTTTGTGATTCTGTCCCACGGTCCCATAGCTGAGACACAAGGGCCCTGGATAAACCTGACCTTTCATGACAGTGCCAAGGTCTCAGAGCACCGTGAGAACACCAGTAGCCTTTTGTACCACATAGGCTCAAGTTCCAAATTCAACTGCCCCTTTCCTGATAGGCCTCAATTCTTTGTCTGTAAAATGGGCTAGTAAAGTGCCTACCCCAGGCATGAGGTGAAGGTCAAATTTAATGATGCAGCTGAGGTTCCCTCCCAGAGCAGTCAGCACACTGACCACAGTGATTAGTAGCTATTGCTACTACTTATGCTGGTATCTCACAGAAGACAGGTGACAGGATGCTTCCTAGTCTATGGATGAAGAGCTGAGGTTCAGAGAAGTTCAGGGTCTTACCCAAGGCTACCCTGCTTTCGTGGCAGAGCTTGGGTTTGACAATGAACAGCTAGACTGCAGGGCCTGGGTTTCCCCGTGGGAAGAGGTGAGGCCAGCACATGCCAGGAAACTGAAACAAGCCCGAGCTCCATTGCCTTTGGGGAAAGACAGGGCAGGCTTGCCTGCTGTGTTTGGGTTTGTTCTAGGTGGGAAATGCCTTCTCTTTCTTTACTGTGTGTGCAGGGTCGAGTGATGTCCTTTCACCAGCTAATCAGTGCACTTGGGAATCTCTAGGGAGTTATAGAGTAAAAAGGGCAGCTTGGCCTGGTGTCATGTACCAGGTGACCTTGGTCAGGTATTTCTTCTCTGAGGCCCAGAGGAACACTTGCTTTGTAATTATGAGGACCCAGTAATTATGAGGACCCAGTTTGAGCATTAGAGATCACATAAAACAGGTTAGTGTGTGTTATGCCTTAAAACCCTAGTGCTGGGGAAGTGGGTAGGAGGGTCCCTAGTACTCATTGACCAGCCAGTCTAGCCTATCCGGTGAGCCTCCAAGCCGATGAGAGACTCTACTTCAAAAAATAAGTGGGTGATACTTATAGCTGACAACTAAGGTTGTCCTCTGGTCTCCATATGCATCTGCAGCTCTTTCACACAAACATGTATCCACATGTACCTCTCCCCCACACACATGGATACACATGCACACATGTACACACCACACACACACACACACACACACACAGAGAGAGAGAGAGAGAGAGAGAGAGAGAGAGAGAGAGAGAGAGAGAGAGCTGTGCTGATTCTCCCTATATTTCCAAGCATCCCTTGCAGCTTGAGTGGGGTTGTATCAGAAGCTTTGGCTAATGAGCTTCTAGAGAAAGTATGCTTCCAGGCTGAAGCAGTTTAGAGATGGTGTGTCCTCACAGCTGCCTCCCTCCCCAGAAACCCTGCAGGTCATTGCATGCTTTAGATGAAAGAGGGAAGTTTGATTCACCCGAGTGACCCAAGACTAAGGGTTAAAATGTCTCTAGCTGTGACACTGCAGTTTGGGGACTTCTCTATTATTACACGTTTGAGCTTTTGTGACTCTTATTATACCTTCTTTGCTTATTCTTCAGGCAGGTTGATTCACCATCACCTCGGGCCCTTTGCCCTTGCCGTTTCTGGGATGCCTTTTCTTCATCCTACTTCTGAGCTTCTGACCCTTCATCTTCAGCCATACCACCCCACCCATTGTCCTTCAGCCTTCTCTGAAGACCTGTGCAGAATTTTTCAGTTTCTTCTCTGGGTTACCCCAGGTGAACATGCTCATTTCTGACTCCTGTCTAGCCCTCAGTATCCCTCTCTGTTATGTACTAGTCTTCTCTGGTTGGTCATCTGAGGTTGAACACAGATGACCTGCCCTACTTCTCACAAGTGCCTTGTTAGCACTCACCACATGCATGCATGCATGTGCAGGTGACAACTTAACACTCCCATGTGATCTCTTCATGCTTTCATAGCCTGACTCATTCAGGGCCAAACATCTGCTGGACATCTTTGAGGAGCAGAGCCCAGTGAATTGACTCCCACCAAAGATACAAACAAACGGCCTTTAGTCTTATTCTGCAACCACCTTAAGCTAAGACTTTGAGGAAAGCCTTCTTCTAGGGCCTAGCACACAAAGCACCTTGTCTCAGAGAGATAGTGATAAGGTGCCTACCCAAGGTGAGTGCTCTCTAGAGGTTGGCTACAAAACAAGGCTGGGTATAGAGTCAGCTGAACTAAAACAGACTGGTCATTCTCTGTCCCCACCTCTGCTTCCACTCTGTAAAGGGAAGAGACTGCACTTGGACTTGGCCATCAACACCATCCCTAGCCACTGTGGTTGTGCTCTTGGCCAGGAAGTATTTAAAGTCAAGTTTCTTGAAGAATTCAGGTGCCTTGTGTAAAACTCTTAGCTGTATCCATCACCTGGAAGACTTGGTCATCATCATGAGCAGAGAAAGGACCACAGCACTAAAGCACAGTGTTTGGATGCTGAAGTTGGTGAGCTCTTTGGTAGGGGTTCCATTTGCTGGATTCCATCCACTGGAGTTCCCCAGCACTGGCGAACAAAAGCAGAATCAACCCTCCCTCCATAGGACTCAGGGGATTTTGCCTTTCACTGGAGGCAAAGCTGATGCATGTGGCTAAGCAGACACAGGTAACCAAGATGACATTTGAAAGGGGAGAAAGAATGCACTCGCTCAGGACAACAGTGGGTCTCTGGTTCAGATCTTTATCCAGGAACAAATGCATGCCTTCCCCCTAAAGTTCTGCCTTGCTGCCTTCTTTTCAGAGAGAGCTTAAGGATGCTAAGCATGGCCAGGGTTGAATATTTCCCTTTGTTGGATCATTCTTGAGTCTACACACTTTAACGTGTTCCTGTTATATTTCAAAGCATAAACATGATCGCTCTTCAGGGGGCACTGAATAAGACCAAAGACAAGCGTGTTGTCTATTATCCCACCCTCCGCTTCAGAAATGTTCTCATCAGAGCTCCCTGGGTGTCACTTACTAAATCCTGCATGGCAAACCATAAACGCCTTTATTTTATAACAGAAGTGACTGCTAAGTGGACGCAAATTGATTCTGGAGAGGACGCTAAGTGATAATCCGCCCCCAGTTTCCCAGGAAAGAAAATATACCTATTCGAGGGAATTTTCAACTTGGGTTTGAACTTGCTGATGCCTTTTTAGAGTCCAAGTGGAGACTATGGGGCTTTTGTGTGGCTGTCAGATGTCTTTGCTTAATGTGGAGGGAGGAATGATAAATATGTAGAATGCTTTGATGTTAAGACCCCACGGGCCTCCGATGGGGCTGAGTAGAAGGCAGTTGACACTGTGGTTTTCATCCCTCTGTGGGGATCGAGCAGATGCTTGAAAATAAATGGCACCTGTGGAGAAAGTGCCTTGTCTCTGATTATGTCACTGAAGCCTGTGTTCCCCATGCAGACTCAAGGGCATTTGGGCTCAGAGCTCCTCCTGGCAGGGAACCGAAGGCAGGCAGGGGATGAAAGGCAGGGACTGGCTTTGTTGTGTGCTGTCTGCCAGGGAATCTGCAGGTGAGCCCAGGCATCAGTGACCAAAGGATTCATGGCACATGGGGCTAATCTGCAGGCAGGGATATAAAAGGAAAAGGTACTCTAGGGATGACGGATAAATGGATACCTCCACACGGCTGGGCTGTTTTCCCTATGGGGCCTCTGCATCACCAGTTATAGATGAAGAGTTGGAATGGGAGAGCTCTGAGAGGCTATTACTTGGAGATGGTTATGAGCTGACCATAATGCCCCTTCTGTTGGAGGTGGAACCCTTTGGGACCCTTTGGAGGACCTGTCTCTGGTGGTGCTCTCAAGGTCAACCTCTCCTCTTGGTGTGATTGGTTAGGGTCAAGGTAGTAGGGGTGGCAGAGCATTTCAGAAATGTCTGAAAAGCCTACATCACCAATATGCTTAAGTAGGAACTGTGAAGGACCCAGGCACTTTTTTTTTACCTTCATAGACCTTTCTTACATATGTGTGTGTGTGCACACAAGCGCACGAGCACATATATATGTATGTGTATATACACACATATCCATAATGCTGGCTAGATTTCTTTCACATTCATGGTTCATTGATTCATATATTAATTTTTTCTTCCTAATTTTAAGAAGAATATAAATGAAAAAGGAAATATTATCACAGACCATTAAGATGGTTTGGGGGCTAGAGAGAAGGCTCAATTAATAAAGTGATTGCCACATCACCATAAAGAGTCAAGTTCAGACCCTCAGTTCCCATGCACAAAGCCAGGCACAGAACCCTGGTGCTTGCTGGGCAGTCAGAACAGCCTTGTGGCATTGGTATGCTTTAGTTTCATTGGGGGACTCTGTTTCAAGAAATAAGGTGGGAAGAAATAAAATAAGATATTAATATCAGCTTCTGGTCCCCACATTTGCATCTGCATGTGTATGTGCGCACACATGCATACATCAGGCAGCATACTCACAAATATACACATATATACTAGGCTTCACACATAAACACATGTATATGTGTGGAGCCCCGTGCCTCACGAATATGTGTGTTTTACTCACTGATTCCATAGGAAGCTACCAGCCATCAGAGAGAGGCAACCTTTGGGATGGCATTCCAATGACCAAATCCTATCTAGTACTAGCCAGAGGGACCAAAGAGAATGGGAACGTGGCTGACTTTTATCACATGAACATGACTGGGGAGGTATATGGAGGCTGTCCTAATCTCAGTGACCTAGGCCTGTGCAGTCTACTACAACAGGACAGTTGTGAGCTTTGTGGTCAGAAATTTCTAGGCTCTCATTTTGTAAACCTCCTTCCTAGTTGAATGGCTTTGTTGGCTTGGCCACCACTTGTCAATCTGTAAAACCGAGTCTATGCCTTTTGAGGCACTTGATAAATGGGAGCTATGTTGGAATGTCACACATAAGATGACAACGGGATTCCTATTTTTTCAGGAAGTGTCAATATTCATCACTTCCATGAGCTACATAAACGCATTCGAGTGTGGCAGACCATACGGCCCAATTGCAACTCCAGGAATTATGGACCTGATAACTGTCTCTCTGGTCCTGATAGCAAAGATAAGACAAAGGGTATTTTTGCTTTCCTGTTTCCACGAGATTTCTCAGGCAAATCAACTGGAAATGACTGTAGGGGAGTAGAAGCTCTAGAGTCCTTGACCAAATTCTTTCTGTTAGCTCCCTGCAAGCCAACCTTCTGTGCCAGGCCGATCTCAGCCCTAAGACTCAGTGTGCTGCTCAGCCCTGAATCAAACTAACTAGGGCTTCTGAAAGCTCCTGTAATTTTGTGTGGAAACAATGCCTTAAATTAATATTTTCTTTAGTTCAAAAGGCTGCCTTGCCCTTGGCTGAGTGCTCTTGCTACAGGGGACCAGGGAGTGACCCCTGGCCAGGGGGTTTGCAATGTGGGGACAAAAGCCCACCCCCATACATCAATAACAAAAAAATATCTCACCCAGAGGCATTAGTCCATCAAAAATGTTCTACAACAGTTGAGTACAAAAATCAATTCTGAAGGGCAGTATATCACAGACCATAAATTATATGTGTCCAGTTGAGAGAGTGAGAGGGAACGAGCAGAGGGGAGACACGAGTTCCTACTGAAATACCCAGTGGAGCGCCCACCCTAACAGTGGGGGTGGGGCTCGGTCCACGGCCCTCTGCATGCCCTGTGAGAAGTAAAGTCACGAGATAGGGAACGGAAGTGTCAAGTTAGGGCTCTTGACTGACTGATAGTTTTCCCTACCACTGAAAGAACCCCTTCCCTCATGGAGGCATAGATAATGACTATTCTCTTCTTATAAGATCCGGACAGACTAAGGTATGATCCCACCAAAGCTTAACATGGAGAATCACTAAGATTTCAGGGCTTCCTTACAGAGCATGGGCAAAAGGGTGCCTATAGAAGTATGGGTGGCCCCAAGGTTTTTGTTCTCTAGGGTGGACGACAGCTCTCCTATAGTCATATAGATAGAGTCCTCTTTTAATTAACTATCCCCCCCACCCCAGTCTATACATTGTCACCTCCCAAGACCCTGATGCCACATGCAATTAGGGGAAAATTGCATGCTAATGTCTAGGAAGAGCAGCTAGAATCTCAGGTAAGGGCCCAATGGCCCTCCCCACTCTTTCTTCTTACAAAGGAATGTCAACAGCCAACAAACCAGACTATGATAGACTTTTACAAACAGATGCAATGAATCTAGTGAAGGTGGAGTTTGGAGTTTGCTTTGCTCACAAGTTAGTGCTGTACAACACCCACCCTGAAAGCCCTGCACCTATCCTGGTCTTCAGATCCTCCTCATCCTGGCCAGCCTTTGGCTTTTACCTTGCTTCTAGATGGACACCAAGGAAGGCCACTGACTGACTACTACTCCCAGTCCCAGATGTTCCTCATCAGGACCCAGATTCTGATTACCATACATTCCAGCAGCACACATGATGAATGATCACAAGTGGCTTCTCATGGGGAACTACCACAATGTCCTTAGCATATGACCCAAACTCAACCTGATTTTGGGGACTCATGGGGATCCTCTTTCCCACCATAATGCTTTCTAAGCATTGGAAACATGATTTGCTGGCCCATTCCATGAGAGGTACTCTGCTCAGATTTCTGAATCCAACCTAGCAGGGTACCACAAATAACAACTCAGCCCTTAAAAGATGCCATGCCTTTGAGGTCTGGTTCTGCCAGCCTCCTACCATTACACATCCTGCCTTTGGACTAGCTTCTTCAGTCAGTGTGTCTACCACAGCCCCACTTGATGGTGCTGAATCTGGTGGAGAAGACGTCAACTCTATAAGGCAGAGCATGTACCTGCATCAAACTTTTACCCATCCCCGTGAGGGGGTCACAGGTTAATGCCCAGGCAGGGTTAGGGTAGCCTGAGTTTTTCTGTTGCTCCCCTTTCTCAGGGAAGAAAATTTGGGGACAGCATTAGCCTATTTCCAACTAAGGGCTAGGGAATACCATCTACAGCTGCCAGCATCTAACCTTCATGAGGGCGTAGAGATTTCCCGCTTCCCCTAAGTGATCACTCCTCTCTTGCTCAAGGCTGATGATGTGTTTTCCAGAGCCCCGTGATCAGTTGAATGCAACAGAACCTGCTTGCTAGAATGTGGGCTCTCTTGTGTTAATTTCTAACCTACATGACTGGGTAGGGACTCTTTGCTTTATTTAGGATTGAAGGAGGAAATTAGAGGTATGGACGAAGGCTATCATGTACCCTGCTTATAGAGAAGCTGTCACAGGTCCTTAACCTTGTCCAACTCTCATTCTAACTTGTCCAAGACCAGCACATTTTCCTCTCTCTCTCAGGGTCTCAGCCGATCCAAGAGCTTGGCTTCCTCCTTGTCTTTTCCAATAATGTCACTCTTTGCTGTAGATGTCCCCTAGAGCCTACCCTAGTTTATGTAACTGTAGCTAGACAGTGTAAAAAGAGTCATCAGGGCCCAGGTTGGTGCTAGACACTGGTACCCTGCAGAGGGTGAGACCCACCTTTGTCCCTAGGAGGTTGAGTTTAGCAGAGTGGCCACATGCTCTGTGTAGCTTTCCTGTGTGACAAGCTTGTCTCTCATTTGAATCCACATTTACTTGTTAGGTCAATATTTACTAAGTACCATTACATGCTGGGCTAGTTTTCAAGGATGACGCAGTAAGTGAGCTCCAGGTTAACTCAACTGCTTTCCAGGGAGCCTATGCCCTTCCCTTCCTCCCCAAAGATCATGTGCTCACACTCCGTCAGATGAGCATCTTCTACACCCAGTAAGCCAACATCCCTCCAGACCACATATGACAGTGGTAGTTAATCCTGACATATGACAGTGGTAGTTAATCCTGATTGCCAATTTGACAAATCTAGAATCACCTAAAAGACAAACTTCTGAGAGTATCTTAAGCGACTTTCTAGGCTGCTTTGCCTGAGTTGGGAAGACCTATCTTATGTGTGGACGGTATCTTTCCACAGCCTGGGGTCCTGGACCAAAATAGAGGAGAGAAAGTAAGTGACTGTGATCTCAAACCATGACCCAAATTAACCCCTCCTTCCTGCAGTTATTTCTGACAGCTATTTTGTCATAGCAATTAGAAAGGCAACTAATACGTAGACTGCCCCCTTTTCACCTCTTTGGACCCTCCCCAAAACTTCCTTGCTTGGAAAACTTCAAAAAATTCTTCCCTCCAAACACCTTCCTGTATACTCTCTGGGATACCCTGAGAGAAGCATGCTCTTGAAGGTATACAGGCTCAAACACTGCCATGTTGCTTAGTTATAAGCTCTCCTCCCCTGCAGTGCGTAGGCCATGTCTTGAGCTATCTTTGTTTTCCAATAGTCAGCTCAGTGCCCTGTACACAGGACTCCTATTCACACTTTACTGTTGGATTGAATATTCTCCTGTGCACCCAGAACTATGTCTTCCCACCTCCTCTGCTCTGATATAAATGTGCAAATTTAGTATGTAAATGAAGCAGTGATTTATTTTGAGAGAGATGGGGGGCGGGAAAGGAAAAGAGAGAGAGGGAGAAGAAGAGGGAGAGAGGGAGAGAGAGAATGAATCTGTGTATTCAAGGGATATGTGTAAAGAAGGAGGTTGGAAAAGAAAGAGAAAAAATTCTGGGTCCACTCTGGGATCAGGGATGGAGGTGGTGGAGATCTCTTTCTTCCAGGCTGGGCTGGTTAGCTTTTATTAAGTTGACACAAACTGGAATGACCTGGGAATAGAGAACCCAAATGAAGAATTGCATCCATCAGATTGGTCCATGGCAAATCTGTAAGGAACTAATGTGTGAGTGGAGTCATCCCTGGGCAGGTTGTTTGGGGAAAGAAGGTTGAGTGAGCCATGGAGAGCAAGCCAGGAAGCAGCACTCCCCACGGCCTCTGCAACAGCTCCTGCCTTCAGGTTCCTGCCTCCCTCCAGGTTCCTGCCTCCCTCCAGGTTCCTGCCTCCCTCCAGGTTCCTGCTTCCCTCCAGGTTCCTGCCTCAGTTTCCTTCACTGAGAGACTGTGATCAGGACATGTAAGGCAAATAAAATAACCCCTTTCCTCTCAAGTTGCTTTGGTCATGATATTTATTACAGCAACAGAAAGAAACCTAAGGACACAGGCTTTGGGTGTCCGAGGACCTCGACCCTGCAGACACAGAGGCTTTCAGACTCTGTGGACTTTTTACCTGCTGAAGAACCAAAGCCACCCAGAGAGTATTGGTCTTCCTCCCCCAACCCCCTCTCTTCTGTCAGAAATTTAGAGCTTCTTTGAACTTCTTTGCCCTTTCTTGGTACATGGTCCCGGCATCTTCTAGAACCCTTCCCAAAGCTCTGAGTGTCTAGGCTTAGGAGACCTTGAAAACTCTTAATTGATTAAATGAACGAGTGAGTGATTAAGGAATAAAATTAAGCTGAAACAGTTGACAAAGGAAAATTATGGCTATGTCAGGTAATCATAGAGGAAGATTAATGTTCTCACATCTATGGAGCCCCCAGTACTTCAGAAATGACTCAAGCCACTGAAAGTCACTAAAGCTCTCATTTGAATGGCTATGAGGTCTAAATTTGTAAGTATCTCCCATAAGCACAAAGTCAAATCCCTTCATCCATTTATTGAACTTCTGTGTACTGAGGACCTGCCAGGACCAGGCATTCTTTGTCCTTGTAGGACACACCAGTGATCAAAGCACACAGATCCCTTCCAGGGCTCTGTTCCAGATGGAGCAAGCAGACAAAAGCAATAAATATAACACATCTCGCAAAGCTCACAAAAAGGAGAGTTGATAAGTGGAAGTGAGAAAGTATAGCAAAGTCGGGGGCCTAGGGGTCTACATGCTGTAATGCAGGCATTGTGGGTAGAGCAGACCACATTGGAAAGTGATAAAAGACTTTTAAGAAATAGCACATTTTATTCTTTGAAAGTGTCACACATTTATAGAAATCATATCCAGTTACCACTATCTCCCTCCAGCTCCCCTTAGTGACTCCACCCCATCTTCCTTTCAATTTCCTTTGAATTATTACTCATCACCCTCTGAGTTCAGTTATACTGACCATAAGCACATGGATGTGGGCCATCCCCGGGCCATCCCCAGGGTGTGAGCATCCTGTCATGGCTATATTTATCTACACAGGGCAGTGACTCTTCCTTTCTCAGCAGCCATCAATTGACAAAAGCTCCTCCTCTGATGCCCCGCCCCACCCATGCTGGACTCTTACCTGGCTTATCCTTGTGCGGGTCTTGTGCAGCTTAACACTGATGAACAGTTTCCAAAGGGAGCACAAGTAGCTAGAGACCCCACTGGTGCATCATGGATGCCAAGTGCATCGTGGATGCCAAGTCAGTGTGCAGGCTCCACATTTCCCATGACATGTCACCATCCCTTGACACACATCACCCCATCACTACTTTCCTCATTACGTCACCACCCTTACCACATTTCTTATGTTTCTATATCTCAGGAAGCGTCCTTTCCTTCCTTCTCTTGTGTTCCTTCTGAGTATCTAGTGGTAGAGGGAGGTCTGGAGGGGATGAGTTCACGGCTCTCACTGTCACATGCAATACTGTCCTGTGGATTACTTTGGGAGGACTTCCTGTCTAAAAGACAAATGCTGCCTCTGAGTGGGGAAATTTCCAAGAACCGTGGGGAGTCTGAGATTTTATCCTACTCACGCATTAACAAGTTGGTCTGTTACAGTTTTGAAGATGCTGGGAGAAGACATGAGAAGAAAAGATAGTTTATTACTTAGAGCAAAACAGTGACCAGGGTATCCAGGTTGGCACAGGCTCTCCCAGCCATAATTCCTCCAGGGTAGTAGAATGTGGGCTGAATCGACCTGTGGAGATGAGGGGAGAAAGAAAAGTGGGTACCTCAGGAGCCTCTAGTTTTTATCATGGGCTACAGGATCACCTGACCTTTGCCCTGAGATTGGCACCTTTCTCCAATTGTACCATCACACCAGTCAGTGGAGAAACTTACTTGTGGAGCCTAAATAAAGCACTTTGGTTCTTCTAAGGCTAACTGCAGCACAAACAGTGAAGAGTCTGAAACAAAGACAGTTGGGGACCCCTGCTTGTAAGACACAGAAACATGAGGACACTAAAGATAATTCTCCCACAGGAGACAGAAGAGAATTAGGAATGGAGGATTACCAGTGATGTTCATTATTTGTCTGCTCTTCCTTCGTCTTATCTGACTACTGGGATGGCTGAGCACCCAGGCTGCTACTTAGGGACTTCCAGGCTTCTGTCTCATCTGGGAAGATGTGCAGTTGTAGGCCTGGCTGTGGCGTTGGGTTTCCACTCCCAGTGTTTTCACTTGGGGAAATTTGCACAGCCTATTTCCTTATTCCTGAAACAGGACTAGTGATGGCATTTATTTTAGGATGTTCTTGGGAGAATCGAATTATGTCTCAATAATGCTTAGCTTAATGGCTAAACACACAAAGGCTCTGTCCACGATGCAGATGGTGGCACTGGCTATAGGCCATGCTTCTCTTATTGTCCATCCTGGTGCCTGTTGTAACATACTCAATAAACTGGTGTTCTTCTCCCTTGCAAAATAGCAATATAATTATGATTTTATACAGAGGAAAGCATAAATCATAAGAAACCAGCTGAAGACTGACAACTCAGACAGGTAAACTGTAACCTGACAGTTTTATGCCAAAGGTAGGAGATAGGTTGTTCATGCGCACATTTCATGATTCCTTTGGGCCTTTCTCTGGTTCTAAATGTTAATGGTTCTGAATTTTGTTTACATGTTAAAAAAAAAAAACAGTGACCATTAAAAACCAAATTAAAGGTTCTTGTTGTTTCTAGAAAAGTCTTTAAAACCTCACAATGGAATCCAGGGCATTTGCTCATTCTTATATACTGCATTGATAATATGGCTGCAGAACACTACATATGTCCCACACATCCCAGAACAAACATATTTTCATAAACTGTGTAGTCCAGAAGGCCTAAGAAGATAGAGATCTCATGTGTGTGAAGAGTAAAACAGCTCAAAATCTAAGTATCTCCTGTGTATATGTTTTGTGTCAGGTGGGGCAGAGAGCTGACCCAGCATCACATGTGACATGGTCTATAGGATCTCCATTCATGAAAGAGAGGTTGGAGGGAAGAAGAGGAGGAAGAGACAGAGAGGGAGAAAAAGAAGGAGAGGGAGAGGGAGAGGGAGAGGGAGAGGGAGAGGGAGAGGGAGAGGGAGAGGGAGAGGGAGAGGGAGAGGGAGAGGGAGAGGGAGAGGGAGAGGGAGAGGGAGAGGGAGAGTCATAAGTAGATGGTCTTAGTGTGTTTTCAGTTGCTACCACCAAGTACCTGGAACTGAGTAACTTATAAAGAATAGATGCTTATTTGGCTCATAGTTCTAGGCAATGGAACTTACAACAGTCTACTAGTCTCTGCTTAGTATCTGCAGAGGGTTTCCTTGCTGCATCATAGCATGGTGGAGGAAATCACAGTTAGACAATAAGGCTATGATGGGAGCCTGGCTTTCTCAGTCTTATCTAATCCCAGTTCTCACCCAAGGGTCTCAGTTGTACATGCAATTAGGATATGAACTTGAGAATCAAGTTTCTAAGTTTTTCCACCCTCAGCAGAGAACCTGGGTGGAATTCTGAAGAGGGGAGAAACATGCCATAACCTTGGAGAGTGGGGTAGACTAGAAGGAACATAAAGGAATTGGGTTTGACAGGCTCTCTGGAATCCAGGTCTGAGCGTATGTACCTCTATTACTTTGGACAGATTTTTGAAATCTTAACTTCTCTAGGGATTTTCCTCTCACTGAAAAATATGTTAAAGGTGCCCTTCCAGACCATATAAGGACTGATGTCTAGAATGGCTCAAATGCTTAGCAAGCTAGAGAATCAAGGAATGACATTCAAGAAAACCACAGTCTGGCATCTTAGATGGGGTCTCCAGGAAGCAGACTCCCTGAAAGAATTTACCACAGGTGCTGGGGGGAGGGAAAGTAGGGGCACCAGATGAGTTCTTGGGTAGGGCTGGGCTAAATGAGAAGCTGGGCTGGGGTGTTCTCTAAAGATAGGTGGCCTTCAGCACTGTTCTCAATTGAGGTAAGTGGTCTGGATCTTGTGTCACCTCATCAGTTCTGGCTTGGAGAGGACTCTGTATCAGCAAGTCCCCTTGGCAGAGGGTATGCCCTTCTTCTGAGGCACTTCCCAGAGCAGGGAAACTGTGAATTGTATCCGTTACATTTCTATTCCTGTAATAAGCACCAGGAGCAAGGTGACTTATCAAAGGAAAGGTTTATTTTGGATTGCCATTCCAGAGGGATCAGAGTCCATCACATCAGAGTTGGAGAAGCGAGGTGGGGCAGTGAGACATCAGGCATCAGACATCTCAGTGGTCTGAGCAGCAGCCAAAAGCTCATATCTCCAACCATAAGCAGGAAACAGAGAGCAAACACCAAAGGGCGTGAGGAGGTTAAAACCTCCCACTGACATATTTCCCCCAGGAAGGTCTCAACTCCCAAACAGCCACTCCTCTGGGAACTAAGTGTTCAAAGCCCCGACTCTAGAGGACATCTCGGTCACCCATGGCCAGCACCTTGACGTTGAGGGGATCTGGGTGGTTCACTACCGTGCTCATCCTAGAACATGGAGCCAGTGCTGTCATTTCTTTTGAGGCCTGGGCCAGACCGGCTCAGCCATCACTTCTAGAGCCTGTGAGGTTGGTTTGCCTCTATTCTGTATTCTGAGAATCTGCTAGGGGCTGGAGCTCCTGGACACACAACCACCTTCCTCCTAGCTAGTTCTGCTTTTACCTGTATCCTTCCCCATTTTGTGAGAGCAGTGGTGGTGTGTCAGATGGCCAAGGACTTCCAACAGAGAGCAATGGAACCCATAAACCCCAAGAAATGGCATTAGCTCAAGCAGCAGGCCCTGTTGGCAGGGATGGGGACTATTGGCCTCACCTAGTGGTTAAATCAGAGGCCTGCAGTTTAGCAGTGTTTGGGACCAGCCTGAGCTGGGCTGAACTCCACAAGACCCTGTATTAGAACTTGGGGGCAGTTCACTGGTTCCCTCTGAGTACACACCCTTCTTGTTATTCTCTCTCCAGCTGACATGCAGAAATTTAAACTCCTTCCTCCTCTTGATTCACAGGGCTTCCAGGCTCCGATATGGCCTGCTCACATAGGTCACCTTCAAGGACACAAAAGAACGTTTGGCGCCGGCATAATTAAACAGAGTTCCCAGTCTTCCTGAAGTTGTGCTGCTGTGCTTGGTCCCACTGATCAAAGGAGCAAGGAGAACTTTCTAGGAACAAAAGTGAGGCTCTTGTTAGCCATAACTCAGTGGGTGCCAGAGCTGGAAGGGTTCTAGGCTTCCACTCAGCCCAAACTAGGATGTCTGCATCATTTCTCTTTTCCAGAAACACTGAATATGTGATATGTGACAGAGGTGGACTTGTCAATCAAAGGCTGTTCTAACTGAAATAATGCTAGGAGTTGCTCATAAGGGACTAAATTCAAGAGCTCTTTGCTGAAATACTTTGGAAGGTTAATGATACCTCCAAAATAAAGACATCTTTCCACTAGAACCTCACCGATACTCTGACCCAGACCTGTGACTGTGACACTAGAGGAGGGGATAGACATTGTCCTCTTTTACTGGCTATTGTACAGTCTGGGCTCTTGAAAAGGAGCTTGGAGTGCATGCATGTGCACACACACCGTATGCATATAGAAACATATGTTTATATATGTACATATGTGTATATGTATATATGTGCATGCATGTCAAGCCTGGCCCTGAGCTTCCTTTGTAACTGAACTCCTGATTCTCCTGCTTTCATTTCCCATCAGGGCTAAGATTACAGGCATGCTAACATGTCCAGTTTATGCAGTGCTGAAGGTCAATCCTAGTACCCTTTTACATGTTAGGCAAGCGCTCTATCAATGGGGCCACATCCCCAGCCCTGCAGTGTACTTACTTAGCTTCAGATGCTCCTTGCACGACATCAAATTTGGGAATAAATTAGATATCTTATAACAGGAAATGTATCAAGTGAATCGCTATCAATAAATTCACTACAATATGCAGCCATGAAAATGATATTGCAGAAGTATATTCCACAGAGGTAAAATGTCTACATTTTACCAAGCCACAAGCATGCACCTGGTCTAGACAGATTTCTCACATCACCTTGAGATCAATAGTGAGGACCACTCTCTTTATTCCTTTGTTCCTTCCATATTTTGTAATATCTGCATACAGATATATATCTTGTCTAATGGAGAAAAGGGGATCTCAAAGAACATGCAGAGGTGGAGGAGGCCTCCTGCCTGTTGAAGATGGCTCTTGACCCAAGGGTCAGCCAGCTTTCAGAACTCAGGCTCTGCTTCTCAGCACCTGCCCTGGTTCCTGGGATCCACACTCATCTTTGTAGGTGGGAGAAACAGCGTGGCACAACGACGCAGATCAATCTATGCCTCCAGCATGAATGAATGCCAGACTGCGTCCCTGGACTTCTCTGAAACTCTCCTCGGTGGTCCCCACACTTGGGACCCACAGGAGCACTGGTGACTCTTCCCTAGAGCCTTGCAGGAGGGTGTCATAGTGGCTTTGTGACCTCAAGCAATGCTCCTCGGTTAAGTTGCTGCCCCCTGGGGTCTGAGTTAAGACCCATGTTCTCTGCTGGGTTCCCAGCAGCTCCGATACTCATGAGGTTCTAGGCACCGGGTGCAGTGGATAGCTGGGTGTCCTTCTGAAGGCACACGTGTACCTTTGCGCTAGGGTATGGAGCAGGGCAGGTGCCAGCGAGGCTGGGGAAGGCGATGACAGTGTTGGCTATCTGCAGATCTTGCTGTGGCTAAGGTTGCCTGGTTTGCAATTAGATGAAAAGTCTGGAGGCTGCGAGGTCATTTCCCTCAGCAAGTTATCATTTGGGCAGGATCAGAGGCTCGGCAGGCTCTGAGCTCTGCCTCTCTGTGTACCTGCCCACGCCTCTCTCTCTCTCTCTCTCTCTCTCTCTCTCTCTCTCTCTCTCTCTCTCTCTCTCTCCCTCTCCCTCTCCCTCTCCCTCTCCCTCTCTCTCTCTCTCTCTCTCTCTCTCTCTCTCTCTCTCTCTCTCTCTGTGTGTGTGTGTGTGTGTGTACCTGCCTGATTCCCCCTCTCCATGTACCCACCTGCTCCTCTCTCTCTGTGCCCCCTTTTCTTGCCTCCCAGACCTGGCACTTGTGCACAGACACACTGACTGCCTTCCTTCTTGGTAGAACCACATCCAAATCACCCCATGGTTACTGAGCAAGCTGTTAGTGCTATGCTCTGGTCTTTCCCTAAAGTCATTTTACCTGTGCCATAGAACCAGGACCTTTTACCCACCTCCCAACTGCATGTCACAGTTTGTAATTATTCATTTCTCTGAATGATTATTGGCCACTTTTTTTCCCCAACTAGGTATAAAAGCAGGCTTTTAAAAGTGAAATTGCAATTTATGTTTTCATGTCTATGTGTGTGCATCCCACAGAGCACTTGTAGAGATCAGGGGACCACTCGCAGGAGCTGGTTCTCTGCTTTCATCATGTGGGTCTCTGAGATTATCAGGCTTGGCTGTGAGCACCTTTCCCACTGAGCTATCTCACCAACTCAAGAGCAAGCTTTGTCCTACCTGTCTCTCCATCACCTAACATTGATTGGTATGAGGAGGCTCTTGGTAGCAAGATGAGTGACTGGATAGTAGGTATGATTGACATGTGGCTGCCATTGGCAACTTCTAACCTGAAGACTGTCACTGACTCTCATCTTGGGTGTGTGATCCTCTGCAAAGACACACAGTTATTCTGAAATGCTGCTCCCATCTCTCCAAGGTGGATGCCACCAGCACATTTAACCTGGGATAGCAGTGAATTAAATGAGATGAGAGCGCGCACCAGGAACAGAGTTGCTATTGTTCGATCCTTCCAGCCTCTGCCAGCTGCCGCTGGAGGTCACTTTCGTTATGAAATCTCTCTATGCCCTTGTCGATCTCTGCCTCTCCTGGGTCATTTTCAGTTGTCCTCTCCTGTGAGTGTCTCTAGGCCTGGCAGGGAGAGAGGAAGGACACTGGAACCTCTTGCTCTTAGGTCAGCTCTTCAGCTGTGGTCGGAGTGGTTACCTAGTTTAGAGGTTAGCTTGGTACCTTGGAGAAATGTGCATTGAAAAAGATCAATGCCAGCCAGTAGCCCCACAGAGAGGAGCTATTCACAGCAACTAGAATGGCTTAAGAATTGTGCTATTGGAGTGGCCTCTACTATCTTGGGGTCTAGGCTCCCTATGAGATGAGCTTTGCATCTTGAGATGTTCAAGGTTTCAATGTGGCATTTTCATGGGGAAGCCAATCCTTAAGTAAATGAGACTGTGGAGATGGGGCATGGGGACATGGGGACATGGGGACATGGGGACATGGGGATGGGTTTCTTGGGACCATTAACAACCTGGTTGCTTAATGGCTTGCAATTGATACCTGGGCATTAGCAGGGTTCTGGACCTGCCCTGTGATCTCATAGCTAAGTGACTTGCAGTGGGGCTTCTGACCCCAGTGATTTCTTGAGCCCTGCTACCTCAATGAAATGTCCTCACAAGCTCGTGTATTCGGACACTTGGTTTCTAGCTGGTGGCATGTTTGAGGAAGGGTATGAAAACCTTAGGAGGTAGGGGAGGAAACGTGTCAACCAGGGAAGGCCTTGAAGTTTTATAGGCTTGTCCAACTTCCTGTTCTTCCCCACCTCCTCCTCCTTCTTCTCCTCCTGCTCCTCTTCCTCCCCACCTACTCCTCCTTCCCCTCCCCCCTCCCCCGCTGCTTCCTATGTGAGGGTGAAATATGATGATCCAGCTTCCTTCTCCCACTGTCATGTCTTCCTCATCGTGATTGACTCTATCCCTTTGGAACTGTAAGCCAAAATAAGCCCTTTCTCTCTTAAGCTGCTTTTGGTCAGAGTATTCTATCATGGTAGGAGAAGATAAGTAAGAACGCCATCTCTTCAGGCTTCCCAGAACACTGACTTTATATGACTTCCCACTGCTTGGGAGGACAGACACCTGCACACCCAGCATTAAATCACCTACTTACAAACACCAGAGTTAGGAATGCAAAGATGAGTCAGATTGCCTCCAAACCAACAAGATGGTTTCTTACATTTAGACAATGACCACAAGGTCTCTACAGTTCATCATGGCACATCTTTAGCTCACTGGTTATTTATTGAGCACCTGCTATGTGTCATTCAGTGTGATAACCATGAGCAAAAGACAGGAAGGATGTTCTGCCTGCTCACATGGGACGTAGGCACATTAATCACACACAGGCACACACACACACACACACACACACACACACACACACACACACAGCCCAAGGAAGCTTCATTGTGGGACAGACTGCCTTAGTGTTTCCTTGCTGTGAAGAGACACTATGGCCAAGACAACTCTTATAAAAGCAAACATTAATAAAAGCTTACAGGTTCAGAGGTTCAGTCCATTACCAAGGCAGGAAACATGGCGGCATGCAGGCAGACATGGTGCTGGAGTAGCTTAGGGTTCTACGTCTTGATCCAAAGGCAGTTAGGAGGACACTGTCTTCTGTAGGTAGCCAGGAGGAGGATCTCTTCCACAGTGAGCAGAGCTTGAACATAGGAACCCTAAAAGTGTACCTACACAGTGACATACCTTCTCTAACAAGGCTACACCTCCTCCAGTAAGGCCACGCTTCCTAATTGTGGCACTTCCCATGGGCCAAGCATATTCAAAACCACACAGACCTTGGGCTGAAGCTCAGGCTGAGTAGGATGAAATTGGACAAGGAGAGGAGAGCAGAACCCTTTGGGAATAAGAGTGGATGACTAGAAAAGTAAAGATTGCCTTCCTGTGTTTGGTCTACTCTAGCGAAGGACCATAACCTGAGTGCCTCATACACAACAGAATTGTGTTCCTCACAGTTCTGGAAATTCACAAGTCCAAGATCAAAGGACTGGAGAATTCTAGGTTCTAGTGAGAGTCTTGATTCACTGACAGTAACTTTTGCTGCTGGGGCTTCTCTTATAAAGACACTGGTTCCATCAATAAAGTCTCTGCCGTCATGACTCAACTGCCTTCTGCTATGGTTCCGCTCTGCTTTTTCCAGTGAAAATGTATATTGTGTCTCAGTTCCTGAGCTGGTTAGCTTTTGTCAAGTTGATACAATCTAGAGCCAACTAGG
Source organism: Mus musculus (assembly GCF_000001635.26). Classification (NCBI taxonomy): domain Eukaryota; kingdom Metazoa; phylum Chordata; class Mammalia; order Rodentia; family Muridae; genus Mus; species Mus musculus. The sequence continues at coordinate 131,866,623 of NC_000073.6, forward strand.
AAGAAAGAACCACAATTAAGTAATTGCCTAGATCAGATTGGTCTGTGGTCATGTATGTGAGATATTGTCTTGCTAGATGATTGATCTGAGTAACTCCAACCCACTGTGGATAGACCATCCCTAGGAAGTGAATCTGGGCTGGGTACTAAGAAAACTAGCTAAGCTTGATCAAGAGAGTGAGTCAGTAAGAAGTAGGCTACATGACTTTAAAAGCCCATGCCATTATGCTTGCTCTCTCTGGCTTGTGCTTGTGGATCAGATGCAAGCTCTCTGCCACTGCTCCAGTACCATACCCAACTGCATGTTGTCATGCTTCCTACCATGATGGTCACCCTCTCAATCTGTAAACCCCAATAATTTCATACTTTTATAAATTGCCTTGGCTATGGTATCTTCATTGGCAATAGAAAAGTGACCAAGACAGTGGCTTTGTCTTCTTGTTCTGTCCCATGTCACACATTTACCATGCTTTTTCTTTCATTTACAAGGCAAAACAACATCAGATCCCTAGCAGACAGTCTCCAGATCTTGCACTTTTAGTATCCACAATTAAGAACCAAAATAAGCTTTTCTTTGAAAATTGCCTCTTTATGGCCCACCAACCCCAAAGCTAAGAATGCCACTACCAGAAAGCATTTGAGACTCAGAACAGTTATTTTCTGATTTTGTGCAATCTACTTACCTGAGGGTTCTACAAATGTATTTAAAAGTGCATTAATCTATAACTTTCTTTGTTTTCCCTAATTGGAAGGACTTCATAAAATTTCTACCTCACAGGGATGTGCAGTTTGGAGGATTTCATCTTCTCTTTGCGATAAGAGCAAGTCTTCATTGTAAAAAACAAATTCTGTAGGAAGGGAAAACACATCTATTTGGTTCGATCAAGAACAAAGGCATTTGTAGGTAGTTTGTTGGTTAGGATGCCTGCTTCCTTCATCTGCTACCTTTCCTTCTTTGGTCCATGCTACGTTATTATTTTTAACTTAGATGTAATATTCCTATTATGTGTTGCATGTTCAGACACAGGATACAAAGAGATACAGAGAAACAAAGACAGAGGGGAAGGAGAAGGAGGAATAAGAGGAAGAGGAGAAAGGAAAACCCCACATGCATAAAATGAAATGCTTGGTCAATAAGGTATGTGGGGGGGTTTATTAGACTTGCCTACATGATATTGTCTTGGTAGTCCAACATATCAGAGAGGCCAAGACTCTGGTAGTTCAGTTCACGGGGTGCTACTTTCTTAGTGGTCCAAGCGAAGGCTTGCTACACTAGGCCAGTTAATCCTGCTCAAAATTGTCCTGGCTGCAGCAGCAGCGCCATGCATTCCTCATCACCTGCCCCAAAGTCACCCCAATAGTCTGGGTTCCCTAATGAAAGACACACACACACACACACACACACACACACACAGAGAGAGAGAGAGAGAGAGAGAGAGAGAGAGAGAGAGAGAGAGAGAGAGAGGCTTCTATTTTAATATGCCTTAAACAGCTCAATGGCTAAGCCACTCCCAAACCTCCACATGGTTAACACCTCCCTTCCAATATTCTTGAGTTATTACTTACTAAGATCTATAGTCCGTTGTTGTTGCCCTAGACCCAGTGGGTGTGTGTGTGGGTGTGTGTGTGTGTGTGTGTGTGTGTGTGTGTGGCTTGCTGGAAGTGCTCTATCCTGGCTCTTACACGTTGGCTCTCTCTCTTGTCTGCACTTCTCAGGCCGGGTCTTTTTCATCCCCTCCCCCACAGCGGTGGTTCTAAATCCTTCTTGCTCAAGAATCCTTTTTTTTTTTAATTAATTTATTTATTTTATGTATGTGAGTACACTGTAGCTGTCTTCAGACACACCAGAAGAGGGCATCAGAGCCCATTACAGATGGTTGTGAGCCACCGTGTGCTTGATGGAAATTGAACTCAGGACCTCTGAAAAAGCAGTCAGTGTTCTTAACCACTGAGCCTTCTCTCCAAAATCCTAAAGTCCCCCTCTATCTCCCTGCCCAGCCATTGTCCACCAGCAACTGTATTTACCAATCAAAGCCAACTGAGGGCAGGGACCCTCAACATCTTTCATGTGGATTCTTGTGCAATTTTGGGAACCCAATTAATATAATACAAGCATTAAACCAAATCCACAAGGGTGAATGCTTTGAAAACTCTAGGAGAACCAATGGTCTTCAGTCTACACTCAAATCCCAATGATACTGGTTATAACATTGCCAAAGGAGTGCTGCGTAACAGATGAACTTTCTAGCAAGAGAGAAGGCAAGCAGGCCAACAGAGAAGTTCCTGTTCCTGTCCTTTTATCTGGGCTGCCACCAGAGGCTGCTGCCCATATTTAGGGTGGGTCATTCCCCTTAAAATAACCCAATCAAATCTCAGTTTGTATCCTAGTTAATTCTAGATCCAATCAAGTTGACAACCAAGATTAGCCACCACAAATATTTTCTACAGTTTGAATCTTTGGATCTAATGGAGAGTTTCTTTTGATTTTTGAATGTTTTCAAAATTCCATCTTGCCTTAAGTTTTGGAAAACATATTTGTTGGGTAGATATTTCTAGCATATTAGTTTTCCAGGACTTAAGATGTGCTTCCTCGGTTTCTTAGCATTCAGTTTCCAGTGAGAAATCTGCTATCACCTAGGTTTGTTTTTCTAATGTGCCGTGTTTCTTTTTCTCTGGTTGTGTTTTAAGATTTTTCTCTTTATTGATGATTTTAAGTAATTTGATTTTGATACCATTGGGTCTAGATTTCTTTGTTTCTTGTGTATTGATACATTCCTATATGCAGGTTTATATTTTATAATCAAATTTTAAAATATTTGAATGCTTAACTTTAAGACTTTATAATACCTCCTTTGTCATGTCTCCTGCCTTCAGATTCCAATTACACGCACATTTGGCCCCTTGGCATTGTTGCACAGGTCGCCAGTACTCCTAATTGTTAAGAGTTTGTCTTAGTTAATTTTCTATTGCTGTGAGAAAGCATCATGACCAAGGCAGCATGTTTTTTTTAAAGGGGGTATTTCACGTTTCAGTGGTTTAGTGTCCACAGTGGCAAAGCAAAAGCATGGCATCAGGGGCAGCCGAGAGCTAACATCTTCATCCACAAGAAGTAGACAGAGAGAGAAAGGCATTCTGGGATGATGTTGGGTTTTAAAACCTCAAAAAAGCCCATCTCTAGTGATCTACATTCTTCAACAAGGCCACACATCTTAATCCTTCCCAAGCAGTTCCACCAACTCGGAACCAAGTATTCAAACATAGGTGTCTATGGAGGCCATTCTCGTTTATTCAAACACTGTGTGTGTGTGTGTGTGTGTGTGTGTGTGTGTGTGTGTGTGTATTTGTAGATAAATAGCAACTTGCAAAAATCAGTTCTATCCTTCTACCATATGGGTTCCAGGGATTGAATGTATCATCAGGCTTAGCAGCAAATGCCCTTATCCAGTAAGCCATCTTGCTAACCCTGTCCCTCTTAAAATTTCTTTTTGTGTCCACGTCTCTACTATCTTATTGAAATAAGACACACCTAAATTTTGTTTCCTAAATCTATTCCCGATATTGATTCTAGCCCAGGCTCTGTTCCTAATAGAATATGCAACCTTGGACAAGTTACCATCTTTCTCGAGTCTCCTTTTGTGATAGGAGAATTTAGTGTTATACAAGCTCCCATTATGAAAATACCAGACTGGGCAGGTTCATGCTCATGTGTCTTCTTATATCTTTCAGGTTGCAAAGTCCAGGGCCGATGTGTGGCTAGATTGGTCTCTCCTGAGACTGGTCTCCTTGGCTTGCAGCAGATCTTCTCTCTGGGTCCTCCCCTGGCTTTTTCTCTGTGTATATAGCCTGTGCCTCTTCCTTATAAGGATAACAGTCCTGGGGGTTACTAACCTGCATTCCCTGTTAACACCAGCTATCTCTTTAAAGGTCCTAGCTTTATATGTTTCAGCTAATAATGGGGTTTATGGGTTTATATGAATGTGTAGGGAATTCAACCCCCAAATAGAAAGGTATTTGCCCTAAATCAGTTGTTCTCAACTAACCAAGTCACCTGGCACTGTGGTAGGCTGTCACTGGACCTTACCTCAGAGTTTCAAAAATTCAGCTCTAGTTTGGAGCTTGAGGTTTCGTGGTTTTGATGAATTATTGCTTAGTGTTTAGGCTGTGAGACCATATCTTATAAATCACACGCATCTAATTACTCACGCAGTAACTGTGAGTTGAAGGAGGACAAATGTAAAAAATAAGCCTCTTAGTAATGAGGGACACAGGGCCTGAACTGGGCATCTTCTGTAACCAGATAAGGCCTCAAGTGGAGGGACTGGGGCACCAAACCAGCCACAAAACCTTCCATCCACAGATCATCCTGCCTACAAAGTGTGCTATGACTGGAGCCTAGAAGAATTGTCATCAGAGAGACCAGAGAGACTTCATCCAGCAACTGATGGGAGCAGAGGTAGAGTCCCACAGCCAAACATTAGGCTGAGCTCAGGGAGTCCTGCGAGGGAGCTGGGGTGGGGTGGGGTGGGGGTGGGGGTGGGGGTGGGGGGTGGGGGTGGGGGTGGGGGGTGGGGTGGGGGTGGGGGTGGGGGTGGGGGGTGGGGAGAACCAGAGGAACCAAAGGGTCCAGGACACATAAGAATTCAGATTATAGAATCAACTCCTGGGAACTTGCAGAGATCAGAGAGCCTGTAGGGGTCGCCTAGGTTCTCTGCATATATTTTACGTCTGAGTAGCTTGGTGTTCTTGTGCAAATCCTGTCAGTGGAGCAGGGATTATTCCCACTCTTTTGCCTACCTGTAGGATGCTTTCCCTCCTAGTGGGTTGCCTTGTCTGGACTTGATGTAATGATATGTTCTTGGTGTTATTATAGCTTGTTACATCATGTTTGGTTGGTGACCCTTGGAGGCCTGCTCTTCTCTAAGTTGAAGGAAGAGGAACAGAGGAGGAACCAATGGAAGAAAGGAAGGAGGGAGGAAGGGAGAGAAGGAGGAAGGGAGGAAGAGGAGGAGGGAGTGGGAGGGAGAAAGGAAGGAAGGAAGGAAGGAAGGAAGGAAGGAAGACGGATAGAAGGGAGGGAAGGAAGGAGGGAGGAAAGGAGGAAGGGAAGGAGAGAAGGAGGGAGAGAGGGAAGGAAGGAAGGGAAAGAAGGAAGGAGGGAAGGAAGGAAGGAAGGAAGGAAGGAAGGAAGGAAGGAAGGAAGGAAGGAGCAAAGAAAGAGTGAGTGGTCGAGCTGGAGTAATGTTACATGTCCATGGCCCTTGGTCAAAGATGGCAGGTCTGAAGCAGGAGGATGTGTTGAGTTCAAGCTCTGTCCCCAAACTAAAGGAAGACCCTGTCTCAAAATAATCCATAGGAGAAAGTAGTAAGTCGTGGGGCAGGAATCCTTGATTCTGACTTTAAATAATTCCTCACCATTTATGCTGTTTGTCCTGAAACTTAACTTTTCAAAATCTGTTTTCACCAGACACTATATTCTTTTACACCCCCCACACCCATATGCTTTTGATTTAAAACACACACACACACACACACACACACACACACACACACACACACACTTTAAACTGTGTGACACAGTGTGCTACATAAAGAAATCATTTCTTTCAGACCTTTAATCCCCCCCGAGAGCGAAAGTAGTATTTGCTGAAATAAAAGTACACCTTAGCTGAAACATGATGCTAATCCTCTTAGTTTTAATGGTTTGGAAATGGTTGGAATAAGAAGGTAAACATTGTAGCTGGTTGATAGGGAAGGAAGTCAATTGTCCATGGAGCCAGCGCTGTGTGCCACACTGTACAAGGGAGCTTTATTTTGGTAAACCCCTAAACACAGTCTCTCTCCATCTCAATGTCCACACCTGAAAAGTGATCTACTTGCACTGTGCAGTTGCCAAGTGTTTGATTCCATTACCCCCAAAGCGAGCAGTGCCCATTTCAAATCGACGTCAAACAAATCCTGCTGATAACTGGTGTCATATCAGAGCCTTATCAGACTCTTTTTTTATTGAAAATAGTCAGATATAATGAGGTGCTTCACATTTAAAAGTCTTAAATCTTTGAAAGCTCTGGGCATAGATGGTTTTGATATTGGCTTATTAAACTTGCACCAGGAGAATGAGAGAGTGGGGGGTGAGTGGAGAGGCAAAGACAACTTGGCAGGGGCTGGGTGGGGCTTGGCTGAATGCATGCTGTAAGCCCATACTGGCCTGTTTTCATGAAGAGGGGGTGTTTGCTGATAGCTATTTTCGAAGACATCTCTCAGGAGGACTCTGAAAGGGAGAGGCTTTGAGCATCCTCTGACCAACTGTTTCTTAGGGATTGTCTTACCCTGTTACTTCAACCTTAGCCTTAGGAGCAACATGGTAATACTGGTTACTGGGAGCTCGCAATAACTCCACATGCACTGAAGTTGAGCAGAGGTGGAAGAGGACCTCTGAACTCTGACCTCTGATCCATAGGTACATGAGGAAATCCCTTCAGAATACAGAAACAGGGCCTTTGTGGGGAAAAGTACTGGGTCCAAGAAAACAGCCTCAATTCAGGTCATTTCCTGTTATTCTGTCATGTGCTTCCTGGGTCAGGAATGGTCAAGGCTCTGAAACAAATAGCTAGACTTAAAACAGACTAGTGACTCTCCCAATGTCATTCCTAACCAGATTTGTCACTGTCACTGAGGAATCAGACTCTACCATGACACCGCAGGGCACATAGAGATCTGTGTTGATGGGATCACGGATGCTGATGTGACTCAAGTCTTCAATGGTCTTCTGCTGAGGTCACACTGTGGACTTCTTCCATACATCAGAAGCATCTTTTCTTTCTTTCTTTTTTAATTTTAGCAGAAATAAGGATCCTTATCCATTGTTTTTATCCATCCCTTGAGAATTTCATACTTGTATGCAATGTATTTTGATCATGCCTGCCTCCTACTGTCCGTCCAACTCCTCCCAGACACTCCACCCATAACCCTCCCAACTTCATGTCTTGGTTTCACTGTCTACTGAGTGCAGTCAGTGCTGTCTATCTAGTGTCAGGATTTGTGAAGCTGGAAATGCGCCAAAGATGAAGCCTATGATGGATGTCAGGTACCAACCCGTGCTTCGGTTCCAGGCTTCCAAGCTGGCCTTGCCTATATGCAGGAGCATAGGATCAAACACTGATCATGGGTCATCTACGAGAGACCACTTTCCTGAAGAACATAATGCTGATGTCCTTTAATCCTTCCAATACCCTTGGGAGATGGGCAAAGGCATTAGCATATTCTCCATCTCACCTAAAGAGACACCGAGGCTTAGAAAGATTGACTTGTTCAAGGTCACATGCCTAGAGAGTGAGAGAGATGAGACTCAAGTTCCTGTATGCTGTCCTTACCACACATGACAACAATGGGCCCACTTGATGGCCACCCAGGGATGTTTTTGGTATTTGTTTGTTTGTTTGTTTGTTTATAGACACAATCTTGGGATGTAGCCTCAGATTTACAATGGCAATCCTCCTGACTCAGCCTCTTGAGCGCTAGAATCATTGGTTTGTGCTGCCCCACCTGCTTACCAAAGTATATTTTTAGGGAGCCTCCAGATACCTGGACTAGTTCCCTGGTGCTCAATGGTCTCCCCAGATTGTCTTCACTTAAAAAAAAGTCCCCCTAGCATGCAGGTTCTGGGAGACATGGGGCCTATATCTACAATTCCACGGGGGATTTTCCTTCTAGGCAGTAAGAGGGCCAAGGAGACCATTTCCCTACCTGATCAATAACCCTGTTATTGACTTGGAGCTCCCGAAGGACAGCTTTATAACTTTATCGAGCCCTGTATGTGGGGGCAATTATAGGGATAATGGGAACCATCGACAAATGGAGGCTCTGCATGCAAATTAACATCTGCTCCAAGCTAGAGAAGAGCCATGCTCGAGTGTCAGGATTTGTGAAGCTGGAAATGCCCCAAAGATGAAGCCTATGATTGATGAGGGGTACCAACCTGTGCTTCAGTTCCAGCCTTCCAAGCTGGCCTTGCCTTTAGCATGCAAATGACATGTGACCTTGACTCTCCACTTTTTCATGCCTCTCTGTGAGGATTGCTTACTGTTCATGGCAATTGCTCTCTTTGTGAGTCTTCTTGGATTAAGACATAGCCCTGCCCCATCCCCTGGAGGACAGATACCCATCACAAAGTCACCTGACCCTCTTTCATGGCAGGCAAGCAATGGGAAGGGCACTGGAACCAGGCAGGACTCCAGGCAGGACTGGGTTCCACTAACCTATGTGGCTCCAGGTATGTTTCTTCAGCTCTTTGAGCACTGCTGTCCTCCCAGAAAATGGGGCTACAGTTCTCTCTGTATTGGAATCTAATGCTCAGATGCTAATAATTAGAGAATTTTTGTGAAGATAGATGGGGCAGCATCTTTGAGTTTTCAAAAGGTTCACAAGGGCCAGGAGAGATGGCTCAGTTGGTAAGTGCTGACCATGAAAGTATGAGGACCCAAGTTCAATTCTCCAGAGCCCATGTGAAAACAAACAAACAAACAGACAGACAGACAAACACCAGCATTGAAAAAACAAACCAACCCAGCATCTATAATCCAGTGTTGGGGAGACAGAGACAGTAGGATCCCTGGGACCTGCTGCCCAGCCAATCCAGCTGAATCCATTAGCTTCAGTAACAGACCCTGTCTCAAAAACTCTGGCAAAGAATGATTGAGGAAATTATCTGATGTTCACCTATGGTCTTCAATGTACACATGCATACATGTGAGCTTACACACATGTGTACACGCATGAACATGTGTGCACAAGTGTACATACATACACACAAGCTTATAAATATCATGGTATAGTTCTGTGTGGCAACCCTCCAGCTCTTGTGTGCAATTATCATCCTAGCATCAAAGAACAGAATGAATACCCCATCATCATTAATCACCAGTTATTAAATGTACTGTATCTTTTCTGCAAGGGACAAACACTGTGTGAAATAAAGCTGGGCCAAGCTTAGGGGAGGCTTCACTGAGAAGTGATATTTGATTGGAGGCTATGCAGAAGTAAAGGAGCCAAAGGGAGAGGGCAAGACACAAGGTGTAGCCAGGACAAAGGCTCTATGGTGGACATGAGTGTGGTAGGTTCAAGGAACACAAGGAAGTCTAGGGTCTGTGTAGCCATTCCAAAAAGATCTAATATATTTGATGAGAGCATGGGAGTCACACTCTTCAGCTATTATTGAGATGATGAACTCCTAAGAACTGGAATTCCCCAGGAATCTCATGTTGGGACAGCCAAGACCATGACTGAGTGGGGCCATACTTGACTGAAAATGCTCAGCTATGCATGCCTCTTGCCCTCTATTTTAACCTAAACCACATGTCAGGACCTCAAAAATAGGCTTGTTGAGGGGTGTGTGTGTGTGTGTGTGTGTGTGTGTGTGTGTGCTCACCTCTTCATTTATTTTCAATGTAGTTACATTTCATGGGTCCATGAGGATGGGTAGTTGAACCTTGCTTGCTATGGCTGCAGGGGCCCAGGCTTTGACCCTCACATCTCAAGACCATCTGAGTGACAGAGGAAGAGGAATGCCTACATATCCACATGTCAATTATCCCCCACATTCACCACCATATTTTTCCTTGGGGTGGGGGTGGGGGGGGTGGATCGAGGACCAGCAGGTGGCCATGAACCAGACATCCTAATTAAACTGTGAATGGACAAAGACCAGGACAGCCACAGGAGCTCAAGGAGTTTAGGGGTGTCTCTTGTGACCCCCAAAAGGAGATACCCTCTTGCAGGAAGAAGCAGCTGAGCCAGGTGGATCAGTTTCAGTGAGCGCTGATGACCAAAGCCTCCAGGCAACCGGCCATCTTGAGGGACCCTGGGCTGGGGGTTGGGAGGGCCTCTGTCAGTGTGAGGCAGAGATGAGGGGTGGCAAAGAGATCGTCTCCAGAGCTGTATAGGAGACAGTTTGAGTCGTGCCCCTGGGGAGGAGTTTCTGAGCATATTATCATCCTTCCCTGCATAACCAGCAGAATGGAAGTCATCCATGAGTCTCTGGCTATTCCCACATTCTGCGCCAGATCCTGCTGTGCAGTCCACGGGCCTGTGGGTATGTCTCCTGAAGCTGTACGACACCCCCCGTCGAGATCCCAACTGAGGGCGTTTCTAGGTGTACACAGGTGGCCCCTGAAGACTAGCTCTCCCAAGCTTCCCCTTTGATCTCACTGGCCCTGCAGACCCTTTGGGATCTGGCTGAATCGGTGCTCCCTAACTTCACCCCTTCCCTCCAGCACCACGCTTGCTGGGTATGACTTTGCAGCATGTCACCAATCTGGCTGGTCTTATGACCATCGGCGTCACATAGCCCAAGTCAAGCATGATGGGAGAGCCAGCCTGAGCTAAGGAGGACTTTCCCAGTTCTCTTTGCTTCTTCTGTCCATGGCTTGTGGCACAGCAGCCTTAGAGAAACCAGTCTAGGCCCATCGGCAGCCAGCAACTAACTCCTGCCATGATCAAAGTCAGCATAGCCAGGAAGATCTGAAAAGCCTCAGCCTGGACACACGAGGTACAAATATGAAGTGATTGACATCTCAAACTTCTGAGGTTTTAGGATATCTGTCACACAGCAAGAGCTAACATATACTTTTTAGCCTACCCAGTCCCCCACCTAACACTTAATGTGGGATGGGAAATTGTGGGGTTTGATATGGGCAACCATTTCCATAGCAAAGCCTTCTTCAATATCCTATATTGTTACAGTTCGAATGTGTCTATAGGCTTGTGTGTTTGAACATTCGCCATGATCCAGTGCTACACAGTGAACATAGGCTTTGCCCATCCTTATGGTGGGGTTCCTATGTGCTCATTTGCTCTGATCCTCACAACCATACCCGAGGCTGGTATCAGTTGTCCATGTCTGACAAATGAATGAAACTAGAATACTAAGAAGTTAATTAATTTGTCTGAGGTAATATAGCCCCCCACCCCCAATGTCAATATCAGGATCTAGCTCTGTTCCTGTCTGAGCAGAGGGGATATGGCCATAAAAGATGCACAGAGCACAGAGAACAACAGTACCAACCCTCAGCCTCTAGTGGGCTTCCTCCTGGCTTTGGGACTTAGGAAACAGGCAGAGAGGGACACAGCATGAGATAGCCTCCTTACCATTCAAATCAGCATCTATTTAAGGTAAAGTATGACAAAATGATTCGAGCTGATGTAGTGATACGTTTCTGTACTCCTAGAGCTCAGAATCAGACAGAAGAATCTTGCATTCAAGGATAGCCTGGGCTGCGTAGCTCACCCGTGTGTGTGTGTGTGTGTGTGTGTGTGTGTGTGTGTGTGTGTGTGTGTGCGCGCGCGCGCGCGTGTGTGTGCATGTGTGCACGAGCGCATGTGCATGTATGCATATGTACATATCTATAGTCCCTTGAAGGCCAAGCCCTCCTGCCTCCCAGCCTCTGCTCACGATGAGCCAATGCTGCTCTTCAGGGTGGCTGTGGCTCCTCTTCCCTCCCAGGGAGCCTGATTCACAGTCTTGGCATGAACGAGAGTGGTTCCCCTTGAGTGACTCTGAGCTACAGCGAGGCCGCGCTTACGTCTGGTTAACCTAATGTACACAATAAAAATTTTTATTAAAACGGGAAGAAGCGGCAGAAGAGATGGTAGTTGTCCATGGAAGGGCATTATTTTTTATTGGAATTAGAATCCCTTTATTTAAAAAATACATAAACCCTCAATTTTCTTTCCATCGCTTGGTTTAGCAGCTGGTGGGAGCCTTCCGAGGGTTGTTGAATCCCGGCGAGGGAGCAGCTCTAGATTTGCTGGCTTCTCCTGACTGAATGGGCAGGAAAATTCACGATACAGCCTCACCACACTGTGAGCACTTGGGGCCTCAGGTCTGTACCCCAAACCTGAGCCTAAGAATTTGTTCAGACCCTGCTGCCTGCCTTATTATCCTTAGATGGGTAAACTGACAAGACATCCCAATTTTTCTTTTTGTTTTTGAGGTAGGTTTGTCTATAATTCAGTGCCATCTTCCTGTCTCTCAACACCTGAGGGCTGGGATATGAATCTTGTTTTAGACAGTAGGCATATTCCTAGGGTTTATATGGAGATAAAGATTGCTGTGTTCTGTAGAGAAGCCATAGTCCCATGTGTCAGTATGTCCTGCCAGGCGTGCCAAATGTGAGGTATCTGACAATGTTGTGCCTGGAAGAGCTGAAGAAGTCTTTCGGAAGCATCTTGTGGTCTGTTCACCAGAGGCTTGCTCGGGTCATCTCATTCCATCCTCCTTGCAGCAGCCCTCTGTGGCAAGCTCAATTCTAGCTTTGGCTTCATAGGAGCAGGATAGGAGATTCAATGATACAAAGTAGCTACAAGCCAGCCAGTCAACATTGCTTGAATGCGCCGGGGTCAGACAGCACTCTGGATACAAGAGTGCTACAGGGATGAAACGGACAAGCCCGACTTACAGCCTCTGAGCTCGGGATGGTAGTCAGAACAAGGGTCTGCAGGACTTCAGGGTGTGAAGTGGACCCGCTGCAGTGAACCTCGGCCCAAGACCAAGGCAAAGATCTCAAATCAAATCACCACTGCACACAGGCATTTTCAGCATGCATCAACCTTTTGCCCTCCTCTGGCTGCTTTGATCAGGTTTCTCAAGGGAGCCTGTAGTTGCTAATGTTTGTTGACTGCCAGCTTCCAGCCAAGTGGAGACTGCTTTCCTCTCGGGGGCTGGGTTTGCACAGCCCAGCTCCCTGAGACATTTGCTACTTTGCAGGGGTCAGAGAGGCTATGATGCCTTTCTGGGGGTGCTCGGTGATCAGGCAAGTGTGGAACTGCGGTTTGGATTAGAACCAGAGCGGATTAGCTAGCTACATTTCATGGGCTTCGCTCTGTTCTTGATCCCCTGATTCTTAAATGAACTATTTGAACTGTTCTGAAACAAACAAACAAACAAACACAACTTTTTTCTTCCTACCGCATGGAGTCCAAGCCCTCGTGATGAGGCCACCATCTTCGCCTGCTTGTGGCTTAGCTGCCTTGGTGGATTGTTCTGGCCTAGTGTCTACCAATAACCACCGATCACCCACCAACTGTCTGGTGCTGCCCATTCCCAGGGCTGGGCTCAGAGACAGAGAGCTTTGCAGAAAAGTACCAGAGAATTGCCAGTGTCCTGAGGAGTGGAGGAGGATGAGAGGAAGGGGAGAGCGGTGGGAACTGGAGCTTACAAGGAGGCAGGAGGTGACCTGCAGCTTGCACTGACTTCAGGTGTAAACTGTATGCCTTGGGCCTGTGGAATCTTGAAACACGGGGGAGAAGTGATCAAGGTCCATAGAGACACAGATGACAAGTCTTATTCTTCAAGGGACTTCATGGCTGAAAAGCTTTGAAGGCCTGGAGCAGCCAGTGATGACCAGCTTATTGGGGAAAATATAAACTGCTGAGAATATTTCAGTTTCCCCATGGTCCTTTGAGACACTATACCCGGTGCACCTGAACATGATGAGACCCACCCCCACCCCAGGGAAGCTGCCTGGTACCCAGTGCTGGGGAATGTCCTCCCCTGCAATGCAACAGTCCCCAAGGAGCTGGGAGCAGAGTCCCAGTGCCCATTCACTTGGGGACAAGCAGGAGTTAAGTTTCCTAGGTTCACTCAGAGCGCCATTATCCAGGGGTAGTGGGCGTAGCACAAGGCCTGCAAACACCTGTGCAGGTGTTTGCTCTGCACTTGACTCTCCCCAACTGGGCGGTGTCTCAGGTATCCCGGAGGCCCAGACCTGCCCAGGGATTGAGCACTGGAATGCCTCTTGAGGGACCTAGTGCTCAGGCTTGGCAGGGACACCCCTGCTCATTGTTCCCCTTCATCCCCATCCCAGAGACCACTGTACCACCATCTTCTGGGACGCTCCACAGTGAGGCACCTTCTGCCACATGCTCCCCAGTGGGCGCTCACAGGGGTGGAAGGAGGGCGAGTGTAGCTTCATCCCTGGCAAATCTCTCATTGTGCTTCTGTTAGATCTCTGGCATGGATGGATGGATGATCCAAAGGGCACAGGAGGGTTCCAGTTGTGTCACAGAGTACATATCTTTCCACAGGACCAAACTATGACCTAAAACTCCACCACCCTCAGCCCAACATAGCAGTCTCTCATCACCTGCCTCAGTTTCTCTGAATGCCATCTGTTTTCCACTCAAGTCATAAAAGAGTTGGACAAATGAGAAAACAGAAAAACAAACAAACAAACAACAACAAAAAAAAATCAATTTTAACTGCCAGTGTGGTCTTCTTGTGTAGTTTTTTTTTTTTTTTTTTTTTTTTTTTTGGACAAATAAGGGAGATTGCAAAAGAGCAAATGGCCTCTTACCCCAGGCCCTGATGGGGTCTGGAGCAGCACTGGACCCACCCATCAGGGAATTGACTGTTATACAACATGCTGGCCGTGAGAAAATGGCCAGGCTCTAGGTTAGGGACTCCTGTGTACTGTTGTCCTCAAATTCCATTTTAAAAAAACCTAGCCAATGTCCTTTAAAGATGCTGCCTGCATTTTAAAACACCAGAGCCATCAATTCTTGCCTCACAGTGTTAGTACTGCAGGAAGATAAGCCTTTCCTTGTCTTGCTCCATAGTTCTCCTCTGACATAAGGACCAGCTAGCGCAAAGCCAGGTGACACTTATGGCTATAGCCTCCCTTCTGAAAAATCACACAGTTTTTATAAGTGCAGCTGTGCTGCTCAGACTGGACATGACTCTCGCTGACCAGAGGAACAGTCTTGCTTGGTCTCCACTGACCAGCCCAGGAAGCTGAAAGAAGCCCTAGCTAAGAGGCTGGGTATCCCCACCACCACCTTACTCCCTGTTGGGAGCCATTTTGCTGGAATGGCTCCCAACATTTTCCTCTCCAGACTTCATTGGCTGACCTAGGCCCCGAACTCCTGTTTGAACTCTGCTCCTTGGGAGTGGGATAACCCCACACGTTGCTTTGTTCATATTTTGCCACCAGGCCTCACTGGTGGTTGATGTGTGTGAATCCAAGGGTAAAGGCCCTTAGAGATGCCTGAGAAGAGAAGAAGGATCCTAAGGTTTGTCGTTTGCATGCGTGGAAGGGAATAGAAGCCTCTGCAGCCTCTGGTAGACAATATCCCAAGAGGAACAGTGAGGAGGCCCTGGGACCCCACTGGGTGGCTCCACAGGCCTGGGTGGGAGAAACTCCTGTCCAGTGAGCACACAGTACCTTGGGCTGGCTGTCAGAAAACCACTCAGCAAATGAATGCCAGAACTTACTGTTGGGAAACACAGGCTCCAGACTTGGCCCCGTGCTTCTTAACCAGGGTAAAGGAGTCACTTTGGTGAAGACCCAGGCAAGGCCCAGAGCTTGATCCTACCAAGGAATGTTCTTACTCTCTGTTACAGTGAATACCAGAAGGGGATGTGGCAATTTCACGCATTCCAAGTCGAACTCTAGCCTGCTGGTCTCAGCCACAAGGCCCAACTGGACAGGGTTAAGAGAATGAGCCAGGGACCCTGAGCTGGCCTTTAGGTGTCAGGACCTCAGACAGAGCCAAAAGCAAGCTGGGAAGTGTCACCTGCCAGAGCTTCTTAGGGTGACAGGATCCTGACTTTCTTCACTGAGTCTCCCCTCACCAGGGGTCACCAGTGATCTATTCAGACCTACAATCTGTTTCGCTTACTTCACTTTTGTTCAGGCAATGTCTGTTTTCAGCAGACAACCACCCAGGGCTAGGCACTGCTGGTAACACAGAAACCAAACAGGGACCCACCATGCCCTGCTTGGCAAAAGTGCAGAGGGGTGAGAGAGTATATGTCTTCAGTGGGGAGAGGCTGCCCCCTGGTGGTTTGAAGCTGTACTGCATATGACGCAGCCTGGAGGGCAGGCAAGAGCTTTTTTGCATCAGCTTACACTGTTTTCTTTCAGAGCCCACCAGACACATAATTTAGCAACATCCATTTTGGCACTATGTACACCAGTAAAACCAGCAAACACAACCTGGAGTGCCAGATCTTAAATATCCACCGGCACACCACCCAGGGACCAGCCAAGCCTGAGAGCAGAGAGTTCTCGATAAGCAATATTCTCTCATTGAGCCCCAGTTCACATGTCCGTGAGAAAAGGAATTCGTCATTACAAGAAAAACTGTGACACACCTAGGGTGTTGGAAACAGGAAAACCTGGCCAAGATAAAGCCCCCACCTTTTGTGGGGTTTGTGTTCCAGTGGGAGACAAAAATAAATGAGAAAATTCAAATACGTTCTGTCTAATACAATCCAGGTGAAAGGTGAGCAGAGCTGTTTGAATATGAAGTGGGGCATATGGAGAGAGGGTAACTGCGAGCCGTGCTAGGTGAGCCCTGGAGGGGATTTGTTCTAAAGTCAAAAGTGCTCCAGTTAGAAGGAACAGTAAGGGTGTACTGGCAGGTGCCAGAGACTCCTCGCCTGGAAGTCAGCTATCTCAAGTGCTGTCGTTGGACCAGCAGAGAGGGAGCAAGTCACAGAGGAGACTGGAGGGACTTTAAGAACCCAGTCTTAAGAGTGAGGAATGCCAACAAGGCTTGCAGAGCAAGTGACACCTCCTGCTATACCAACTTGAAAAATCGCCTTGCCTACCCTCTCGAGCACCAATCTTGTGCACCGTGCATTTCCATCTGTGCTGTTGCCCCTATTCCTAGAAAGGACTCGGGGCACAGAGAGACTGGGAGTCTCCTCAAAGACACAACTATTTGGGGGTTCTGAAGCATGCAGTGCAGTTCCAGTGGCTTTGCATCTCATGCACAGCCACACTGGGGCCTCCTTCCTTCCACGTCCACTGTGTGGTACTTACTCGGGTTGCTGGAGCTTCCTCCTGTTCCTTATACCCTTCCTCTTTCTCCCCTAGACCCTTTCCACCCTCCCAGTTCCCAACAAGGATAAGTAAATGCCTTTAATTGTCATCTGGATACAGTCTAGAATTACCTGAGAAAAGAGTCTTAATGTGATGCTGTCTCCATGGGTTTTCAGTGAACATGACTGTGGAAGATTAATTAACTAAATTGACGTGGGAAGACCCAGTCCACTTTGGGTGGAACCCTTGCCTAGGCAGGGGGTTCTGAACCATATAGAAGCAGAGAAATTGAGTTGCACATAAGCAGGCAAACAAGTGAGCATATATGCATTTGTTTCTCTGCTCTTAGCTGTGGCTGTGCTGTGAGTAGCTGCCTCAAGATCCCTGCCTTGGTGCCTTCTGTGCTACGATGGATCACCACCTTAAAATTTACGCTAAAATAAACCCATTATTTTCTAAGTTGCTTTTTATCAGGGTATTTTATTACAGAAACAGAAGTGAAAGTAGAACATAAATTGGTACCAGGAGTTGGGGCTGTTATGATAAACCTGATCGAGTGACACTGAAATAACCACACACACACACACACACACACACACACACACACACACACACCCAAGCTGGTTTATTTCCTGAGTACTTTTTCACAGCAACAGAAATACAATTAGAACAGCATATATTTCTTGACTTTATGTTTGGCTGCATTAGACTCTACCTGGACCATCTTCTAGAGCCAGTTCTACATCCCACTGGTCCTTCTGGCTTTGAAGTCCCAGCCTGACTAGGAACTTCTTGGTGTTATAATCATGATGAACCTATGATATGACCAAGTACTGTGCATTAGGCAAGGAGCACTTGTGTGACATCTCCTTTCATATTCTCAAGCACGTAGCCAAGAAGTTGAGAATGTCATCTCCACTCAGGTCCACCCACAAAACCATAGTTGGGGCACTTATTAATATTATTAATAAATCATCTTAAATGTTATTAAGAATTTTCAGAGAAGAGTATGGAGCCAACCATGAGTGTCAAAAAACATTTAAACAGTTACCAAGGATGCCCGCATTCACTGAAGAAGAAACTTGAGACTCAGAGAAATG
This sequence comes from Mus musculus, assembly GCF_000001635.26. NCBI lineage: Eukaryota > Metazoa > Chordata > Mammalia > Rodentia > Muridae > Mus > Mus musculus. The sequence continues at coordinate 131,884,542 of NC_000073.6, forward strand.
AAGACATATCCCCGGGGCACTTCGAGCATGGTGGAGTGTGCTCTCTACTGTAACTCTTGTGGTGGTTACTTTTGTATGTTTGCTTGGTCAAACACTATTCCGGATATGTCTATGGCAAAGTTTTCCCATGAAATTGACATTTTATTTCATGTATTTTGTAAAGCAGATAGGCCTCTTCTATGGAGCTAGAAATCACCAAATCAGGTAAAGGTCTGAATTACGGAGAAAGTTCTATTGACATGGGTGAGAGACGGTGTCTCCCATCTGACCACTTTCTAATGGGGACGTTGATCTGGAAAGAAAAAAATCTGCTCCCACTGAGTCTCTTGTCTTCTGCCATCAGATTAGATTTATCCACCAGCCTTCCTGCCTCCTGGGACTTTGAGCTTAAATGGGAACTACACTCTTGTCCCTTCTGGGTTACCATTTTGCTGTCACCACAGATATTATGACTTGTCATTCTTATGATTATTATATGAGGCAAAGCCTTAAGATAAATATTTATGTTAATATGTAATATGTAAATATTTATGATAAATATCTATCTATATATCTATCTATCTATCATCTATATCTAACATCTGTTTACCTATCTATTCCATGTATACTATCTACTAGGCACAAAGGGTGCTAAGCCCTTCCTAGACTTGAGCTTTCTCTATTTCTCAGAGTCTGTCTATAGTACTCGGGGACTGAAAGAAGCCCTGCCTACCTTACTGGGGCCATTGTGGAGGTCTGGGGACATGGGATCTTGAAGCTCCCTGGCCTGCAGCAGTGGATGTGTGGAAGCTGTCAGATGAGAGTGCAGGCACCTTCAGGTGTGGCCAAGGGTCTTTCCTCAGCCTCTTCACTATCCAGAAAGCAGTTATGTACTCTGCTCAGCATCGTTTCCATATAAAGCACCGTCCGTGCTCCTGAAGCTCAGACATAGTAAAAAAGGAAACCAGCTCATTTCTCATGGAGAAGCTAAGACACGAACTGAGCAGGAAAGGGCTGAGAAGCAGAAGGGGAGCGGCCACATTAGAGGGGTCAGCAGAGGCAAATACATGGAGAAGGTGACATGCGGGTAAAGATACTTAAGGGAACAGCAGTCCAGGAAGATGGCACAGCAAACATTGGGACCTAGAGACAGTACCTACTTAGCCTGCCTAAGGAGCACGAAGGAGGCAGGCCCAGATGTCTGAGGCCATGTGTGCAGCATGGGAGTGCCAGGGGAGGAGAAGAGGCCTGGGGTAATGGTCTAGGTCTCCATGGAGCTTCTGGACCCACAGCACCCTTCAGCTCTTCCTCCTTTCAGGTTGGAATCCTGCAGGGGGTTGAACAGATACTGCTGTGAGTAGGACCACACAAGGGATTTGACTCATTCATTTTTTTTTCCTAATCTGATTCAATTAAACTCATCTATCCCTTGAGATCCAAATGGAAGGGAAAGGTAGAGAAGGGGGGCATTTTGTCTTCCAGAGCTGGGACATCTCCCACCTGACATTTGAACACTCCGGATTCAGATATACCAGCAACTGTCCCAGATTGCCAGGCACCCTGGTTTCAGGTGCTTAGAGACACTGAATTATTCCTTGCATTGTAGAGTCTGGACTTCTCCAGACCCATAGCACACACCAATGCCTAGAAGTCATTTGCTTCACACCATGAGAGAAATGTGAGCTATCTCTGGAGCTGGGGAGATGCTCAGTGGTTAAGAACATGTCTGCTCTTGCAGAGGACCTAGCTTCAGTTCCTTGGAATTTATCATTGTCACTGTTTCAGAATTCCGGAGGCAAATCTCCTAACTTCTGTATCCATGAACTTGTTTCAAGCCTTTTGAAGACACCTGTGTTTTACTGTGGTCTATGGGCTTTCACTGTCATGTTCTGCAGTTCATATGTAAACACAGTGATCCTTTGGAGACCCTCATCCTGACTCTTGGTTATTTGGGATGTTGTCATCTATGTTAGGTGGCTCTGACTAATGCATCGGACACTGGGAAGTATGAGCCTGACATAACACATGACTTTGGCAGCCACCTTGCGTTGGGTGCTCTGCTTGGCTCTATTGGGCCAGTTTTCACCGTAAACCAAAGGCAGCTGTCAGTCGTATTCTGTAGTAGAAATGCTGTCCTGAGACAGGACATTTGCCCAAGGGCACAGAAGGAGAACTGAGGCTGAACAGAGCCAAACGATTCCCTTCAGGTGAGTGACAAGTTTGCCTGACATCAGGAGGAGAAAAACAGCCCCACCCTTCAGGACACACAGCCTCACAGCCTCAGCACCGAGGTTGAAAACCCACCATCCTGCTTCCAGCCTTGTACTCAGTCAGCCCAGAAATGCAAAGCAAGGTCCTCAGTGCTTAGGTTTTAGGCTTTCATTGTGACACCAAACTGTATGTATTATTCCACACAACATGGTGGATTGTTCAGTCCATATCATTTATAGACTTAACCTGAATCAATACGTGCAATTTTAATCTGATGGATACAATCTCCACAATCTGTCTTTTTCTCTTGGATGAAGCATGACATTGTAAGCTTGATATTTTAAAACCCCCCAAGAGTACCCTTCAACTTTTCCCAGGGCATCTTTTCCTACTGGTCAAACACAGTGGGTGTTGGATTTGGCGAGCCTCCTCCCATTCAGACCTTTGGTAGTTTCTATGAGGCTGGGGTGCTCTGTGTGTGTGTGTGTGTGTGTGTGTGTGTGTGTGTGTGTGTGTGTGTCCCATTCAGACACAGGACAAAGGACTAAGGTAGGCAGACCATCCTCAGCATCTGTGGGAAGTAGAGGACAGGACCCTGCTATGGATCACAGGAACATCTCTCTACGAGGAACAGGTGGCAAACAGGCCACCAAGTCTACCTGAAAAAACAAAACAGATTCCTTAGGACCTTGGCCAATATGGCTCCTCTCATTTTGCCGCCATTCTAGAGTAAGGATGGAGTGAGAGGCTCCTGGTCATGGCCCATAGGGATGATCAATTACCGGGGGATGGAAACACTGAACGCAGCGTGTGATGGATGTGGACAGGTTCATTCCCATGGGAGCAAGAGAGTATTTTCGGTCCAGTGTCCACAGCCCAGGACAGCATCCCATAAACAGAGACACATGGACACACCCAGTTCAACAACAAATGCTGCTGGCCAGTGGCAAACACAAGCCTGTCCCCATGGAGTGCCAAAGGAAAGCCACGCTCCTGGCAGCACCAGCAGATCCAGGGGAGCTACAGAGACGAGGTAGCAATGGCTTCTTCCTTCCCTCTCAGCCATCTAGGTGGACAGTCCTGGGAGGATGGTCTCGGAAAGCCCTGGGAAGCTACAGCTGTAACAGCAGCCTATGGCTGCCTAGAGGAGCCTATTAGCCAATGACTGTTAGTTATCAAACTCCACAGTCAGTGAAAAAGACATAACGTCAAGCCACAGAATTCTATCAAAGTTTTCCTCTTATTTCCTTGCTGACTAGGTCTATCTTCTTGACAGGCAGTGGGAGGAAACACCGTATACAGGACCTCTCTATTGGCTCAGCTGACTGCTTGCCGTCCAGCTGACCTCAGAGCGCAGTGTTTTAACATGCCCAGAGCTGTCCTTCAGCAGGCAGTGCGAGCCATAGAATCAGTCACACAAATGACCCACCACATACAGAAAAGCCACCGATCTGTCACCAGGCCTTTAAACCAAGTAGCACTTAAAATAACTACTGGCTCAGCAGCTGGGAACACAAGAGGCAGCCCGACCCAGGGCCCAGAGGAGGAGAGGCTGGGCTCTACTGGTGATTTACACCCAAACGTCATTCTCTATTCAAGGTTTGAAACATTCTGAACAGCAGATGCTAAGAAATGCGAAAGATTGCCGTTACAAGCTGAGCGGCAGGGCACAGGCTCTCCGGAGGATATTTATGTCCTGAAATATCATTCTCATGGCAACTCATCCGTATGTTTTCAGAGGCATAGAAGGCAGGGGATAGAGAGGGAAGTGGCTGCTCCACTACCTCCACCTCCTATACACCTGTGGGAGTTTGTCCTTTTTTAATCAGAGGGCTTGTTGTCATGAGCCTGGCCCCTACCATAGAGGGATTCTCCATTTGCTGAGACAGAGACTGAGCTCAACTGTAACTCAGTGCTTAGCCTCTAGAGACCTTGGTTGGAGTCTTAGACATGTCTTTTAATTGTGTGACATTAAGAAAGCCACTGGCCTCCTGGGCCTCAGTTTCCACATCTGTACAGAGGTGCCAATGATCCTCATCATCTCATGATGACACAGGGGCCCGCTCTGAAAACTGAAGGTGCTAACGGGAACAATGTGTCAGCACTGAATAAACAAGTCTTCACACACTCTGACCTTTCTAAGACCCTGCTGGATGGAGAGGGGAGAGTGACAGAGACCATGGGGCAGCATCAAGGATTTCTGAACCACAGAGGGGAGAGCTACTCTGCTCACGTGCCCAGGACCTATGAGCAGGGCTCCGGAACAAAATCCATGTCTGCAGATGTAACTAAGTTAAGCTAAAGCTTGAAATTTCTGGGCCGCCAAGAGGAGAGAGTAAACTTTTTTTTCTCCTAGTAGGTCTGTCTGTCCAGCATTGGACCCTTGGGGTACATATTGCTGAAAATAACCATGATTATGGCTTAACACAAAGTTGTAAACCTACTTAAACGTGATGCAATTTTTTTTAAAAAGTAACTCCATTGTGAACTCCGAAGTATGAACTTTGTAGGTGACAGTGTCACAGCAATGTTAAAAGATTGGAACCACTTGTGAACCCTGAGAGGAAACATAGTCCTGGTGACACCTTGGCTTTAAAATTCTAGCCTCAGGAAGGAATTTGCTGCCTTTTAAATCCATCCACTCTGGTTCTGGCCAGTTGTTATGGCAACACTGGGATGTCAGAGTACTAGCTGATCTGGAACAGGAAGTTCTGTGCTTTAGGGCTTGACAACAGATACGGTTCCTAGATGAGCAGAGTCTGAAAGGGGACAAGGAGCCACCAGAGCTTGGGGGACCCAGCAGGCAGGAGGACGCTGAGTTCACCTCTATTAGCTGCAGGCACACATGCTATGATTCTATTGATGGTGACAGTGCTCTAGTGGTCAACCAATCAAAACAGGACAGCCAGGGACTAGAGGATTGTCATCTGTCTGCTTAGGCCTCCTCAAGACTGGCCCTTCTGACTTGTGGCGGTCTAAGCCAAAAGTCATGCCGATCAGTCTCTGGGATGGGAAGGGAACCTAAAGAAGGGCCATGCTTGCTGCCAATGGGCTTGGGAACCTACCTTGTGGCCCCCTGTGCATTTGGTGGCATTCGGAGTTGTCTACTGATAAGGTCCTGGTTCACCAGATAGTTAACAGCTTTCTAGGTTTTGGGATCTCAGTGTGTGCACAAGTAAGTAATTAAACCTGGAGCCTGGATCTCCTTTACTGGTGTAGACACACATGCACACATGGGTGCTAAAAGAGGACTGGCCACTGTGAATGGTTCCATGCCATGCCATGCACTCTTAGATCTTGGAGAATATAGTCATTTGGCCCTTCTAGAGGTTTCCTGTCATCTGGCAGCAAACCCAGACTTTGGAAATCAGTCAGCAGGAAGATGCCGGATGCAAGAAGTCCCAGTGCTGGTCACATGGCTTAGTATTGGCCCTTTCCAGGATGCTGAACCTTGAAAGGAGCCAGAGAGTGCTCGGAGCCTGACTGTTCTCCCTGTTTCTTGAGTTCTGCTGTGGGTTTCAGCATGACTGCAGGATTGCCCATCTTCCCACAAAGGGCTGGAGAGCCCCTACGTGCAGGATGACTCTCTCAGACTGGTCTTTTTGACCCTCTGGCAGGCTGCTGCCCGGCATGCTCATCTTATTGACAGCTGTGGAGTGCAGTAAATCCTCCAGTCTATTTGGAGGCAGAAGGAAGTGCTCCAAGTAGGTGTCTCTCCTGGAAGCCTGGGTAAGACAGGTTGTTATGCTCTACTCACTTCCAATTCAGTGGGACTGATTTGTCTTGTGAATTTGTCTTTCTAGTAAAGGCTGCCGATCCTTGATGGACACCCAGGACTTAGGCTATGCTTCTCACACTCATGTGAGCAAAGGTGCCTGGGAGCTGACTTAGAATCAGGCTGTATTGCCAATGCCTGTAGCCTGAGGACTTTGCTTCCTTCCATCCCTCAAGTGGTTGTCTGCAACTGAAAGTGGGGGGTGGTATTCAGGTGAGTGTGCTGGACTGGCCCAGGGGAAGCACTGGGTAGTTCTCATCCTTGTCTTCTGGGTGCATGGGGTGACCTGGGGCAGAATATACTTCAGTGCCTCACTGTGACCCCTCCTTGTTCAGACTGGCCCTGGGAATGTCTGGGTGATGGGAACTTGGTCCTGGGAATGTCTGGGTGATGGCGACTTGGTCCTGGTCCCAAGTAGTGATCCAGAGGCTTCTGTCCTGAGTTCCATCTGAACAGCCCTCAAGATGACCACCATATTGCGCAAGTGGCAGGCTGTCTGTACAGGAAGTGGAACACTAGCGTCACCCAGAGGAGGAGCAGAGGAGATGTGGATGCTGACACCTGGGGATAGTTGAGGAAGGAGGGCAGAATCTGAAAATCTTATTCTAGTCGACTTTGAGGAAAGTCACAAAGCACTGCTCACCTGTGATGGTTTTCCAGGGCCATTGGGCTTATTTTTACCTCGTTGATGGCACAGCAGAGCCAGGCAGGTAACCAGGGCCACCAGGCCTGGTTCAGGAAGCCCCCAGGATAGGGTGGTCCTGTGATCTGCAGTCCTACATGAGGTTAGACCTTACCACCCCATTATTTTTTCACTTTCAGTAAAAATTTAATCAGGTTGTTTTGATAAAAACACAGAGAACAGCAGGGGTGAGAGGGCTCAGTGGGTAAAGGAGCGGGCCATGAAGCCCAGACGAGCTGAGTCCGTGGGACCCACATAAAGGTAAAAAGAGAGAACCGATTCCATAAGGTTTACATGTGACTACACATCCCCTCCCCCCAACAAACACACATACACACACACACACATACCACACCACACACACACCCCAACTCCCCCCACATTAGAGCATACACACGTGCACACATACACACACACTCACACATACCACACACACCATACACACCACACACATACACACCACATACACCACACACACACACACACACACACACATACACCACACACACACACACACACACATACCATCTCTCTTACACACACATACACACATGTATAATACACACCACACCACACACACCACATACACCACACACCAACACACACACAAACACACACCATATACTATCTCTCTCACACATATACACACATGCACAATACACACCACACCACACACACCACATACACCACACAATACACACCACACACATACATGCACAATACACACACACACCACACACTCATATGCACACACCACATACACTACACACATGCATACACACATGCACACATATAACACACACACACCACAAATAACATTTAAAACAAAACTAAAGAAACAAAAGAGAAAAGGCAGAGGGCAAACACAAATTCCATGACAGGAAAAGGGTTCAGAGTTAGAAGGGACCAGGTTGCCATTGAATCTCAGCCTTACAGATGGGCTTTATGTTGTGTGATCTTGGGCGGGTTCCTGACCTACAGCTTCTTCAAACACATGCTAGGCACAAGAGGAGGGTGGGGCAGCCCCAGGTTTCTCCCACTGTCTTGGAGGCTGGTAGGGCGATCACACTCTGAGGAATTCTTTGGGTGGGAGGACCACACTGAGGAGTCTGCTGGTTTGCAATGTTAGTACAACAGAACACTCATTAAGGGAGCTTTTAAAAACTGCTGCGTTCCTGGTCCCCCAAACACAAATGAAGTTATCTTTTCCAGGGCAGCGCATAGGGAATTAGTGCTTGTACTGTTCCCTGGGAAGTTCTAATATCACCGAAGCTGAGAACATTATTATTCCAGAAGCAGGACGGGCTCCCTCTATTCGCCTGTGGCCGGGTGGCTCACATGGTATATAAGTGTGCTGGAGCTCCACCTAGCAGATCCAGCCTCCCTCTGTCATGGCCTCTCTTCCCAGGCACAATGCTACCCCTAACCTGCATCCCCAAACTCAAGCTGCTCTTTAGTGGGGGGCTTTGGTCTTCCAGTTGCTGCTTACTGAAGGAGTTTCATATTAGAGAGGTCTGGGCTCTGGCTCAGTAGCACAACACCTGCCTAGCATGCTCAAGGCCCTTTGTTCTATATCTAGTCCCTCAAACCAATCAAGCAACCCCCCCCCCCGACATTTTAGTATCTGGCTCCTGCATCTGCCCAGTGATGAACACAACAGCCCCAAATCTACACTGCTCACTTTTTTTTTTTTTTTTTTTGCTTGTTGGCTTTACCCAACAGAACAAAGAGGTATAAACACCTGATTCCCTTAGAAGACTAGACGCCTAATTTGGGGAACCTCTTTCCTCTTTCTTTCTTTCTGACTGCAGAGTGAAGCAGGAAGTAGATGATTTCCAATATCCTCCGCATCCACAAGGTGCTTAAAAGGAGATGAATTGGGGAGGAGGGGGCGAGATGACTCAGCTTTAATAATGAATACTGCTCCTGCAGAGGATCTAAGTTTGGTGCCCCGGCACCATGTCAGCTGACTCACAATGGTCCACCTCCAGGGTGATCCAATACCTCTGACCTCCATGGGCTCCTGTACTTTATATGCACATATTTCCACACAGACACACACATACATACATGTACACACAGACACATGCACGCAAATGCACACTCATGTACACACACATGCACACAATGAAAAGAAACAGTTGGGTTGTCTGTGTGTTGTGTTTTTATAAAAGGTGGTTCTGAGCCTGGCCCTTTGTTCACTGTTTCCTGTCCATGAGCATCTGTGAAGACAACAAACTGTCAAAAAGATCCTGTCTTTCCCATTTCTTCCAGCGGCCCCTGTGCAGGGGCTGGCCAGGGCGACTACTGAATCCCACAGTGATGGAAGCTAGCAGATGCCACATTGTCCACAGGTGAGGCAGCAATCATGAGTGACGAATCACAGCGCTGTGGACTCCTGCAGGCGACACAGAGAGAAAGGCACTTCTGCTTGCAATCTCCTCCCAAAACCCCCAGCTACACTCAATAGACAAACTCAAGCTGAAGGGCCATCTATACAACTCCAGATCTCTTCCCAACTGCCATGGTGATGCAAACCCAGAGAGACAGGAATGCTCAGTGATTGGCAGGCGGTGTGATGGCCACTGCATCCTGGGTTAGAACAGAAAAGGGAAACTGAGACAGTTCCAGCATAAACCATAGCTTAGTTCATGGCAGTACCAGTGTTAACTCTGCTTTGATAACTGAACTGCATAAAATTGCAATACCAGGAGATGCTGGACAGAGTGTGTGGCTCCCTATACTATTGTGGGAACTCTTTCTGAACTCTAAAGTTGTTTCAATATTAAAAGTTTCTTTAAAGTATTGAGGGAAAACAAATGAGGCATGAAGCCTCATTGTCTCTGTCTCTGTCTGTGTCTCTCTCTGTCTCTCCCTCCCTCCCTCCTTTTTCTCTGATCTATGAGGTAGAATCACCAAAGGAGAAAAGCTGGCCTGCTGGCTGAAGCTGAATTTACTGCCAGTGAACAGTTCTGCCCGCTTCCCTGTTCTGCAATTTACAACCACAGAGCCAGACCCCAACATCGATCCCCAACTTGGAGCCCCCCAGGGCTGGTGTGGGGGTCCTCTGGGAAAAATCAATGCCTGGAGGTGACTCTGTGCATTTCACTCTGTCAAAGGAATCCAGATTTATTATGTTCTGCACAAAATAGATTCCAGAGGCACAGAAAGGGACAAAGTGGAGGAACTTGAGACCTGGCTTCTAGTCCTGAATGCACCATCATATCTGTGTGATGTTTAAGGGACCTTGGTTTTGGGAACTGGTCTCTAAGGCCACATCTACTTACAGATCATAGTTAAACTTTGATTATAGGTGACAGAATTGTAGAAGACCTTGAAGATAAAAGAATGCTGGGAGAAATCGGCAAGGAGCCTGAAGGCACAGAAATGGAAGCAACCAAAATTATTAAGAATAGGGTACTTTCTGTAACACACAGCACTTCAACAACATTGTCCACTTCAGTGTGTTGTGGCCCAATCAGGTCAGTGGTGATGGCGAGTACTCTTTGATCTATGCAATCATTCAGTATCCCAGGTTCCTTCCATCTTGTGACTCCTCTCTACTTACAGTCCTTGGAATCCTTCCCACCCACTGAGCCAGTAGGGGGAAGCCCAAGTCTGGGAGGCTTATGATGGGCCATGTCTGAAACGTTCATCTTGATTCACATCCCACTAGTCAGATCAGAAGGTCGATAAGGAAGCTTGGAAAATGAATCTAAACATTCTCAGGAACTGGAGGCCTAAGACCGCAAGCAGCAGGCATCCACAAGCAATGCGAATTATTCAGGAAGTATCTAAGGCTTGGTCACTGGGATGAATGAGCTCATACCAGCCAATGAATTTCCATATTTGTATCTCTTCCCTAGCTATAGAGGCCAATGTAAGTGTCCAAATGGCCCATGTGGCTCCTACAGGGGTCCACATTGATCCCTCCATTCCCCACCCAAGCCTTCTCCACACCCTTCTGATTGAGGCCCTGCCTGGCTTCTCTTCCCACTCTGCTCTCAGCATCCCAACAATCACTGCTCAGGCTCCACTCTGTCTCTCTGGCCCTCCAGCCTCTCCTGGTTACTCTTTCCTCTTCTCATGAGCTCTTGTGCCTTTTGACTTCTTCAAACATTTTCCTACCCTTGATCCTTCTCTATGTCTTCCTGCATGGAATATCCAGCTCCTCACCCAAGCACATTGCATAGACTATAAATATATCTAAATAGGACATATGTGTGTATACTGTGTATATTTTGTATCTATTCATCTATTCTCCTACCCACCTCTAAATCCACCTATCAACCCATCCAGCCATCTACCAATGTACCTACTCATCCATCCATCATCCATCTACCCCTCTATTCATCATCAATCTTCAATCTACCCTCCATAATCCATCCATCCATCCATCCGTCCGTCCGTCTGTCCGTTCGTCCATCCATCCGTCCATCCATCCTTCCACCCACTCATTAATCTCCAAATAAAGCATATGTGATCTTTCCCTGCCACAGACAAACCTCACTTGGGTCCTCTATCCATGGGTGAAACGGGTTCTGGTTACAGGTGGGCAAAGAGAGAGTTGGCGAGAAATGGCAAACAAATACAGACACTGAGAGAGTGTATATCTGAATGTAATTTGTCTCAAAATGAGCATCAGTTTTATATAATACAGAAAACAGAGGAGTAGGATATCACAGCAGGCAAGGTACATTGAAGTATCTGACACAAAACAGAGGAATGCCTTCAAAGGACTGGCAGGAACCAACTGGGATAAAATCAATGTTAACAACTGGGATCAAAAGCAGCCCCACCTAAGGTCAGCTTAATCTTAGCAGTCAGGGGCAAGGGCTTCGTGCCCTTGCCATAGTTCTAATTCTAGTCTATTGTATAGTCCACCTCCCCCCTAGGACATTGTAAATTCCTGTGTATGGGTGTAACTCAGCTATCTATAGTTCTAAGTATCTACTCTGGTTCCTCCTTAGACCACAACCTTCCTTCTTCCTAGATAATGGTAAATTCCTGCATATGGGAGTAACTTGGCTATTATTCTAAGTGATTGTGTGTGGGGACTTTCTAATAATAAGTAATGTAGTCTGCCATACCTGACTGTAATGAAGACTCTAAGTATACTTTGCTAAGCTTGCCCTGAGATTCTAACTCTAGGTAGGAGATAGTAATGCCTGATTTCTTTCACTGTCTCTCTTACAATACTAGAGGCAATTCTGAATGTCACTAAATAGGCAACATTCTTACTGAATTCAAAGCTCAAGGACTGCCTAGGACTGGTGAAGGAATATAACTTAGCTATATGTCAAAATCAATCTTTAGAGGCACTTATAATAAAGCAATATTAAGGGAGAGCACACAGATCCATTTACCGACTAAAGCAAGGACAAATTTGGAGCATTCGTCATTATAGGATGCCACGTTCCTGGCGACTGTTTCCGTGAACTTTTCGCCTCGGGACTGTGTCCAGGCTTTTGGCTCTGTCACACGGGTCACTATTGGAGTGGATGTGGCATTTCCCCATGATATACTCCTAGGCTCATCTTCTCTCTACTGTCCCACTGTCTCACTAATCCTTTAATCCCATAGTGTCATGACCATGGTATGTCAGAAACATAACCATGTTTGTGCTTTTCCACAATACCAGAATTTTTTTTTTCAGAAATTTTTGTATAAAAATAAACTCACAAGTTTTGGTGATTTTGTTGGCAACAACTTACAAAGCAGTACCACTTACCTTAGCCCTCCTCCCTTAGCCCTCCTTAGACAAACACGGGTTCTTTATTTTTAATTTATTATTGATATTAATTCTCAGATTATATATTGCACACCAAACACTAAGTCTCTCTCTCTCTCTCTCTCTCTCTCTCTCTCTCTCTCTCTCTCTCTCTCTCTCTCCCCACACACACACACACACAAATTCTACCATCTATCTATCTATCTATCTATCTATCTATCTATCATCTATCTATCTATCTATCTATCTATCTATCTATCATCTATATGTGATTTATCTATCTCTACCTGCCTATCTATCTTCTTCCTCTACATCATTTGTCTATCATCTATCTATCTATCTATCTATCTATCTATCTATCTATCTATCTATCTATTTTAGAAAATGACTACAAAGGGTTAGAGTGCAAAGAGGCTTGAGAAACAGTGAAGCCACCTTATCCAGAAGTCAGAGGCCATGGTACAGTGCCTTCTGCTTCTCCTTACAGGGAGTTCTGTGAAACCAGCTAGAAAGTCCTCCAGGACCTCGGCTGTCAGCAAGATGACCACTGAGGGGAGCCCTTGAACCATCAACCATGAATGTTATTGTCCTAGTTTCAGGTCGTAGTCCCACAGCCGCTTGGATTTGTGGCTGTCCTTACACCTGATGTCCTTGAGTTTGCCTATGATGCAGCACGTCTCCTTTCTCCAGGTGCAGGACCAGAGTGGACAACCCAAGGTAGAGGAGCTGGGCTCTGCCACACAATTCCTGTGTGACTCTGAGCAAGCCATACATTCTCTCTGGGGCTGTCTTCTTATGCCAGTCAGGATCCTTGGGAAGGGGCAAACAGAACTGGCTCTGACCAGCTGAAACTTTTTGGGGCAAATGCCAAGGATGACAGAGATGGAGCAAATCAGGAAAGAGCAGAGAGGGGCTGACAGCCAAGACCCAACAAGGTCGTCTCAACGGAGATGCCTTGCTTGTTCTCACTGCCTGGCTAGCTGCTGTCCCTGCTGAAGAACTCTGGAACAACCCTGCCCTCTTTGATCCTGCTTCTCTGAGACCCCCATCAGGGTTCCTGTCCTGGTTGAGGTTGCCTGGCTTCAGAATCTGTACATGGATGGTTCTAGAAACAAGCCAGCTCCCAGGTGGGAAGGGCTTTGGACCTGATAACTACATGGGACCAATATTTGTCACACTCCTTACCTGTGCAGTTAGCTCTAGGCTAGCCTAGCTTGAAGAGCAGCAATAGCAGCAGAAGTGAGGACAGCAATGTACCTGATGTCATGTCCTTGGTGATCCTGTAGTTCACACCACGTATCAAACATTGGCCACAGTCCCTGATGGTCATTAACTCACCAAACACTCAAGAAACTCCAAACATAAATCTGATCATGTTATGGACAAAGAAAGTGGGTGTGGTGGTCTGTTTTCTTTTACTATACTGAAATACCCAAAGCTGTGTCATGCCTAAGAAAAGAGGTTTATTTAGTCAGGGGTGTGGTGCTGGCTCACTTTTGCTTCAGCTCTGAGTGAGAACCCTACAGTGGGAAAGTAAAAGGGGAGCTGTGAATGCCCACCACAGGCTTGTGTTTGAACACTCAACCCTGGCAGATGGTGCCATTTGGGAAGGTTGTGGGGTCTTTAGGAGGTAGGGCCTTACCGGAGAAAATGTCTCAGGGGGAATGAGGTATGTATTCAGGTTTACAGTCAGGCTCAGCTTCCAGCTCCAGTTTCTGCTTCTGCTGCATAGTCTGTGGAGATGTTAGAAACCATGCCACAAGTTCCTACCAGTGTGGAACGCAGGAGCCAGCTGCTACGCCATCCCTGCTGTGAATCTATGAGCCACGTAAGTCTCTCTACCTTAAGTGGCATCTTCTCAGGTGTTTGGTCACAACATTAAGAAATGTAACTAGTGCAGAACCTCAGAGGACTTTGGGATGTCAGTGGAACTACAAACCCTCTTAGTTATCTCTAAGGGGAGATGAATTCCCCAGACTCCAGACCCTACCTCAGGAAGGTTCCATTGCCTCTTAGTGGCACTTCAATGGAGACCAAACTTCCAACACAAGCCTCTGAGTTCACACTTAGACTGCATCTATACTTAGCAGAGAGTTGAAATTATATCTCCAAGGTCATGCGCCTAGTGAGAGGCATTAGGGATAATTCCAACGCAGGCATTTGGTTCTCTTAACCCTATATTAGACTGCTACTTTGGGTACAGAGACCCTCGCTACCCCAAAACCCCACTGAAGGGCGAGCATGAGTCAGCGTGGGGCATACATACACACACACACACACACACACACACACACACACACACACACACACACATATATAGTCTCTAGGGTTTAAAATCTTTTCTGTCTGCTAAGGTGAGGCATCCTGATTTTCTGAACAAAAGAAACATCAAGAAATGTTAGACAAACACAACTGCGTCTGAGGGAGAGAAGTAACATTTCATCTTCAGACATTACACCAAGAAGTCTGTGAAATGAGAAAAGCCAACCAACATTCACTTTCAAAGCCCTTCAGGGCCTCTGACAAAAACTCCTCAGGCTTTCTGAGGAAGTTGGCAGTGGAGCGTCTTTACAAGAGATTCACCACTTGGGGGCAGACTGGGCCTTGTGGAGAATATCAAGTTTGGGCTTGAGAAGTGTCTCAGCCTAAAAAAAAAAGAAAGAAAGAAAAGCAGGCTGTTTGCAGCCTGGCCAGGATGCGTGGCTCCAGGGACCAGAACTGTATTTTTATCTGCTGCTCATTTTTAGCAATCTGGTAGAAGTCTTCTTTTTTGACACACAAAAGGAGTTGGCTGCCTTTTGCAAGAAGGAGTCCCTGTTTAGGAGAATGGTCTATGGCTGGAGCTGCTCCTCTCAAGTTTGTCACCAGAGCTGTGCCCTTAGGGAGATCACGTCCCTCTTCCTCCTCCTTGCAAGCATAGCTCTGCATTGCCTCTGGTAGGCCAAATGCCTTCCTGCTTCTCAGCTAAGCTGGACAGCTTTGTCATGGTGATAGACCCTGGGCTCCTACAGCTACCCATCATGCTTTGGGCTGGGCTGAGGACCTCCCATTTGGGCAAATGGGGATGAGTATTAGGTAACATACTCACCCTCTCATGCCTGTCCCCCCCAATAAGCTGACTGGGCCTAACATGAGGTGGATGTATGCCTGAAGATGTTCCTGGCAGGCATTTGCTCTGCTCTAGGCCATTCCTAGAACTTTGGTTCCATCTGGGGTCCAGCCCTGAGAAGGGCAAGATCTCATTTAGAGGAAGAGCTCAGCTCCCACAATGCCTCCTTCCTTCCCAGCTCTAGACCCTGGTACGTATGGGCTCCTAGTTGCCACCCACTCAGGTTCCAGTAAGGACCACAGCATGGCAGGGTGGAAAGCTGTGCTTTCCTGCCCCCCAAGCTTTGCATGAGAATCTTTCGGGTCCCTGGGGTCTGGTGAGTTGAGTGAGTGAAGTAAGGCTGTGTGCCATGTGCCTCATGGCCTAACTTACACACCTTGCTATGTGTGCCTTTCCCTCAGGGATGCAGGATTTGTTTGTTTTACCGTGGATATTCTTAGAAAGATTATAGCTGGCTCCAGTAAGGCAATAGGCCCTGGGGGAACTGCAGGGAACAGAGCAGGACTAGCATTCCATAAAGTGTCCCAGGGATGACACTACCCACAGTGGGTTGGACCATCTCATATCAACCATTAATCAAGAAAATGATCTACAGACATGTCCATGTCTGATGGAGGCAATTCCTCAGCTGAGGTTCCCTCTTTGTAAGTGACTAGTTTGTGACAAGTTGACAAAAGCTAAATAGAAGACTGTTACAAGAACCCTCAACAGGGCTCTAATATATGGACCTGGAGGCATGTCCTTCCTTCAAAGTCATCAAATGCCTACTATGGGTGGTCCCAGCCACTGCCTGTGGGAAGCTTAGAGAGCCAAGGACCTAGTACAGTTGCTATACTATGGCTTGGTCTAGAATGTAAGAGAATTGAGGGGAAGATTGTGCTGTGCTTTAAATGTTCCCCTTGCTCTTTCCACTTAAAAGAAGTACATATTAGATTCATTTGGTAAGAAGGATTCCTAAGTGAGGAAAGGCCCCACCAGACTGGTCTGTGGGAAAGTCTGTGTGGGTGGTACCACTTCTGGGCTGGTAGTCTTGAGATGCATAAGAAAGCAAGCTGAGCAAGCCATGGGGAGCAAGCCAGTAGGTAGCACTCCTCCGTGACTTCAGCTTCAGTTCCTGGGTTCCTGCTTTGAGTTCCTGTCTAGGCTTCAGTGATAGAATATGACATAGTGAGAACTCTTTGATAAAATTAACTCTTCCTTCTCCAAGCTGCTTTTGGTCACAGCATTTTATCACAGCAATAGAAACTTGACTATGACAAGGGTTTATTTTGGCTCGCAGTTTGATGGTACAGTCAGTTCATCACGGTGGGGAAAAGCATGGTGGTTTGACTGTGAGGCAGATGGTCACTCTGACTCCACAGTCAGGCATCTCAGAGAGATGAATGCTGGTACTCAGCTTGCTTTCTACTTTTTATTCAGACTGGGACCCCAGCCCATGGAATGGTGCTGCACAGTTAGAATGGCTCCTCCCACTTCTGTTAACTTTTCTGGAAACTCCCTCTTAGACATGTCCAGAAGCTTATCTCTAAGGTGATTCTTGATTCTGTTGAGTGACTTGTAGCTCACCAGTTCAGCTAGGCTGGCCAGGGATCTTCTTACCTTTGAATCCCCACGCCTGGGGTTACCAATGTGTAGTATTACTATGCTGTACTTAAGAAAAGTAAAACAGGCTCTGGGGATCAAACATGGAGCTAGACTGGCAATCAGAAATCCTCAGAGACCCTCTTGACTTTGTACTAACCCTAACCCTAACCCTAACCCTAACCCTAACCCTAACCACTAACCCTAACTGTAACCCTAAACCCTAACTGTAACCGTAACCGTAACCCTAACCCTAACACTAAACCCCAAACCTAACTCTAACCCTAACCCTATCCCCCCCACCCCCCGTAGGAATAGCACTCAGGATCCGCTAGATGAAGAGGAGGCTGCCATGCCCATGGCAGAGGGTAGCTAACTAACATCAGCACCTGACCATTGCTTGGCAAAGGCAGTCACATATCCCTCCACAGATAGGAAGCAAGAGCTAGCTAGGATAAAGATGCAAAGATTGGGGGTGGACATAGATCCTCCCAACTGATTCCCTAGTTGGGGACCCAGCAGACCCTTTCTAAAGGCTGAGCATTTCTTTTGTACCACCCCCACCAGTACTTCCATGAGAAACCTGTCAAAATAAATTACATATTATAGATTCTGGGGAGTTGGGGGACCAGCTGTTACCAAAATGCTTGGTCTAATTTTAAGTTGATTCATTATGCATGATTAATTCCCAAAGTCCTGAGAAAGAGAGAGAGAGAGAGAGAGAGAGAGAGAAGAAAGAGAGAGAGAGGTGAGCCTAGCTCCCCTAGCACATGGTTCAGTCACACTGGAAACATGTCTGAGCTGTCCCTTTACCCCATAATTGCTGCTGCTGCTGCCATCTTAATTTCCACTCTGTATCAGGAGATATTTAGATAAACACAAATGCGAAGACCTTAGTTTATTTATAAGTTTATTTATGTGTGTAGGTATATGCATATGCTTGTGTATATATGTGTATGGATGTATATGTGTGTATATGTGTATATGTATGTTTATTATGTATGCATATATATATATATATATGTTTGTATATGTGTTTGTGTGTCTGTTTATGGTGTGTGTGTGTGTGTGTGTACAGGTGTGTATGTGAGTGTGTGCATGTGTATGTGTGTGTGTATGCCAGCACTTTCTTACGTATCTAACACTAGATGTTCCAGGATAAGCTGTTCTATTCCCTGCTGGCCCTGGAGCCAGTCATTTCCTTGGGAAGTTTCTTTTCTTATTGAGCACAGCATTAGAAAGCAAGACCCAGGCACAGACCGTGTGACTGTGCTGCTTCTAGGCCTCTCAGCTGACAGAGAAAGGAATGTGTGGGTCTACGCCACGGATACCTTGCCTCTCTATCTGCTTCTTTGCCTGTTTCTACATTAAGCTGAACACGGACTCATGCTCACGTCTCCAGTTTCCACCCATCACTCCTGGATCATTCCACCCTTCCCTCCTTCTTTATCCACACTAAAGATGAATTGACTGTTCGGCCCCAGAGTGGCTTCACAATGGTCAGCCATACCTTGTGGGAAATGACTTCATCAGAGGGCAGCAGAACAGTGTGCAGTCCCTTCTTATACTGTCTCCACCAGTGAGAGGACCCAGCCGACGGCAGCGGTCTGGCTTGCTTCCTGCTCTTTCTTAGCCCTTCCTGCAGAATCTCTCCTCACTTAACTTCTTGTTCTTCATCAGAAGAAACACCCAGGAAAGGTTAGGGCTGTGTGACACATTCCCACACTAAGGACACTGGCCCTGTGCTCGGCCCTGGTGCTGAGGAGACTGTGGGGGGAGGGGTCTGATCATTTGGGATGCTCTGATTTGGAGTGGTCTCTTTTCCTTCTACTTTAATTTGGTGTGTTCCTCACTGCTCTAGTCTTCCCTTCGAGAGCAACTTCTCTGTGCTCAGCTCTGAGCAGGCTATGGAGATGCGAAAACAAATGATGTCAGCCTGACCCTGGGGATAGAGACACAAACATGGCAGCCTTCTGTGGCTAACACTACTACTTGAGGACCATGCAGGGAAGATGACAAACTCAAGAATGGGAACTGAGGTGCCGAGAATAAAAAAACCACACTGATATTAAAGTTTCTATGGGGTCAATGGACTGATTAGAACTTCCATGGTCTTGGAGAACTGGGACAATGCAGGTCTGGAGTTGAGCTATCTTGGAGTATCTTTAAAAGCATTCCAAAGAGCCATTCGCTGTCCATCTCTATGTGGGACCTAAAAGCCTTGTGATTACGAAGTAAAGCCCTTAGGAATGTATAATATACCCCTAGTTTCTGCCGATCTGAAGGCTAACGAGGTCGTCCATCAGACTGCGTCTGAGGACTATTGCAGAGATCCCCAACACGCATATGCTTTGCTGTTCCAATCAATTCTATTTTGTTTTACTTTATTATATTATTTTAGACAGGACCTCATGTATCCTAAGCTGGTCTTAAAATCTGCATGTAGTGAAAGATGATTTTGAACTTCTGATTGTCCTGTCTTTGCCTCCAGAGTGCTGGCACTATACCTGATCTATCATATTCTAAGGATGAAAGTCAGGTTTCAGTGTATATTAATGAAGCATCCTACCAACTGGCCTATGTCCCACCTCCTACCAATCTATTTGAAAAGTGCCTTGATTTATGACTTTCTTTGTTCTCTTCCTATAGAAACTTCATGGAACAGTCACCATGTTGAACCATGGAATTTGAGGCAACCAGAATCTGTGTCCCTGGGTCATGGTCACTTGCATGTGGTTGTAGAAAAAGCCATCTTTTATTTTCTTTGAGGTGAGGGCAAGGGGTTTTCATTAACAAGATATAGAAGAGGTAAGATTTTTATCCTCTGGAACATCTGGCCGCACAAATGTAGCTCGTGGACCACCACCAGCAGCAGCAGCAGGAGCAGCAGGAGCAGCAGCGACTGTGAGCTGTGAGCTGTGAGCTGTGAGCAAAGCAGAGCTTCTGGCTCCTCCCTGACCTACTGACACATGAATTCATGAATTCACTTCAGTTTGACACGATTTCAGATCAGCTTCCTCAATTATGAAAAGCCCTTGGTACTGGCCCCCCACTCACTTCACTGGTGGGATGGCACACACATTTTAAACATGGGACTCAGTTTTCCTTGACAGAGTGGAAACATGATGTCAATTCAATCCCTTAATAACCAAGGCACCACACTTAGATGGCTCCTTGGGGGACTCCGACCACCCATCCTTTCCAGATGGGGAAAAAACTGAAGATCCCATAGGAACTCTAGTTTTGTCAGTATCGCAGCATAAGCTAGCCCCGAGACTGGGCTGCAGGAGGAAGAGAAGTCTCTGCCTCCTTAGGGACATCCTCCAGTCCTGGTACTCTCCAGTACCAATCTCCATCCTGTATCTATCAATGTTGACTGATATCCAGTCCCTGTGAAGGAGAGAGACTGTAAATGGTGGAGCTGAAAATTCCTGGATCGGAACCTTCTCAGTTGTAGGGTCTTAAACTCATATGGGAAAATGGATCCCAGGAAGACCGGAAATCAATGCAGTCATATTGGAAGGCCTGTGCTTCCTGATCAGAGAAATGCTACATGAAGAATTTCGTTTCCACCATTGATTTTCCTTCCCCTACCCCCCAGGGACAGGGCTCATCCCAATTCCTACCCTGCTACATGTCACATGGACGAACTCCCACACAATCCGGAAGGGCTAAGGAAAACCTAACTTCATCCTCATCTCCTGCTCGTTCTTCCTTTTCCTACTGCCAGGGCCCCTGTCAAGAAAGAGGGGTTTAGGATTCCAAAAATAACATGTTCATTTTGCGTATAAGCAATGTGAAGTTCAGAGCAGCAAAGGCTCATTTACAATGAAGTCACCCCAAAACCTAAAGGTCTATGGGGACAAACCAGGACTATCCTGATCAACTGGCCTATCTTCAAATGGTCGGTCTAGCTTATTGATTGATCCGTGAGCTCCCTGTCACTAAATATTTTCTCCAAAGGTCTGACCTCCCCCACAGTGGAAGGCACAGCTGGGCAGACTGGGACGTCTGTTCCTCCGTTGCAGGCTGGACAGGCCAGTCCCCTTATTGGAGTTGTATAGTGGGACTTTCTGAATCTGCCAGATGTTAAATAATGACAGAGACTTATTCATATTTATTATAGGTAAGGCCTTCAGCTGGGCAGACTCTCAACTGACTCAATCTAAATGTAACCAGACTAACTAGTCTAGGCCACCGCCATATGACTAGTTTTTACCTCTGTTCCTGTTCACATCAGACCACTTCCCTATCCAGCTGGAGAAATCTCCCACTTCTGATTTCTTCTCCCAGAAACCCTTTCTCTGCCCGGAAGTTCTGCCCCTCTACTTCCTGTCTAGCTATTGGCTGTTGGATCTTTATTAAGCCAATCAGCAAATGAGGAAAGGGAATGTTTATAAAACAGAAAACCAGGTGATGGGCCTTAAGATTAACAATTCCAAAATCTGGCCAGTCCTTAGCTCTCTGCTGGCACAGCAACCAACAATTGACAATACAGAGACACCTTCTTACAACATACCCCAACAGAGTTGGAATCCCATTCAGACCCTTGAAGAAACAAAGCTGTCCTCTCATACACCCTGCTTCTAGCAACCTTCTCTGCTCTAGGGTCAAAAGTTGAAGGTGATGGGAATTTCAGATGCCTGCTCCACACAAGCGAGCCGGAAACAGGAGGAGCTAGGCTCTGGATGAGGATGAGGTCCACAGAAAGTGCCAACGAGGAAGGCTTTGGGGAACTAGTGTGTGGCGACTGTAGAAAATTCAACGGTTCCCTCCACTTCTGCGATAGCAGGTTTGAAAGAGAAGCTACCTCTGCAGTTTCTACAGAAAGCTTACCACCTCCCTAAGACTGGAACATCTAGAAAGCACTGTGACTACGCGTCTCGACACCAGGATAACCAGTCAATTAGCAATGTCAGCATCAGAACTAAGAGAGCCAATAGAACCACTTCCCAGATGCCTGAAGGGCAGGACCTGAGGTGCTGAGTGGCCCTGGCCCCTGCCATTTGTGCCCTTCGCTCACCAGAAGCCACTCTGGCTCCTGCTTCCATGGAGCTCTGGCTCCTGGGCCTCTGGAGCCAAAGTACTCAGAGTGCTTCCAGGAACTGCTATTGCCCAACATCAATTTTATACCACACTGCTGCTAAAAGCGCCTGCCGCTGGGAATTATCCAACACAAGACCGACACTTAGAAAAGTCTACCAAAAAAATAAGATAAAGGGTAAAAGTGCCCAGCGTGGAAAGCTACTTAGTCTATGTATTTTTCTTCTCCCCTCCCTCCTTCCAAACGTTCCCCTTCTCTCTCTCCATTCCTTCCTTCTGCCACTTGCACATCCAGGGAACATTTTAATTTTGGAAAGAAATGAGAAGTGAGCCAACCAGTCTGTGAAGTGAGTTTGGAGTGTGGGAGGGTCGGGTTGGAAGGAGACGACTCAGTTCCTGCTTGGGGTAGGTCGTTCTGTAGAAGCCTCTGGAAACCCTGTAAGCACAGCAGCAGTGGCCCTGAGGGCGGCCTTGGAGAGTGTCTGGATGCTGAGAGATACAGGGACTCAAGGGTCACCATAGACAGGGCCAGTGAGCCTCAAGCTTTAGACAAGGGTAGAGGCAGAATCTGCCATTATTCCAGAAAGCTATTCAACCAGGTGGCACTATGTCAATGAATCCTCATCTGAGACTTTTAAAACACGTGACAGGTAAATCTTTGTATGCGTGTGTGTGTGTGTGTGTGTGTGTGTGTGTGTGTGTGTGTGGTGTGGGTTCAGGTGCATGTCTGTGTGCATGCATACACACACCAGAGGCCAATCTTAGGCATTTTTTTCCTCAGATGCCATTTGACTTGCTTTTTGAAAACAAGTCTCTAACTGGCCTGGAACTGGACGAGTAGGCTAGGCTGACTGGTGCACGTGCCCCAGGGGTCTGCCAGTCTCTACTTCCCCAGTGCTGGGGTGACAATAATGTACCACCACACCCAGCTTGTTGTTTTGTTTTGTTTTGTTTTGTTTTGTTTATGTAGGTGCTAGGGATTGAGCTCAGACCCTCACACTTCCATGGCAAACAATCTACCAACTGAGCTATCTCCTCAGATCTGGGTAGGCCTTAAGATTGATATTTTGATAGCATGGGGTAGAGTCCCGGATGATAGAAGTAAACTTGAAAGTAAATTCCCTTAGGTCCCCTGGAATAGAAGTTGGTGGGGTGATCAAAGTACATGAAACTCTACTACTTTATAAATTGAAAAATACAATTAAAACATAAGAACGGGGCTGGATAAATGGCTCAGCCATTAAGAGCACTGGTTGCTCTTTCAGAGGTTATGAGTTCAATTCCCAGCAACCACATGGTGGCTCACAAACATCTGTAATGGGATTTGATGTACTCTTCTTGTGTGGCAGCAACAGCATGCTCATATACATTAAATAAATGAATGAATGAATGAATGAATGAATAAATAAATAAATAAATAAATAAAATAACAAGTTAAAAATGAATAGCGGTAGCTTCCATGGGTAGAGAATGCAGCATCCAGAAGTTAGAGGCTTTTAAACAAGTGCCAGGTATAAGATACCTTTGTAGTTATTGGCTGGGAAGGTCCCAGAGGCCTCCAGAAGAATTCACACTACCGCCATTACCATCAATTATCTTCTGGAACTAGATGGTAAGGCCCTATTGCTCAAAATACCTCACAGATTGGTTATAGAACACAAAGAAATCAAAATAGAACTGGATTGGAAATTCCCTCCTTGCTGACTTGCGTTGATAGTGCCAGAAGGTGCTATGTAAGCCACCGTAGGAGGAAATGCAAAAGTAGGTCAGCTAACCATACCCAGGTGTGCTACAATACTGCCCCCCACAGGCAGTACATGGTCACTGCAACAATAATGGCATGACTATTTGTGGGATAACCAGTTACTTTGTGTCTGAACTTGAGATCCTCTTCATACAAGGGAAGACATAACTAACGCATTACAAACGTGGTCAAAGGATAATGACTGGAAGATCACAGACACATCAAACTGCCTTCTAAGTATTCACCTTTATGCCCGTAGCCTAGTCCTACTCTCACTCCAGGGCAGAAGAGGAGAGCTAATGCAGAGACTTTTATCTGGTCAAAGTACTAAGGACACGTGATTGACATGAGCTCAGGCTTACGTGGATTATCTGTATCCCCACCCCCCAGGTCCAGGGACTACTACAGAAGAGATGGTAGAAGGAATTTTGAGCCAGAGGATAGGAGGAGTGTCACAATGCACTGTCATCCAGATAGGACGTAGCCATTGCAACCATGAACACACAGCGACTATGAACACTTGCACAGAAGCAGGCCCTCCCGTATGCTACTGTGGATGGAAGAGGTAACCATGAGATGCTAACGGTTCCTGAGGAGCTGATGGCTGCTAATGGATGTTGGAAGAGGGTGTGTCACTTTCTCCAGAGGTGTAGCCAAAAGGGTGGGTTGGGATGGGGGTGGGGTGCTCTAGGTGGAAGAAGGATAAAAGGAAAGGAGATACCAAGCATCTAAGTTAGGGTTTTACTGCTGTGAACAGGCACCATGACCAAGGCAAGTCTCAAAAGGACAACATTTAATTGGGGCTAGCTTACATGTTTAGAGTTTCAGTCTATAATCAAGGTGGGAGCAAGGCAGCATCCAGGTAGGCATGGTGCAGGAGGAGCTGAGAGGTCTACATCTTCATCTGAAGGCTGCTAGCAGAATACTGACTTCCAGGCAGCTGGGATGAGGGTCTTAAAGCCTACACCCACAGTGACACACCTACTCCAAAAAAACCACACCTTCTAATAGTGCCACTCCCTGGGCTGAGCACATACAAAGCATCACAGCGAGATACAGAAGAGTAATGGAGGAGAATATAACCACAATGCACCGTGTGTGTGTGTGTGTGTGTGTGTGTGTGTGTGTGTGTGTGTATGACTTTAAAAAGTAAAAAAAAAAGTAAAAGCTGTCCTAGTGAGAAACTGAGGGTAAAGTGGAATTAGACAGAAGCTTTGGACAATGAGAGAGGAGCCTTGGGTCATCTGGACAGGGGCATTCTGAGGTTAGATAGAAGGGCAGCTGTGCCAGCAAAGATTCCTATGTTCTGGCTACCTTATTCAGGGATGACAGAGCCTGGCTGTCTGCCAGTGCTGTCCCTCTGCTGCCGGCCAGGCATCCTGCCTCCCAGATCAGCTGTGCTTGCTGTTGTAATTAAACAGTTTACAGAAGCTGATGAAACAGGCGTGCCAAAAGCAAGAGTTGTTTCCATGAAAACTAAGTTTAGTTCTTTGGAAAAAAGCTTGTTCTGTAAATGGAAGTCGCTAAAAATACTCTCTGAAATGGGTGTGGGCGGGATGATTTTAAAAGCCTGGAGAGAGTCATATATGTTTAAAAATACCTGCCCCTGCTTGAGTTCTCCCTTATTTTAAAGATCGAAATTGGAAATTATAGACAATTTTCAGAGCAAGGATTATATAAGAAAAATGACTGGGAATTCATAACAAAGGCTTTATTCTCGAAGGAAGGCTTCCGTTAAGCCAACGAACGACGTGGGTCTTAAATTAAGATAAAATGCTTAATGTACCATGATGATGTGTTTAAGGAGAATTAGACAAAATCAGAAAGGGTCATTTCTCATTCGTTAAGAGCTTAGATTTTCCTGCAGCCACAGGGAGCCACTCGGGTTAGGAATGGTGGGTCTGGCTTCTTAGAGCATGCAGCTTATGCGCTAGGTCTGTGGGGTTGAGGTGGGGTCAGATCAAAGCTAGCAGTAAAGAGACTCTGGGGCTGGGGAGGCTCAGTGGGCAAAGTGTTTGCTCTCCAAGCATGAGGACCTGAGTTTGGTTCCTCAGCATCAGGGTAAAAGCAGGATGTGGCAGCAAGGGTTTGTATAACTAGTGTTGATGAGATGGAGTCAGGACGCTCCCTAGGTCATGCTGGGAGGCCTTTCCAACGGAGTCCAGAAGCTCCAGGTTCCGTGAAAGACCATGGCTCAGCGAAGTAAGGCAAAGGAAGGTAGAGATGACATTTTAAGTTATGTCTGGCCTCCACATGCATGAGAACGCATGTACACATATGTAATGACCTCTCTCTCTCTCTCTCTCTCTCTCTCTCTCTCACACACACACACACACACACACACACACACACACACACATAATCACACACAGAGAGACAAGGAAAATCTGTAATCTAGATGTCGGGAGTAAAGAAAATGGAAGTACAGAAAGGAAGACAGCATGAGAGATTTTCAGGAGGCAGAGTGACTAGGCTGAGACCATTGTGTCTGGGGTTTGTGGTCTGAGTGATGGCGGGGCAGGAAGAGTGATAGAGATGCCTGTGAAGGCTTCAGGTCAGATTCAGTGAAAGCAACAGGGCCAGAATCAGATAGAACCCAGAAGAGACAGGAGTGTGTTCTACTCACCGAGTCTTCTCCTTCTTGCACAGCCTTAGGATCAAGGTGTCCTTTCAGATTCCATTCTTTTTTTTTAAATATTTTTATTACATATTTTCCTTTACATTTCCAATGCTATCCCAAAAGTTCCCCATACCCCCCCCCCACTTCCCTACCCACCCATTCCCATTTTTTTGGCCCTGGCGTTCCCCTGTACTGGGGCATATAAAGTTTGCAAGTCCAAAGGGCCTCTCTTTCCAGTGATGGCCGACTAGGCCATCTTTTGATACATATGCAGCTAGAGTCAAGAGCTCCCGGGTACTGGTTAGTTCATAATGTTGTTCCACCTATAGGGTTGCAGATACCTTTAGCTCCTTGGTTACTTTCTCTAGCTCCTCCATTGGGAGCCCTGTGATCCATCCAATAGCTGACTGTTCTTAAAGCCCCACTGTGAAACAGTACTGGTCCCCAAAAGAAGCTGCACACTCTACTTGGTCCAGACCTTTGTGCACTAGCCCTGAGCTCATTTTCCTGTAAATGACATAGCTTTTTTTTTTTTTTTTTTTTTTTTTTTTTTGATGGAGTCTTTTTTATTAGCAAATGTCCTGAGGCTTTAGTGTCAGAGAGAATCCCATATTTCTATGCATTACTCCATATGCTGCGAAGGAGATATTGGACATCACTGTCCTCCATGACCTTAAACCTTCTAGCATGATGCTCTATGGAATCTGGGCTTGGGGGAATATCGCCTTGATATTGGTAATGCTAAAAAAAAGAGAGGGGGAATATACAAGGAGTTTTGCAGCTATATCTTTACATAAAACACATGGGCTACCACTAATATAGTGGGAGAAGGAACTAGGAGTCCCAGAGTACACAAGTGCAGATTGCGTTACCTGTCTGCAGAAAGGTATGGAAGTATTCACACATATGACCTGGAAATGCCACCTCTTCATTCTAATTATATGTACTTGTTATCTTTTTATTTGCTTTCCACTTTCTTTTAAGGTGATTTTGCCCTCCCCCCATTACACACACACAACATACACTCATGTGCCTAATCACCTGTCTCCCAAGTTGGTGGAACTTTTGGAAAGTTGTGGGATCTTTTCCATGTTGGCATACATGTATGTGTGGTTTCACGTACAAGTATATGCATGAAGGCCAGAGTTCAATGCTGGGTTGTCTTCTCAATCACTTTGCTGTGATTTGTTTTGAGACAGCCTCTCTCACTGAACTCACCAATTAGTTAGCCTGGCTGGTCAGCAAACCTCAGTGGTTCTCCTGTCTCTGCCTCCCCAGTGCTGGAATGGCAGCCCATGTACCACCATACCAGATTTTAGTGTATGTTGTGAGTATTCAGCAAGTCCCCATGCTTGCACTTCAAACACTTTACTGTCTGAGCCATCTCCTGGACCCAGGCTGTTGAACCTTTAAGAGGTCAAGACATTGTTGGAAAAAGTGGGTTATGGAGTCAGCCCTACTTCCCATCTGTTTTGTACTTCTTGGTCTGCCAAGATCTGAGGTAAAGTCCCAGCTGCACACTCCTATCACCATACCGTGTCCTGTCCCTCAAGACATCAAGATGAGCACCAGGGCAAGTCATTGAAGATCTGATAGTGGTCTTGCCAAACTGATTTTCATTCTTCTTTAAGTTAGAAAAATAAGACTATAGGCCAGAGATTCAGCCCTGAACAGTAACAGACCTACTTCTTAGAGTGCTGTCCAGCATGGCTACCAGGCAGCGTCCAACCAGGCTTTGGAAAGATTTTACCTGCTAGAAACCCACAAGAACAACACGTCACTGGGAGTTTGATCAAGGCAAAGAACATTCTTCATTGTGCCCTTGAACCCTGTCAAGTGGTCCCTGAGGCACAAAGGGTTTCCTTTCATTCCTTCCCCACGGCTCTATCATCCATCATCCCCTATCTACCAACTTTGCCAGTCAAATATTTCAGCAGTAAAATTGGTATGATTTTGTGGTCTCAAGTGAAAAGTCTCACAAAAAAAGCTCATTCAGTTTATGGGTAGTGGCTCTTCCATCTATCCTCCAAAGTTGGCTTAGAGTAGCACAGGGGAGCAGTTTCTGAACAACTCTTTTTTGAAGTGTATTGTGTATGAATGGGATCAAGTTCATCTTTTCCCAATAAGGTATTTATTCTATTCTTTATATGTCTTATGTTGAACTGACAATGGTCTGGTCAGAAAGAAGACAGGGGTGGTGGTAAGAGGGGGAGGGAGAGAGGGAGACAGAGACAGAGACACAGAGAGAGGGAGAGAGAGAGAGAGAGAGAGAGAGAGAGAGATTATTTAAGATTTTGTATGTCCTTTTACCCAAGTTACTCACTGAGTTCCGGGGTCCTGACAGCTTGTTTTGAGGGCATCTTTGTGCCAGGCACCTGCCAAGTGCTGGAGAAATGTGGGTGTGATAGGCTGTAGGAATCCTTAAAATGCTGAGTAAGGTCACTCATTACAGTGCCAGAGATGGAAGCTGCTATCCCATGTGGTCGAAAGGAGAGTAATGGGAAGGAAGGACTATGGGAATGACTGGAAAAGGAGGTAGGAGAAAGGGGTACTCATAGCTGGGCCACCCACAATGGACCAGAGCCTAATAGACAGCTTCTTATAGAACACCCCCCTGAATTGCACCCTCTCACAGAAAAGCAAATGTCATCGCCAAGCTGTACAAATGTTAGGCTGCATGGCAGAGAAGTATCTTAGAGTTTCTATTGCTATGATGGAACACCATGATCAAAAGCAGCTTGGAGAGGAAAGGGTTTACTTTCCTGAATCACAGTCCATTGAGAGAAGCCAAAGCAGAAACTAGGCATAAACCTGGAGGCAGGAGCTGATGCAGAGACCATGGAAGGGTGCTGCTAACTGGCTTGCTCCTCATGGCTTGCTGCATCTAATTTCTTATAGAACTCAGGACTACTAGCCTGAGTTATTTGCACCCACTACAGGCTGGGCCCTCCTCCATCAACCACAAATTAAGTAAATGCCATCCAAGCTTGTCTGCCTAGAGCCCATTCTTCTGGATGCGTTTTTCTCAACTGATGCTCACCCAGATGACTTCAGCTATGTCAAGCTGAAGTGAAACTAGCCAAGAGAGAGGGATTAGGGTTGTAGATGGAATTAAGCCATATAGTTCCCCAGATTTTGAAATGGAAAGATTACAATGAATGAGTCCAATGTAGTCAGGACAGACCTTGTAAATGGAAGAGGGAGGCAGAAGAGAGAGGCCTGGAGAGGTGATGAGATGAGAGATATTTAAAGTGTCTGTGTGAGTGTTGAAGACAGAGGAAGAGTCCAGGAGGAATTATAGCAGCCTCCAGAAATTAGAGAAGGTGGGAGGCAGATGGCCCTGAACTCCTGAACTCAGTCTGAACTGGCCCTCCAGTGTCTTGGAAATCCAAGGATTCAGAGAGACCCTTATGGGCACTGGTTAATCATGCAGGCCCCAAGGCTTCTGCCTGGAGAACCTGGGATAGGGATGTCCTCCTGTTGGAGGACTTCCCACTGGGTAGAGTCTTACCCTTCCTGCCCCCCAAAAGCTTAGCTTGTGTAGTTGATGGATGGTGTGAGGCCTGTGTGCTCTCTCAGATTCATCTCCTATTGTGAATGCCCTAGAGAAAAGCTGCATCTCTCGTCCTTGAAGTCCTATAGTCAGCCAATCAGCCACTCCCTGCCCCACCCCAACTTTTAGAACTTAAAGTTTAACTGGGAACTCTTTATTTTCAATTTTGAAAGTGGTCTGGCAAATCCATTACATTTTATTGCTGTGCAGGCTATATACATTTTCCTCCAGAGGCATACATTAACATATCATTTTAAATCTGTAGTACTTTTGCAGTCATGCAGACCTGGATTAAAATCTGGGCTTCACCACTTGGCAGCTGTGGACTTTGGGCATAATTTTGCTGTGTTGCAAGCATAATATCCATTTCTTTTTCTATGCATAGAGATAATCACTGCCTTCCTAGGCAACATCATTACAGAGGTTCAATAACATATAAATCCCGTGGAGATTTAGAATGTGGGTGGATCCACAGCCAATGCCCAACCTAAGCTAAACATTACTGTTGTCCTGAGATGAAAGCCGTCACTGCTGTCCTTCGATCACTTTGAAGCACAGGCTGCAGTTGATTAGCTCTTCTTACATGCCAGAGCAATGTCCATTAGCGTGCTCTGCTCTTAGCAGATACTCAGTGACAGTTTGCTAAATTGGAGTGAATTGTCACTGACAGCAAAGGTGAGAAAATACCAAGTCTCTACTCCCTTCAGCACAGCAAGGAAGCTACGACTGGTCCTAAAGTCTTCACCTCGGCTGTCACCATATCTGTGTGCTGAGCCTCACAAACAAAAGCTCCTCGTGGGGTTTCCTTCTGTTTATCCTGAGAATGATTGTGCAGGCCCAGACATAGCCACGAAGAGGGTACCTTAACCGAGAAAATGCCTCCATAAGACAGACCTGCAGATGAATGTGTGGAATACTGTCTTGATCAATTATTGATGTTGGAGGTTCCAGGCAATTGTGAGCACCCACCCTTGGGATTGTAGTACTGGATGCTATAACAAAGCAAAATGAGCAAGCCATGGAAAGCAAGCCAGTTAGCATCACCTCTCTATGTCCTCTGCTTCAGTTCCTGCCTCCGTTTTCCTGCCCTACTTGAATTTCTGCCCTGACTTCCTTCATTGACGGACTGCGATCAGGATTATAAGTGAAGTAAACCTTTCTGTCCCTGGGTTGGTTTTGGCCATGGTGTTTAATCGCAGGAATACATAGCAAACTAACACACCATGGTGGGAATGTGGGCCAGCAGGGGAGAGCCCACCTGTGGTGGCAGTGTGGGGCAGCTGGTCACACTGCACCTGCAGTCAAGAAGCCTAGCCTGTAGAGCGGCATTGTACACATTTAGGGTGGCTCTTCCATTCTCATTTAACCCACAGACACACCCAGAGACATGTATCCCAGGTGATTCTAAACCCTGTTACACTGACAATGAAGATGAACCATCACAATCAAGAAAAAAAAAAAGAAATAAGAAAATCCACCCTGATGGGCCCTTTACTGTTTTAAACATTATATATGTCAGTTTATGTTTTACATTTAGTTTCTCATTCCAGCCTCGAAACTACAGGGCTATGTCCTTTTTCTTCACATAAAATTGTGGAGCATCAGAACTTTAGAGCTTCGGCAATTTGACACAGAGTAAAACTTAGCAGACTAGCAGTTGACACCCTTTAATGGGATGGAGAATACTTTGCTTTAACCCCTCGCATAGGGGTAACATTTATGATAAGATCAGCGTGGTACACCTGAACAGCTGACCCACAGTGCATAGCAGGGCAGGCAGATTGGAACAGAAATGTAGCCAAGGCTTGCTAAGTCAAGCACACAACCAGCTTGGCCAGTGGTTGGTATCCATTAAGAACCTATGGGTTGTTCGTTGATGAGGAGTGAAGACTGCACTTAACTGTGACTATTAAAATAAATATTTATAGATGGATATCAAGGATTGTGCTGACTTAGTAAAGTAGCAGTTGTAGATTCTCCTTCATTAACCATGCTTTCACCAGCCCTGAGTAGTTAGCTAGGTTTCCAGGAGCAGTCATGGCATACCTCTTGTTGAGTGGATCTTAAGACCAATTAGAGAAATGTTAGTGGTTGCCAGCATGTATACCATCACTGCACCTCTAGCGTCTCATGTGGTCCCTACATTGAGGCAGTTTCTGGGCTCCATAGCTGTGTCAGACTGTTGGTTGCCTTCTCTTTAAGAAGCTGTGTGGTGATAGAAGCTAGTCCTCTGGAAGGGGGCATTCAGGTCCAGCTCAGAGATCCTCTGTGCCCTATTTCTGAAGTTTGTGGTATCTTCAGATGAAGATCACCAACGGAAACCACAATCAAAATGTTAAATTATGGAAGTCAGTCCCAATGGATACAACAACAAGGCATTCCCATACCTAAGGCTCAGAGAGCATTATGAAATGTGTGTGTGTGTGATGTGTGTTCTTGCACACACATGTGCACAAAGATTGTAGGATCCAGATGATCAGGGAGTTTGCTGTGAGATTATGTCTCCTGGTAGCATCAGAAGTTACACCCATAAAGTCTCACCAACACAACCACCCAAATTTGAGCTGGACAAGGATGACAACAACTAACATGCCAAACTGGATGTGGAAAAGCCCACAAACCCTCAACCCTACACAAAGAACTACCAGCAACTGAGTAAAAGCTAGGAAAGGAGAGGTAGTCCTCCCAAGGGAAGAGTAAAGCAACTGGTTTTCCAGTGACAAACGGTAACCTATGAAAATATACTCACAAGCAGCATTATATGGACTGAGCAGACTATATTTAGAAACACGTATGTATGCATCTATAACTGAAATACCAATTAATGAAAAAAAAGAGCCCATAAATTTCAAGGAGAGTGGGGGTGGTATATGGTATGGTTTTATGAAGAAAGGGGGAAGAAAGAAATCTT
The DNA here is from genome assembly GCF_000001635.26 of Mus musculus. Taxonomy (NCBI): domain Eukaryota; kingdom Metazoa; phylum Chordata; class Mammalia; order Rodentia; family Muridae; genus Mus; species Mus musculus. The sequence goes on from NC_000073.6 coordinate 131,917,481, forward strand.
TTAATGAAATTGTAATCTCATAAGTATCAAAAAGCAAAGTATCACAAAGAAGAGTGTGTGGGTTGTAAGGCGGTGGGGTTTCTGTCAGCACCACGGACAGTGTCCTTGACGGTTCCTACTTGAGAAATGGGAGGAACTGATCTGTTTGGATTTCAGCTACCACCATACCTGCTAACTATCTTAAGTGGTCCCACGTAACAGGATTTGTCTGGAAACCAGCTCCAGGCTTTGGACTGAGACTCTGTGAGGAGCGGGTGTGGTGGCAGTCCCAAAGGCGCCAGGGACTGCAGCTAAGTCGTATGATTTGCACCTGACTTCCTCATATAAGCCACAAACATCTTGATTGCTGCGCAGGTGTATCAGGATACTGGTGAATCCATTTTGATGGAGATATGCCCCTGCTGCCTTGATTAGCTGAAGCTGCGTGCCTGGTGAGGTGGCGTGGCCTGCTGTGCGTGGATGGGAACTGAGAGTATTTAAGAGTGAGAGGCCCAGGGTTCGGGGGAGATATAAACAGGGGAGATATATAAACAAGGGAGATATAAACAAGAAGAAACAGGACTGAATAAACGTGTGCAGAAGGATCCTGTTGCAGCGTCGTTCTTCCTGGCCAGTTGGGCGCGCGCAAGAAGACTCCAAGACCAGTCATGGCCTTGGTGAAAGACTACTGAAAGTGTAGGGCCTGGCTGGGCTATTTTGATCCTAGGCTCATACAGAGGTTTTCTTCAAGGCTCTGTATATTTTCTCACTGCCATCTTCCTCCAAAGCCCACAACTCTTTCCCCCAGGTAAAACTCCATCTGAGAGAGGCACCTCGCTGAGATTTTGACACATGTAGCACTAGCCACGCTTGAAAAGCTCATAGAAACAGTGGATGAACCCTTAAAAGCCCTAGACTGAAAGAAAACCTGTATTTCATTACCGCTCCTAAAGTGGTATTTGCAAAGTTAGGCCTAACCACTCAGAAGGTCTAGAAGAAGACAAGCTGATTAGTTTTCTGTCAACTAGACACAGCTAGAGTCATTTTGCAAAGAAAGAACCTCACTTGAGGAAGTTCCCTCACCAGATTTCTTGATTAATGATTGATTGGCTTGGGTTGGCCCTGTTCACGGTGGGCAGTGCCACCCTGAGCTTGTGGTCCTGGGTTCTATAAAAAGACAGGCTGAGCTAGCGATGGGGACTAAGCCAATAAGCAGTGTTCATCCACAGCCTCTGTTTCAGTTCCAGGTTCCTGCCCTGAGTACATGCCTTGACTTCCCTTCATGAGAGACTGTGATACGGAGCTATAAGCTGAAACACACTTTTTTCTCCCTAAGTTGCTTTTGGTCCTGGTATTTTATCACAACAATAGAAACCCTAACTTAGACATAGTCACAGCAGCATTGAAAACAAAAATAAATGACCTGTGAGCAGAGGCCAACATCTTCCACGATTTGCAAGGGATGTGGAGCTCAAACAGCAAAAACATGAACAGTGTTTGTTTGTACAGTAAAAAAGCAGAACTCTGCCCATGCCCAGGTTTACATGGAGGCAAGCTACCAGTGCAATGTGTATCTCTAGGCCATCTCTGTCTAGGAAGCTTCCTCTGCAGCTTTGCTCTTAGCAAACAACCAGAGAGAGAACTTGACCTTGCTGTGCATCTGCACCTCACACTCTCTTCTTTGTGTGTCTGGAGGGTTTTAGGATCCCTTCTGCTGCATAGCCCTGCAAATGCACTCAGCACCGGAGAGTTGTACACTTACAGTGGTGTCATCACTGGAATGCATGTGTCTTCCCCAGGTTCATTTATCGAAATTTGGTCACCAGTGAGATTGTGTCAGGAGTTGGGGACTTTGGGAGCTAATTCTAGAGTGATGGCTCCATCCCCAGGAATAGGATTAGTGTCTTTAGAAAAGAGACCCCCAGGTAGCTATCTGGCTCTTCTGCCATACACAAATACAATGAGAACGTGCTCTCTGGGTTGGGAAGAGAATCCGTGTTGTGTTTGCTGTCTTGATCTTGTTCTTTTCCACCTCAGAGCTGTGAGGAGTAGTTAGTCGCTCACATTTCTAAGCCCAGATCATGTCATTTTGATATAGAAGTCAAGCTTATCCTACGTTCGATTTAAGACTGTCGTGTTCTACTGACTGAGCTTGCCATATACCTGTGACACTTAATTTTATGTTTTGACTTGTAAATATGGATAATCACCCTAGAAAATTACATGAAAGGATCCAGAAAAATGGCTCAGCAAGTAAAGCCCTTGCCATCAAGCCTGACAACCTGAGTTTAATCTCTAGGACCCACATGGTAGAGGAGAACTAATTCTTTCCATTTGCCCTCTGACCTCTGAACATACATGACAGCATGTGGATAACTCCCCTCCATATGAAATAAATGAATACATGTATAGTAGTTAGAATATGTATGCCCCCACATGCATGCATGTGTTTGAATGCTTAGTCCACAGCGAGTGGCACTCTTAGGAGGTGTGGCTTTGTTGGAGTAGGTGTGGCCTTGTTGGAAGAAGTGTAGCACTGTAGAGATGGGCTTTGAGGTCTCATAGGCAAGCTCAAGCTATCCCCAGTATGAAAATCCAGTCTCCTGGCTGTCTTCAGATCAAGATGTAGAGCTCTCAGCTCCTCCAGCATCATGTCTGCCGGAATCAGCTAGCAGGTCAACTGTGGAATCTAATCAATTCACAAGATGGGACCTGTTTCCGTTTGGGGCCTCAGAAATGGGGTGGGTGTGGACACAGATACACATGTCCACTGGGGCCTCAGGGGAAGAAGGGTGCTTAGCATTTATATCTTTATTTAAACATAAAAGAAAAACCAGGCTGGGGCGATGTATCAGTGGCCTTGCGGGTGTGAGGACCAGAGTTGGTCAGATCCTCAGAAACCACATCAACACCAAGTGAGGTGTGGGAAGCTACCTGTAACTCCAGCCTCGGAATGCAAAGGCCATGGCTGGTTGGCCAAACTAGCAGTATTAGTCTTAGAAAGCTCTGAGTTCACTTGAGAGATCCAGCCTCAATGAATAAGTTGGAGATGATGAAGAAGACTCGTGAAGTCATCCGTGGGCCTGCACATACGAGTGCGCCTGCCCACACATGTGCACTTACATACATGTGGTGGTTTGAATAGGACTGGCCCCCATAGACTCATATGTTGGAATACTTAGCCCCTAGGGAGGGGCACTATTTAGAAGTATGGCCTTGTTAGAGTAGGCACAGCCTTGTTGGAGGAAGTTTGTCACTGCTGTGAGCTTTGAGGTCTCCAGTGTTCAAGCTAGGCCTAGTGTGGCATACAGCCTCATTTTGCTGCCTGTGGATCAAGCTGTAGAACTCTCAGTTCCTTCTCTAGCACCATGGCTGCCTGTGTGCCACTATGTTTCCCACCATGACAATAGTGGACTAAGCCTTTGAAACTGTAAGCCAGACCTAATTAAATGTTCCCCTTTGTAAGAGTTGCCATGGTCATGGTGTCTGTTCACAATACAACCATAAGTAAGACAACATGTAACTATGCACACATACAAATACATGAAAGAAAGATAAAAGGAAAGGCCATGCCCACTTGTTACCAGAGTTATAGGCATTTAGTAAGAGTCAAAGAACAGAAAGTAGGTTTCCTGAATCACAATGCATCCAACACACACACACACACACACACACACACACACACACTACATTTACTCACACCCATGTAGCAGGAAAAGGACTTTAGAGACATATATTTAGGTCATGACATTATTTATGGTTATTACAGAGAAGATTAATCCAATTTGAAATCTTAAGGTCACGGGCTAATTTCCCACTCGATGTTTAGCTGTAGTTCCAGGGGACTGGATGAATCTGCCCCGTGATTTCTCTTGCTGACTGAGCTGCTGGTGACAGGTGCTTTGAGTGCAGATTAAAGTCAGATGGAATTGGCTTCTGAGGCTCAGTATTTCCAGGCAGACCTAAATGACTGCAATGATGGGCTTTTTGGAGTTTTCCACTACATTAACTGGTTGTTTGAGTTACTGGAGCGAAACCTTAGGCAAGGCAGTCTGGAGAGGTGCTCTAGGCAGGGGCCTCTGGAAAAGCCAGTCCATTCATGGTCTGCTTGTCTCTGGTCCCGGAAGTGAGACTGGGATAGAGTCTGGGCATACACATCTCAGCAGCACGGGGAGCTCCATGATGCTTGCACACAACTAGGGACACACATGTTTGCACACCAAGGATAACGTGGTGTCTGTAAAGGACACAGCTCAGCAGATACACTCATATCAGCAATGCGGCGACCATTCCTTCCCTAATCATCTGAGAGTGCGTGGGTGTGTTTACATATGGATGGGAGTACATGTGTGCATCCACATGCAGAGGCCAGAGAGCAGCCCCAGGTGTTCTTTCTCAGGTGCCGCTCACCTTCATTTCCAGACAGACTCTCATCCGTTGTAGGGCTCACCGATCAGGCTAAGCTGGCTAAGCCCCAGCGATCTGACTGTTTCTACATCTCTAGCTCTGGGATTGCAGGGTACCATGCTGGACTGGTTGTTGCTGCTGGTGGTGCTGCTGCTGCTGCTGGTAAGTGGTAGTGCTGGTGCTTGTGGTGGTGGTGGTGGTTCTGGGAGTCCTTATGCTTGGTCAGTTAGCCCTTCACAGGCTAAGCTATTTGCTCCACCCTAAACCAATGTTTTCATAACATTAGCCCCACTCTATCCCTTTGGCACTTACCACGGTCTGCACCATCCCGATCATTTATTTGTTTCCTGTTCGTAGCAAAGATCCTCAGGAGAAGATCAGAGCTTCTCAGTGCTTTGTTTCCAGTGTCTGGAATGTGGTTATTATGTGTTGAACAAACGAACATAATAAATGGAATTACCCTAGTTCGTGACTAGAGAAAAGGGCTCTGTTCTGAACTCACAGTGGGTACAGTTTATAGGTCTTAGAGACAGGAGACATGGAGCCCCTCCTGTCCCCAGCCCTGACATTATAATGTGGTGGTCTGTCCAATCAGGCAGGGGGATTAGATGCTGGCAACAGATGAGGAAAAGAAACTGCCTGGAGTTCATTTAATGGATACTGGAAATCTTGCAGTTACTGGAATTGCTGGAAACTAGCCTCCTGGTACAGTGCTAAAGATGACCCTGCAGAACTGGCCTGGTAGAAGCCACAATGGCTATTCAGTCTTCGCTGCTTTTCATCCCAAGGCACTGGCTTATCCACACCATCATTCTTTAATCCAGAGGCCTTGGACTTTCTTCACCTCTCTAATTGTTCTATGAGGAACCACACTCAGTCCAGTACCCAACTCCTATTCAGACATCCTCATGTCAAATGCTCCCCCATCTTCAAGGGAAGGAGGAATATCTGGAGGCTGGCACCCACAGTTCTACAGCTCACTCTTTCTTGTGCTAGGTGGCTTGAATTCATCAGAAGATCTCAGTCTGTGAATAATGGGGGAGTGATGATCATTTCTGATTTAGAAATAAGGACACCAGTACTCAAAAGAGAAGGGAGGCACCAGACAGCATAAGGCTGGGCAATAACAGTTATGAATTCTTTGAAGCTCAGGCATTCAGAAACCTCATCTACTTCTTCCTTCCATGTTTTCCTATAGCCTAGACTGTCTGCACCCATGATTGAGGGCTCCCCTTTGTCTCTGTAATGGCTGACATACAAGTAGGAAGGTCCTTCTGTGACCTATGACTGCCTATGTTGGCCATGGGATTATCCAGTCATGGGCCATGGCTACCTGACATATCAATTGATCCAGGTCTTTTTTTCTTTTTAATCAAAATATATGTGATAACTAAATAAAAGATGCACAAAGAATCTCCATTCCAGTGTTTTCTACTGTCTTCAAGGTGGTAATAACTGCTGCCATAGTTAAAAATTCAATTACCCTGGCCTGTCCCAGCCTCAATACACAAAAGCAGGTATCAGAGATCTTCTCAAGGTCTTTTAAGTGAATTGGACAGTCAGACTGTATAAGCTCATCTTATTGGGAAGGGGTCTAGCTAATCTGTGGCTATAAGGAAAGCAAGAGAAAGGAGAGAGAGACAGAGACAGAGAGTCAGAGAGTCAGAGTCTATTTTGTGCTGCTAGAACAAATGGCCTTAGCAAAAAGGTCCTGCTCAAAGAGCTCTTTAGCAATCAGGTTTCTATTTTAGCTTAATGACATTCCAGCCTGGGCAGAATGCTTAAATATTGAAACAGCACTGGCTCTCGAGTTTCATCTGGCTGATCAATTTAAGATGAAGCAGCAGAAGGAAACGCAAATGTCAGATTGCCAAATCTCCACAGAGTTATGGTCAAATGTCATGGGAGGCCACTTCAGCCTTGGGTATTGTTCTGGCGATAAAGCCAAGATTTGGAGGGATACCACCAGGATTTCCAACATGTACTTTGGCCTGGAATGCTGGCACTGCAGAAAACATCTTCTCTGCTGGCTAACAAGGTATATGTGGTAGCAAGGATCGCAGCTGGAAGGTAATTACCCTGACAGCCCCATTTGGATTCCCTTTTCCCTTCCTTCCTCCCTCCCTCCCTCTCTCCCTCCCTCCCTCCCTCCCTCCCTCCCTCCCTCCTCCCTCCCTTCCTTCCTTCCTTCTCTCCCTCCCTCCCTCCCTCCCTCCCTCCCTCCCTTCCTTCCTTCCTTCTCTCCCTCCCTCCTTCCCTCCCTCCTTCCTTCCTTCTCTCCCTCCCTCCTTCCCTCCCTCTTTCTCCCTTCATCCCTTCCTGGCTCCAGATGTCATCTTTTTAAAACCAAGTCACACCCTTACTTAAACTCCTCAATATTGCCCTTGCCCTAGCACAAAAATTTAAATTCCTTTTCTTCCCACACAAGCATGTCCATCTTGATAACCTTTCTATTTGTGCTGGTTGGTTTCTGTTCACTTGACATAGAATCACCCAAAAAGGGAGAAAGAGCTGGGGATTCGTCTCTGCCAGATTGGTTTGTGGGTATACCCGTGTGCATTTTCTTGATTAATGATTGATGGGAGGGCAGGCCACTGTTGACAGTGTTATTCCTAAGCAGGTGATCCTGGTTGTATAAGAAGGTGGCCTAAGAAGTCCATGGAGAACAAGCCAGTAAGCACCATGCCTTCATGGTCTCTTCTTCAATTCCTGCCTCCAGGTTCCTGCCTCTGCTCCCTTCAATGACACACTGTAAGCTGCGAAATAAAACAAGTTCTTCCACCTCTGGGTTGTTTGGGTCAGACTATTCTTTCCAGTCTAGGGACAGTGAAATACACATCTAATTGGAGTCTACTTGTAGTCTACTTGCAGAACAAATAGTAGTTTATCACAGCAACAGAGGGGCTAAGACAAACACTATTCTTTTGTCTTGACTTCTTTTTCCCAGTACCCATCCTGGAGTTTAACCAACACACATTCGTGGAGTAAAAGATTGAGTGAACAAATGAATGAGCTTCATCTGCCTTGATCCGTTTCTCTGACATTTCAATTCTTTTTGTTTCTCAAGACCCGGTTTCTCTGTGTAGCCCTGGCTGTTCTGTAGGTCCCATTCTGTAGGGCAGGCTGGCCTAGAGCTCAATAGAGATCCAGCTGCCTCTGCCTCCCAAGTACTTGGATTAAAGGTGTGGGCCACCACCAGCTCGCAACGTGAACGGTTTGACTGATATGGCTACTAGAGCTGTAAGAGAGGAATCTAGACAGGGCGAAAGAAGAAACGGAGCTAAGACAAATTCATTCTGATCAAAGCTCAAATTTTATTGTTGCGACACTAGTTATGAAGGAAGGGGGAGGGGACCCGATTCCCGCCGAATAATCTCTGGTCCAGTAGAAAGGTGAGCACGTGTGTGGCTCCGCAGGTTCCAGCAGTGGGCGTGGCAGAACAAATGAGCAAGAAGCTCCACCCTTGAACAAGCAGGTTTCAGGCTGGGGGAGGGGAGACTACACTGATGGACTCATTAAGTCTCCCAGCTTCTTTCTTCACTTATCAGAAAACTCGGTGAACAGGAACACTAGACACCATGGTAAACGCAGTCAGCATGGTGGCCTTAGGAGAGCTTATCCTTGCTTATAGGCAAGCACTTGAACCCTCACATACATATACATATTATAGGGCACTTTCACAAGAACCACACTATCTCTGCTAAGATCAGAGACCTCTAACATCTTCCTCCAGGAACAGTAGTCTAGGGACAGTGGAATACATGCCTACTACTTGTAGTCTACCTGTAGAACAAGAAGCAAGTAGCTACTCACCTATACTAGGAAGACTTCACGGTCATACTCACCCCTCTGCTGGGACAGTAGTCCTGTTGTCTACAAGAAGAAATAAGCCAGCAGCCTAGTGGCTTGTCTCTTTAGAAACCACAGTCAAGTCCAGATGAAAAAGAGACGGAAAAAAACCACTTCCCCATGGTTGGTGGGGGTGGCCTCATATAGAATGAAGTAACTCATGAAGACTTCTGAGGAGACTGCCTGGTGTGTCAGTACGGTGGCCTTCAATCTTACCCTCTATGCTTGGCAACAAGCTGGAGGCTGCCCTTTATGACTTATTCATGCAACTAAAATGAAGGTAGGCGTTTGGACTGCAGATTCATTCCCAAAAGCTACAGAAGAGAAAGGTAGAGAGCAAAGAGAATAAGAATGGAAACAGAATCAGTGATATATGGCAGTGTGTGTCTCTGTGTGTGTACATGCATGTGTGTGTATGTATGTCACTGTGGGTGTGGGTGCGTGTGTGTGTGCATGTGGTGTGTGTGTATGTATGTATGTATGTATGTGTGTGTTGGCCCATGCATGAACATGAGCATGCATGTGGGGGGTGCATGTGTGTATCTTCATGTGTGTGTGTGTGTGTGTGTGTGTGTGTGTGTGTGTGTAGGCAAGAGGTCTTCCTATATTCTTCCTCTAGAGTGATGGGATTGCAAACATGTGCCACAATGCCTTCTCTCTCTCTCTCTCTCTCTCTCTCTCTCTCTCTGTGTGTGTGTGTGTGTGTGTGTGCTCATATGTGTGGGTGTATGCATGCAGATGTTCGTGTGTATGCAGGTACATGTGCATGTGCGCCTACCTTCAGCGTTGTTCCTCAGGAGCTGTCCACACTGTTGCTTTTGAGATTGGGTCTCTCACTGGGACCCGGAGCTTGCAGACTCTGCTAGGCTGTCTGGACAGTGTGGCACACTTTGTGGAATGTAACTTTTGAATGATTAATGTCGCTAAGCTTCCCGGCTGTACACAGTACTCCTTCTGGTAACCCCATCCTTACAAAAATCCCTGCTCTTAGCCTGGCAGCAGGAAGACCTCCTGCATAACAAGAGATGTTTCCAGTCCTTCAGTGGCCCAGTGAAAAGGTGGCAAATGGCTGGTCACCTTGGGAGCAGTTAGAGAATTCTACTACAGTTCCTCAAATGTTAACTGTTCTAGAAAAATATGATCTGTACTGAAAACCCTGGAAAAGTCTGACAAAAGAACATGGAGTCTCAATGTAGCAAAGGGTGCACAAGGGCCAGGGTCTCCCATGGATGCAGCAGCCTGCCTGACCATCCACCGTCGGCCTGGAGGGGGTCTCCTTCCCTTCTGGCCTCAGGAATTCTCTCAGTCCTAAGTATGGTGTGAGGTTAACCTGAATATGTGGAAAAACTTTCCCCCCTACACAAAAGGAAGGGTCTAATCTCTTTGGTTTGTAATAAATAGTTCAGGATGTCCAAATAGAATGTCCCTGAGTGGCATGAGCGCTGTGGAGATCTTCCTTGCTAAAGGACAGGCCCTGAGCATAAGCTCTGTTTCCCAGAAGTTTGAGGTTAGTTCTTCAAGCCTCTCACTTAGTTCTCCTCCTGGTGTTTGTGTTCCTATCCCCTGCGGGACCTGTGCCTTCCACGTGCCCACCTTCCAGATGCCACAGGTATTTCTACCCCTGTCTGTGGCCTTCTGAGCATCTCTCCTCCAGAACTGGTTGTCATAACTCTATAAATACATTTCCACATGGGAAACACACATGCTTCATGCACAGTCCTGGCACTGGCCCTTTAAGATCCTGAGAATGCTGCAAGCTAGTTAAGAGGCTGTTGTCTGAACCAAAGAGCAGCCCCAGCTCTCTACACCCACCCAGTGCCTCTGCCAAGATTTTATATTGCCTCTTTCTAGCGTAGTAAAAAGTGAAAAGACACAAGCAAAGGCCACTGCGGTGACTGTGCCCCAAGCAGCAGCTGTGGGGTAGAAGAAAGGTCAGGTTTCCAGGATGCAGAAAACAGTCTCAATCTCCCTTCCTCCCCTATTCATGCGCTTCAAATCATTCTGACGTCTTGGGTCCAGAAACACATAAGGAATCCCCCAACCGTGCCCAGACTGGTTCTGACTCCCTAGGAAGGTTGTTTTAGGTAGGAAGACACACATCTAGATTGTGACTACAGCAGAAGCTGGAACCCAGTGCAGACCTGGAATGCAGAGGTCAGAGCCTCCTGGGGTAGGAAGTGAGGGCTTTGCGATGGTATTTCAGCCTGCATCATCTGTCACTCGATTTCAAAAGGTACATCAATAATACATGAATGGGTTCTTTGTATGCATAAACATGAACAAATACAGGAAAGCCCCAGGACCCACTTCCCAGCCTGCTTCTCCCATCTCCGATTGTAACTGAGATATAAGTTACACATAAAGAACACACCCAGTTCATGCACAGTTTGGTGATTTTCCATCAATGTATCAACCCATCACATTAACACCTCAACAAGTGTCCCCACAAACCTGTTCCAAACTCCAGTCCTAGAGAATCACTGCTCAGCTTTGGGTCGCTACCGGGTTAGATTTGGAGACTGCTTTCTAGAACTTCCAATAACTGATGTGTAACCTTTGTCTTTACCTCTCTGGTGTTCTGAGATTTGCTCCTGCTGTGTGTCTGTAGTGTGCCGATTTCCTCACAGCCAGAGATGAGCATCGCTGTCTGGATTCAGGGCAGCTGTGGCATCCACATGGACTGCGTGGGATCAGGAGGGCAGGGGGTTGGGGGTGGGGGAAGGCTCAGGAGGCTTGGCAGGTCTTCATGAGTGGTTCCTTCCTCCATATTATACAAGGGGCAAGCAGTTGGGTGGGGTGGGGGATGGGTCTCTCCAGTGGTGTAGTTGTCTCTGAGTCAGCTTTGCTGTGATTGGCACATTTTTCTGATGTGACAGCTAGCGAGTTTCCCATGTTCCTGTAATTTACCCTAATAAATTCATTGGTCTACCCAGCTGGACTTTATAAAATCCTAGCCCCCCTTTTCTTGGTCTGTTACCCTGCCCTCCTGCCCCAACTTGCTTTCGAGCAGATGTTTCTTTATGTCTCCCTGGAAATCGTAATATGTAAGGTCTCAGAGTCACTTTTTAGTCCCTGGTAATACTCCACTATGTGACCACCCCAGTTTGTTTATCCTTCTACCTGTGAGATAGTCACGTGATTCTGATTTGGGAACATGGTGAATAAACTTTCCAAGAACTCTATGTAAAAAAAAAAAAATCTCTCTGTGGATGCTGATATCCACAGCTAACCCAATGGCTGGGTCATACAATTCCTGTGTTTTTAATTTGTAAAGAAACTATAGAATTTTGCTCCAATTTATTTTCCATTTCCACCAGCCATACAACTCCATTCACGTGTTGTTCTAGTCAGCACTTGATAGTGGCAGTTTATTTTTATTTATTTTTAAATTTTTTGACACTTTAGCAGGTACATCGTGCTGCTGGTGTTTTCTGTCTCCCTCGTGATAAATGCTGTTGACCATTGTGATGTATGGTGGGTGCATATGCTGTTCATATCTTACATGAATTATTTCTTCAAATTTCATGCATTTTTTTCTCTCTTTTGTGAGACAAGATCTTGCTGTGTAGCCTAGGCTGGCCTGAAATTCACAGTCTGCCTGCACCTGTCTCCTGAGGGCTGGGATTATAAGCTTAGCCACCACATCTGGCTTCACATGTGTTTAAAATCTGGAGTTGTTTATTCTCACATCACAGGTGTTCTGCCTATAAGAATTCTGTCAGATAAATAATTACAAATGTTTTCTCTGCTGTTTTCATTTTCTTGAAAAATCCTTTGAAAAGGTTTTAGTTTTGTCATTTCATCTATTTGTAGATGGGCTGTGTACTTTGCTGGGTCCCAATGAACTTTCTCTACTCTAAAGGTGTGAAATTTCTGCCTTTAATTTTAGATCAGTGATTTATTTCAAGTTTAGTCTTTGAGATGACATAAGGTAATGAAGTTCACGTTTTTATGTGTATTTGATTTTTTTTTTTTTTTTTGTAGCCCAGGCAATTCTGGAACTCACATTGTAGACCAGGCTGGCCTTGAACTTAGAGCTCCACCTGCCTCTGCCTTCCAATTACTGGTATTGCATAACATATTGAAAAATAAATATTCTTTCCTCATTGGTTAACAGTGAAAACTTAGCCAGATTTCAGTTGGTCATATTGTGGGGTATCTACCAGAGACTACTCAGACATGGGTTTAAGCCAATACAAAATCTTTATTATTTGGACTGGCAACTACCCTGGGTGTTCTGGATCCCAGAGTAGCCCTAAATCTTTCTCAGAGTGAGTTTTTAAGCACAAAAGCCATATCCCGGGTTAACATATTTCAGTTAAGAAAAATGCTTAGCCAGAAGTAGAGCTATAGAAAAAATGTATATATATATATATATATATATATATATATGTGTGTGTGTGTGTGTGTGTGTGTGTATATGTATGTATGTATGTATGTATGTATGTATGTATGTATGTATATGCAAGGTTAGTACAGTTAGAGACTTTCCTAGAAGTGTGGGCTTTTATGGATTAGGACTTTGTTTTTATTTTAGCAGGTGGTGCTGTCTACATGCTAAGTCTTATGGTCTGAATGATATTTCCATCATGGCATCAGTTGTGCTAAGGTCTGGGGGTCTGTTACAAGTCACACCTATGCAGGCTCTTGGGATCTTTATCCTGTATGTGAGTTTGTTAATTTATTATGTCTTGACTATTGATTATCATAACTTCATAGTGGGTTTTGAAACCAGATAAAGATCTCAAACATTTTCCTATTTTTCAAAATTGTTTTCATTTTTCCAGGTCCTTGACTTTGATAGACAAATTGTAATACTTATATGTTTAAAAACTTCATTAGCAAGGGAATTTAGGACTACAGTTGTCTTTGTTGAGATCTTTAAAATGAATTCAACTTACTTGGACGGATATTGACCTGAATTGTTGACTCCTATAAAAATGTTTGGCTGCAGTTCCATTGGAATGGAAGCTTTTTTTTAAAAATTTTTTAAATTAGGTATTTTCTTCATTTACATTTCAAATGCTATCCCAAAAGTCCCCCATACCCTCCTCCCCATTCCCCTACTTACCCACTCCCACTTCAGTGGGAAGCTTTTTAAACCATGAATTAAATATACTAAATAATTGCTGACCCATTCAGATTTCTCTTATTCTTGAATCTGTTTAAGTTTTTATTTGTCAAGGACTGTTTTCATTTCATCAATTGCATCCATGCTGTCAATATATTAGTATAAAGGTTTGTTAAAATGCCTTTATTAGCTATTTAAAATTATTTCAGTCTTTATTTGCTCATTATTTGATTATCATACCTTCACAGAAGGTTTGATCCTCCTCCTCTTTTCCCACCTCTCCCTCCCCCACTTCCCCTACTCTATCTCCTACTCACTTGTTCCTTCCCCTCCTCCCCCCTTTTTCCTTCTCTGCCTCCTCCTCCTTCTACTTTATCCCCCTCTCCTTCTCCATCTCCTTTTTCCTCTTCCTCCTTTTCTGTTGGCACTGCCAATGGAACCCAAGGCTTCAGACATCCTGGACAAATACCCAGTCACTAGAATGTCACCAGTCTCCTTTTTTCCCTGATCAATATATCTAAAGGTTTACTAGTTTTTGAACTAACAATGACCAAGAACAGCTACCTTGGGTCTCACTGACTCCCACTTGTGCTTCTGCGTTCTGGCTTCTGTGCCTCGCTTGTTGCACCCTTCTTCCCGCAGAGTCTGCAATCTAGCTCTCCCCCTAGCTTCCTAAGATAGAAACTTAGATTGTCTAAGTTTGAAAAACTTTTCTCTTAAAATTGACTTTATTTACCTGTGTGAACATGTACCTGTGTGAGTATACGTGTACATGTATGCATAGGTGTGCATAGGGTCTTGGATCTATTGGAGATGGAGTTACAGGTATTTGTGAGCTGCCTCATGTGGGAGGAGAGTGGGTTACTGAACTATAGTTATGCCATGTCATGGGAGGATTCCTAACAATACTCTAAGTAGTGCTGAAACTGTCTTGGGTAAACTGGTTTCTGGACTAGCCATACATTCCTATACAATGTGTCCCTTGACCTGAAGGTTATAAGAACTGCCTGACCACTTAACTGCCATATCTTCACTTCTGTAAACAATGCCTGCTTGCTGCGGAAGCCTACAGATGCTCACAGATGCTTTTCTGTATAGTCACAATTGTGATCCTGCCTTTAAAAACACAAACTGGAGGTCAAAGCTGCTTCCCACTACTCTGCCTGGGACAACCCCATGGGCGGTACATACTCTTCATGACTTATTCAGGCAATTGGATGTTTTTGTCTCTAGGTACCATGTAAAAGGTGCTGGGATCTGAATTCTGGACTTCATGATTGAGGAACAAGTACTGCCAACACTGGATCCATCTCTCCAGCCCCCCAAACTTTTTTTACTTGCATATAAACTATACATTGTCCAACAAATGCTGTTTTAATCAAATCTTACTTATGTGATTTTTTTTTAAATCACAAATGCTCTAATTGTTCTCTAATTCCCCTTATCATTTGTTTCTTTTTTAAATCATTGTATTTTTAATAACCTGGCAGTAAGTCAAAACATGAGAAAGAAGATTGTTGCTTTTATGAACAGTCTCATAATTACAGACTCAATCATATAGTGAGATAGCATTCCAAACTGCATGGGTAGGTAGACTTCAAGGCTCATAGGTTGACACATTCAGTTGCTGATAATTGGTCTAGAAGTGGGCAGCACAAGAGCTTAACAAACCCACAGAGGACAGGACGTAGTTGTTGGGTCATGAGCACCTTGAAGCATTTCTTGATGGTTACTTGTTGTTTTGAGTATTTGTCATCTGGGGAGAAATGAGCAGGGTGGGCAGGGCAAGTCTGTTGTCCCATAGGGTCAAATTTCTTCAGTGTATAGCAGTGATAGCCCTTCTCATTTACATAATACTGGAGAAACATGGCTGCCTCTTAGCAGAAAGAGGCTGCTAAGTTATCAACCAGCTGAGTTTGCCCCAAGTGTCATCATTTACTCCCTAATCAATCGGCTGCTTAGACATGTGGCCACTCGTTGCTTCTTGACATGTTTTTGATTTAGAATGCAGCTAATAGACTAGCACTAGACCTAATAATAGCAGTGACAGGCAGTGCTAGGCATACTAGGCTGGTTCCATTGGCCTGAATATAGTTACACTCTCATAGGTGAAGAGGGAATTATCTGGCGGCAGTATCTAAGAAATGATGGCTAGAACTAGTCCATAGATGAAGAGACACATTATTCTAAACGTCCAAGAAACCCTCAAACCCCAACCAGGGTAATAAAATGAAAGGCACACCTAAGCACCTGCTAATAGAGCCACTGATCAATAACTGGAAAGAAAAACACATTATCTTTGAAAAATAATAACTCAGTCTGTAACCAGACTTTTGGCTACATTATGGGTTCCTTTTCTGCCTCCCTTATCCACCCATATGTTTCCCTTCCAAACCCCAACACAAGGATGACTCTTGGGGCAATTTTGATGTTTGTCATCAGGATATCTCCAACTAACAATAGCAAACAGCAAACAGCTGCCGCAACAGCAGCAGCCAGAGCAGCAGCAGGAGGAGCTGCCACACACCGCTTGGGACCCTAGCATCCATATACCTTCTCAAGACTCCCCAGAATCCCAAATGTGATACATTTGCAGAGACTATTTGCAGCTGGCAAAATCACACCCTTGCTAGAGCATGAGGCAAATCATAGTCAGCTGCTGTGGACAATCTGAAGCAGCCCCATATCCCACACTAGGGATTAAAACAAAAAACATATTCCCATAACATTCTATGTTTTTTTTTAATTGTGTATTTTCTTTATTTATATTCCAAATGTTGTCCCCTTTCCAAGTTTCCCTCCCTTGAGGAAACACCCTATCACATCCTCCCTCCCCCTGCTTCTATGAGGGTGTTCTTCCACCCACACACCCTCTTACTCCCACCTCCCCACCCTCAATTCCCCTACACTGGGGCATCTATCCAGCCTTCATAGGACCAAGGACCTCTTCTTACATTGATGCATGACAAGGCCATCCTCTGCTACATATGCAGCTGGAGCCATGTGTACTCCTTTGTTGATGGCTTAGTCCCTGGGAGTTCTGGGGGTCTGATTGGTTGATATTGTTGTTCTCTGGATGGCCTTCCCTTCAGTCTCTGTTCTACACTTTATCGCCATATTTGCTCCTGTGAGTATTTTGTTCTCCTTCTAAGAAAAACCTAAGCACCCACACTTTGGTCTTCCTTTTTATTGAGCTTCACGTGATCTGTGAATTGTATCTTGGTTATTTGGAGCTTTGGGGCTAGTATCCACTTATCAGTGAGTACATGTTATTTTGTGGTTGGGTTGCCTCACTCAGGATGATATTTTCTAGTTCTATTCATTTGCTTAAGAAATTCATGAATTCATCATTTTTTTTCTTTTTTTTTCTTTTCCATTTTTTATTAGGTATTTAGCTCATTTACATTTCCAATGCTATACCAAAAGTCCCCCATAGCCACCCACCCCCACTCCCCTACCCACCCACTCCCCCTTTTTGGCCCTGGCATTCCCCTGTACTGGGGCATATAAAGTTTGCGTGTCCAATGGGCCTCTCTTTCCAGTGATGGCCGACTAGGCCATCTTTTGATACATATGCAGCTAGAGTCAAGAGCTCCGGGGTACTGGTTAGTTCATAATGTTGTTCCACCTATAGGGTTGCAGATCCCTTTAGCTCCTTGGCTACTTTCTCTAGCTCCTCCATTGGGAGCCCTGTGATCCATCCATTAGCTGACTGTGAGCATCCACTTCTGTGTTTGCTAGGCCCCGGCATAGTCTCACAAGAGACAGCTACATCTGGGTCCTTTCGATAAAATCTTGCTGAGTGGTACACCATTGTGTAAATGTACCACATTTTCTGTATCCATTCCTCTGTTTTAGAACATCTGGGTTCTTTCCAGCTTCTGCCTATTATAAATAAGGTTGCTATGAACATAGTGGAGCATGTGTCCTTGTTACCAGTTGGAACATCTTCTGGGTATATGCCCAGGAGAGGTATTGCTGGATCTTCAGGTAGTACTATGTCCAGTTTTCTGAGGAACCGCCAGACTGATTTCCAGAGTGGTTGTAACAGCTTGTATCCCCCACCAGCAATGAAGGAGTGTTCCTCTTTCTCCAGATCCTCACCAGCATCTGCTGTCACTCGAGTTTTTGATTTTAGCCATTCTGACTGGTGTGAGGTAGAATTTCAGGGTTGTTTCGATTTGCATTTCCCTGATGACTAAGGATGTTGAACATTTCTTTAGGTGCTTTATGGTCATTTGGTATTCCTCAGTTGAAAATTCTTTGTTTAGCTCTGTACCCCATTTTTAATAGGGTTATTTGGTTCTCTGGAGTCTAACTTCTTGAGTTCTTTGTATATTGTATATTAGCCCTCTATCAGATGTAGGATTGGTAAAGATCTTTTCCCAATCTGTTGGTTACCTTTTTGTCTTATTGACAGTGTACTTTGCCTTATAGAAACTTTGCAATTTTATGAGGTCCAATTTATCAATTCTTGATATTACAGCACAAGCCATTGGTGTTCTGCTCAGTAATTTTTCCCCTGTGTGCATATGTTCAAGGCTCTTACAATTTGTAGATGATATGATCGTTTACTTAAGTGACCCCAAAAATTCCACCAGAGAACTCCTAAAGCTGATAAACAACTTCACCAAAGTGGCTGGATATAAAATTAACTCAAAGACATCAGTAGCCTTCCTCCACTCAAAGGATAAACGGGCTGAGAATGAAAGTAGGGAAATGGCACCCTTCACAATAGCCACAAATAATATTATATACCTTCGTGTGACTCTTACCAAGCAAGTGGAAGATCTATATGCCAAGAAGTTCAAGTCTCTGAAAAAAGAAATCGAAGATCTCAGAAGATGGAAAGATCTCCAATGCTCATGGATTGGCAGGATTAATATAGTAAAAATGGCCATCTTGCCTAAATCAATCTACAGATTCAGTGTAATCCCCATCAAAATTCCAACTCAATCCTTTATAGAGTTAGAAAGATTCTCAAATTCATTTGGAGTAACAAAAAACAAAACAAAAAAAAACAAACAGGATAGCGAAAACTATTTTCAACAATAAAAGAACTTCTGGGGGAATTACCATCCCTGACCTCAAGCTGTATTACAGAGCAATAGTGATAAAAACTGCTATGGTTTTGGTACAGAGACAGGCAGGGAGATCAATGGAATAGAATTGAAGACCCAGAAATGAACCCACACACCTATGGTCACTTGATCTTTGACAATGGAGCTAAAACCATCCAGTGGGAAAAAAAAGACAGTATTTTCAACAAATGGTGCTGGTTCAACTGGCAGTCAGAATGTAGAAGAATGCAAATCAACCCATTCTTATCTCCTTGTACAAAGCTCAAGTCCAAATGGATCAAGGACCTCCACAAATTCATAAAATTGTAAAGCTTCTGTAAGGCAAAGGACACTGTCAATAAGACAAAAAGGCAACCAACAGATTGGGAAAAGATCTTCACCAATCCTACATCTGATAGAGTGCTAATATTCAATATATACAATGAACTCAAGAAGTTAGACTCCAGAGAAAATTTTTACCCTATTAAAAATGGGGTACACCCAGAGCTCTTGACTCTAGCTGCATATGTATCAAAAGATGGCCTAGTCGGCCATCACTGGAAAGAGAGGCCCATTGGTCAGGCAAACTTTATATGCCCCAGTACAGGGGAACACCAGGGCCAAAAAAATGGGAATGGGTGGGTAGAGGAGGGGGGGGAGGGTGTGTGGGGGACTTTTGGGATAGCATTGGAAATGTAATTGAAGAAAATACGTAATAAAAAATGGGGTACAGAGTTAAACAAAGAATCCTCAACTGAGGAATCCCGAATGGCTGAGAAGCACCTAAAAAAGTGTTCAACATCCTTAGTCATCAGGGGAATGAAAATCAAAACAACCCTTGATTTAGGCCATCTCTCATGTAGACTCTCTTCCCAGGTGGTTCTATAGTGTGAAACATCAACAAAACCAACCAGCCCCTGAGGAACACATCTCTTTACAGGATATAGTCTATCCTCTGATATATCTCTGTAATGGTGAGTGATCCCAGGACATAGTGTGGTATGGCCCAGAGCAGGGATCCAGGAAGGGCAGCTCAGGGCTGAGACCTGAGAACATCTTTAAAGGGAAAGTAGTTTTGGTTCTTGAAAGACATCCAGGGAAGAAGGCACAAAGCTTGGAGAATGGTAGAAAGGTTCGAATACTGAAATAAGTGAATTTGTGAGAGAAGAACACATGGGTCAATGTTGCGAGCTACTTCTATGGACTGCTGGATTGGAGCCTTAAACTCCACCAAGGACCTTGTTCTATTACACAGCCGATGGGGAGGCAGACTAAAGGTTTATGGAAATGGAGGGGGAAGACTCACTCAGCAGGAGCGTGGGTGATGGCCAGGAATAGGGCATTCAGAGTGAGGGAGGGAATCAGGAGGTCACTACACACAACCAGACTTGAGAAGATGGAGCCCAGGACCAGGCCTGCAACATGAGGCTGGAAAGAAAACAATGCCATGGCCAGCTGTGGCCATGAGAGTCACACTGAAGGGCCATTCCTCAGCTCTCCATCCCACTGACCTCTTCAGCTACAGCCTCAGGCCGGTCATCTTGACCCCAAGCATCATTAACTGAAATGAACAAAATTACAGTCCTTGACTTCCATGGCTAAGTAGTTTTGGGAATGCATAGATCTGAGCTGTGGGTGGACTTGGTGGTGGGTTGTGCCCACGCTGGGTGATTCATTTAGTAAGATACTCATCACCAGAAGTTCTCCAGTGAAAATGATGGCGGACGTTGAGAAGTACCTGAGCATTTCAGAGTTGGTAACAAACAGAACTAGAGCAATGTTGAGGAAGCCCCCAAATATAACAGCCTGTGATTCAGGCATCTAGGCAGATGGTAAAAATACCACTCTGTCCTCAGCGGGATCCTGCAAGCTCAAGGCAGGAAGCTGTAGTTCAAGGCAGGGTTGCACTCTGCTCTGATGTGGTGTGCATGGTTCACTGCATAGCAGGAGCTGTCAAAGGGAGCCAGTGTTATGGTGACTCATTTTGTCTCACAGAACATCTTTGTGAGCTGCAGCCACTCAAGGATGAGATCTGAAGTCACGCCCCAGAAGGAGAGAGGACAGTGCCAGCTCCCTTGGTGCCACTTTTGACACAGTCCTGCCTCTGTCAGCATCCGCCTTGAGTCATCCTTACCTAAAATGAGGAAGGCAGTCCCAGGAGGGTCTGAAAAGTTTGGAGTATCCTCAGCTCTATGTGGGTCACGGCTCTTCCTCTGGATGTACTGGGAGACACCCCTACCTGTAAACAAAGGATGTGGAAAGAACAGGAAGACCATCAAGTAAAAAAAAAATGTCATTGTCCCTTAAGTGCTAATTTGGGGAGACACAGCGTGTCTAAAGATAGAACAGAAATGTCATTGTTTGTTCAGGTGATTCTCAAAAAAAATCTGCTGCTGGTATTTTAGTCCCCTCTGGGGGTCCATGGGTACACAACCCTCTCTGATTTCTGGGAGCAGTGGGCAGCTTGGTGTTAGCAGTCAGTGTCACAGGACAGAGAAGAGCAGGAAAAAGTTCCAGACCCCTACCAAGCTCTCTGACCTTGCCCCCCCCTGTAGTTCTTTTCCTAGGGCTCTAGTTTCTAGCAATCCTGGAATATTTGTTCTCCATTCTCGCCAGCTCCTTCTAATCTCTGATACTTGGCGTCTATCAAAGTTCAAATGTCCACTTACTAAGAGATTTCCCAGTTTAGTAATTCCATAACCTGGGGGTGGGTACCTTTCTTCCTTATTCAACCTAGAACTTCACACCTTGGTCCTTTTCTTAAGCCAAGCCCACAGTCTCACCACCACTCCACACCCTTGAGCTCTTGCGTCTCCTTCAAAGTTTATTGGAATGCGATGCACCTTTTCTTTTCTTGATGTCATAAAATAATCTGAGAAACACACTTTAAGAGAGAAAGAGTCTGTTATAGCTTCCAGCTCAAGGGTGTAATCCATCATTACCAGGAAGTCAAGGCAACAGGAGCTTGACACAGCTGGCCTCATCGCCTCAGAAGCCAGCAAGCAGAGAGCAACGACTGTGTGCTGCTGCTCACTCCTGCTCTCTCCACTCAAACAGTCCAGGATCTCCTCCCGGAAATTAGCTGGCCTTGTTGGGGGAACAGACCTTCCCACCTTAATTAATGCTGTCATGATAATCTCCCACAGATATGCCCAGAGACCCTTCTCTCAGGTGAGTCTAGACTCTTGTCAAGTTGACAACTAGCCTTAACCATCCTTCCCGATCCTCAACTGCCGTGAAGCAAGCTGTCCTTGAGGCTTTTAGAACATGTCGTGTCTAAGTGAGACCTCTCTTTTCTGTAGTATAGTGGCTGACAAATGCCCCATGACAATGGCATTATATCCTCCAGATCACAGCATCTCATCTAAACTGTTATTTCCAATTCCAGTTCCAGAAAGGATTTCTAAAGAATAATGGACACTCTGTCAAACATAATGAGAATATATATTGTCAGGTCTCAACTCCCTATCATATAGGTGTGGCCCAATTCCCACTGCAGATTGGAACAGTCAGTCTATTAAGACTATGTGTTGGCTGTGGGCAGCTCCCTCCAAAGCTGAGAGGGGTTTCAACTATGGGCATGAACACACTGTACTATTAATTCCCAGACAAGCAGTTTGGAGTTTATTTTAAAATCCTATCAGGATAGGTGTTGCCAGGAGTTATCTTATCAACTTAATTGCATCAAGAAGTTCATGCAGGTTAGGAAAACTACTCCTCCAGATACAATCAGATCAACCTGTCTTTGATCAATGGAAAAATCCCATATTGGGTTCATAATATGATAGCATTGTTGGGGGCTGGTAAAAGCTAGGGGATGGGGCCTAGCTGGAAGAAGTAGGTCACTGGGTGCCATCTTTGAGGCCTATGTCTTTTCCTGCCCCTTTCTTGTATCCCTCTTTTCTACTTCCTGTCCACTATAATGTGAACTGGCTTTCTCTATTATGCTCTCCCTGCTACAATGAGCCAACATCTCTAAAGTCATGAGCCCAAGAAAATCCTTCTTCCTCTAAGTTGTCAGATATTTGGTCATGGGAATGAGAAACGTAACTAATGCAATATCCTTTAGATTTATAAAAAATTCATTCCCTTCCCCCCCCCATGTTATGAAAAATCCATTTAAAGGCCATAAACACTCGAGGGAGACAGAGAGCAGAAAAGCCTCTGTAAATACCTTCAGGCACACACTGGCTCTGCATCATGTTCAACCCAATGTTCTGGCCTTTTGCCTCTAAAGACAAAACAAATGGCCTAATGAAAATGGAAACCGCCTGTCAATCAACTGCACCTCAAGAGTTTGTGCACGTATTTGAAAAGCTAATTAGCTAATTTTTATTGGTCTAATCAAATGCTTTCTTCTGTAAGTACAGTAGCATTATTGGTTAAAACAAAACACTTGAAGAGGTCAATGGTGCCAAGAGTTGACATTTCTCCAGGCATTAAAAATGGATAATGATCTCAAAGCAGAAGAGAGGAGCATGTGCCTACATTGAGCAAAGGTTAAAACCAAGCAGTTCTGCTGGCCACAAAAAACCACGGAGCATGAATAGCATCTGAAATAGCTCCATGGCCATCTCGGCCTGCAAATCTGAGTGCTTATCCTCCAGCCTGCCTTGTTTCTTCTTGGATCTGCAGCAGGGAGCATCCAGGAAGGCCGAGGGAGTCCCGCTGTAGAGACTTCCCTGGCTGCAGGTGCTTGGCACAACTGGGAATATCTGGAGCACAGCTGACCTTCCTGAAGGTCATCAGCTCAGCTCTAAGACTTCTGTGCTGCCTGACATCATGCAAGTTTGAAGTGTGTCATTAGCCAGAGGCCAGTATCATCGCATGGGGTTTGCATCTTTGTCAGGGCTTGGCTTATCAGGAGAGAGAGAGAGAGAGAGAGAGAGAGAGAGAGAGAGAGAGAGAGAGAGAGAGAGAGAGAGAGAGAGAGAGAGAGAGAGAGAGAGAGAGATGCTTTCAGGACCCAAGACAGCTCTCCTCACTGCTCCTGACAGGCTGAGGTGATCGTGAAGCTCCCAGACTCTTGAAAGAAATTGAGCCCACACAGATATGAGGGATCAAGTTTTTGGATTCTTTTCCACTAATGAGACAAGTTCTGGTTGCTTCAACTGCCAATGTCTACCAATGTAATTGGACTCACCACACAGTCCATCTAACCTACCAATTCTAATTGCGTAGTGATGGAACCACAGCCAACATTAGGAGCTTTAAAAAAAAATCCTGACATGAAGCTGTTCCCACCTTCTTTGAAAGGAGAAAAGTGGGGCCATAGAATGGCAAGGGCCATCGAGGTAGCTCCTTGTAGCTGCCTGAACGCTCTTGAGGCAAAGGAAACAGTAGGTCCACGGGACTCACTGCATGACCTTCAGCATAGTGCTGGAAGCAGGAACCGAGTGGTGACGCCTTTCTCCATGTGTCCTGATCACACAGCTGAACACATGGCAGACTCAAACCACTGCATTGGTAACATTGGAGGAAAAGAAAAAACATGCCCCTCAGATCTTGTTGGGAATTCCTAAAAGGAGCAAGAAAAGGAAATGGTGGGCTGGTAGGGCTTCAATGGTCCATCTTAGCAAACTTGCAAATAACCTGGACATATAGGACTCATCACTGTCTGGGACAGCAAGACAAGGGCTTGCACCTCTCACCAGCAGAGTGACTCTTCCGATTTCCTCACTGTCAAAATGAGATGCCTGTCACTACCTTGTAGGGGAGGAAAAGTACAGAGTCTGGGAACTGCTCGTATCCAGTGAGTCCTTGCTCTTTTCTGGAAGATACAGGTCAAAGGTTGGAGCATGGATGAGGATGTAAGTCAAGTTAGGAATCCTTGCCTAGTATGCATACAAACTCTGGTTTCAACCCCTCCCCCCCCCCCCACACACACACTATAGAAATCTTGTGTGGTGGATGTTGCATGCCTAGCACTTAAGAGGTGGATGAAGAAAGATTAAAGATGCAAGATCGGCCTTGACGACATAAGTCATAGACCAGCATTGGATACTTGGGGTCGAATATCAAAACACCCCCCCCAAAAAAAACAAGACAAAGACTGGAGGGCATCCTGGGCGGGGTGCTGGTGAGGGGATGCTGTGGAGGGAGACAGAGCTTGTGCCAGGCTTGTAAAGCAGGCCAAGCATTTAGCATTTGGGTGTGATGGCTCTCAGGGGGCTTAGAGTTATGGGCTGAAATTAGGGCTACAGGCTGAAATTAGGGCACACTTACATGTCTACTCAACCCTTATTCAGTGGACATCTCTCCTAGACCAGAAAGGTGCAGGACACAGAATTCTACATTGAATAGCACAGACACTGCCTGACCTTGTCTTAGTCGTGGCTCTATTGCTGTAGTGGAATCATGACCAAGGCAGCTGTTATTAATGAAAGTCTTTAATTAGGGGCTTGCTTAGAGTTTCTGAGGGTCAGTCCAGGATCATCATGGCAGGAAACAGACCGATAAAGTGCTGGAGCAGTAACTGATGACAGGCAGCAAACAGAGATAAAGACTCTGGATTGGTGTGGGCTTTTAAAACTTCAAGGCCCACTCTCAGTGACACACCGCCTCCCCAAAGATCACATCTCTAATCCTTCTCAAACAGTTCCAATTCATGATGACATTCAAATATATGAGCCTATGTGAGACTTCATTCATTCTCTGACCTTTCCCCCTCCCGTTGTTCTTTTCCTAGGGCTCTAGTTTCTAGCAATCCTGGGATATGTATTGTGCTCTTGGAACACAGTCATGATTTTGTCAGTCTTTTGTGGTAGCTCTCACCAGACACACAGGTATGAGAGCCCCCTCATCATATGCTCCTAGCTTGCATGATTAATCAATCATTAGTTACTTTTATCTTGATTCTGATAACTTCCACAGTTATGATAAATGAAGCCATATAATATCAAGTGTTTAGAGGAATGTGGAGAAGTTGGAACCCTGATACCTGCTGGTGGGAATGTAAAATGGTATAGTTCCCCCGGAACACAGTGTGGGATTTCCCAAAACACTAAACACAGATATTTTATATGCATCTTTATGCCCACAACAGTTCCAACTCTTAGATACAGAACAAGAGAACTTGGGATATGTCTATAGCAGTGCTTACCACAGCACCGTTCATAATAGCCCAAATAGAAAAGGCCATCCATTGCTCAATGGTTAGACAGCGCACATTCTATTCTCACAGTGGAGTAGTGTTTGACAATCAAAAGGAAACAACTTCTCTGAATCTGCTGATACCTACCACAAAGCAGACAAACATTGAAGACATTATGCTGAAGGAAAAAATGTACTCACAAAAGACAATATTGTCTGATTCCATTTGTGCAAAATGACCAGACTAGGTAAGTCATAGAGATAGAAGATTAGAGACCCCTGGGCTCAGGGGAACTCGAGGGGGCAGTGACAAGGGGGCAGACGATAACCAAATAACAGTAAGTGCTGCTAACTGTGGTGGGGGAGCCAAAAGTTTTAATAATTAGGCATGGTTATGACCGTATGACTTCACATATACTATGAGATATTGAAGTGTGTTCTTCAAATATGCAAACTATGATGTTAATTTTATCTCAATAAAGGAATAAAATAAAAGGAAAAAGTAAAATACATGCCCAGAAAGCTTGAGAAAACACAGCCGTGTGTCCTAAAGCATCAGCTATGCCAAGTCAACTGTTTATTAGTACTGGGGACTCAGAGCCATTGTCACCAATGCTTTCCATGCATGTTCTGCAAGTACCCATGTTACAAAGGTGTCCTGCTCCTCCACAGCTCGAAAAGCCACCTTGTGGCATTGCCCGTGGTTAGTGTTGGATAATCACATACATGTCAATCAAACAGGAGCCTGGTCATGGCTGCCAGTGGCTGGAATTGGGAATGGAATATTTTTGTGATTTGTTTATTATTGTAGTTAACAGCCTGTTTGCACAGAGATGTGTTCACAGACTCTATGGTTCACTGCCAAAATCCTCTCCCTCCAGAGTTGGAACAAATGTAGACCTTAGACCCTTGTCAGCACATCTGCAATGCCCTGCTTTTTTTATGCACAAACTTTCTGCATAGGACACATTGACATCCTTTGGTGTTTGTTCAAGACATGCATGATCATGTATGCATATATATATGTATGTATACATATATATATATGTATGTATGTATATATATATGTTGATGTTGGCATTCTAGGGGGGAATAAATTGTTCAAATGTTATCCTAAAAGTGTGTATGTATGTGTGTTTGTCTTGCATATACACATGCGTGATTGTTACAGAGAATGCCAGGCTTGAGTTGGGAAACATGAATCAAGAGCTACAGAGCCAGAGGGTTGGCAAGCTTCATAACAGAAAGTGAATCTCTGTTGAAAGTTGGGCTGAAAGTTGGCACAAGACAACACAGTAAGCACTTGGACCTCAGTGGATCAGGATACAGCATTATGGGTGGAATGGGGCCAGGCAAAAACTATTCACAGAGAAATAAATGTTTAAAATGGTAAACTGTCTCCCTCAGTCCCTTCGGCTCCAAGTGACTCTCCCTTGACAGGCCCTGGAGGCAGCTCTGGGTGGTTTTTCTTTCTGCCCAAGGATTTCCAGGCATCTCCAGAAAGAGAGAACCAGGGCCATACAGAGCCTTAAAATAAGTGGTTCTCAACCTGTTGGTTGTGACCCCTCCGACACAACTCTATCTCCAAAAATATTTACCTTATGATTCGTAACAGTAGCAAAACCACAGTTATGAAGTAGCATTGGAATAGTTTTATGGTTGGGAGTCACCAGAACATGAGGAACTGTAGTAAAGGAATTAGGAAGGCTGGGAATCATTAGGAAGGTTGGGAATCATTAGGAAGGCTGGGAAGCACTGCTTTAACTCACGCTGCCCATCTGGGACTGAGTGAACCCTCCCGTTGCAGACTGTGGGCAGCTCTCAACCCAGGTCTTTCTTATATTCTTAAAATTAGTTAATTTAATTACATCTCAAACACTGACCCCCCCCCCAGTCCCATCTCAGATTCTCACCCTCCATTCCCCTCCTGTTCACCTCTGAGATGGTGGATCCCTGCTGGGTATTCCTCACCCCCACCCTGGCACATCAAGTCTCTGTAGGATTAAGCACACCTTTTCCCACTAAGGCAGGGCAAGGCAGCTCTCTGCTACATATGTGTTGGGGGCCTTGACCCAGCCTGTGTATGCTCTTTGTTTGGTGCTCAGTCTCTGAGGGCTCCCAGTAGTCCAGCTTACTTGGCACTGTTGGTCTTCCTGTGAGGTTTCTATCCTGTTCTGGGCCTTCTGTTCTTCCATAGGTCTTTCTCATATTTTGTTCCTTATGGTGGGAAGAAAAGAAACTGACTTGATAAACTGAACCCTGGACCCCTGACACACAATCTCATAGTCTCCAACATTCCCTAAGTTGAAGGGTGAGGAGGGTATTGAGACCCTCATCCTAGTTTGACCACATCCCAGTCTTCACACCACTCTTGGCCCAGTATGAACTTAGTTTCTTTACACAGTGAAGACATCCTTTCAAAGGAGCCTGAGCAAACCCCCATGATATTCTATGTCTATTAGCATATACACCCTGCATTCAAAGGTGGCAATAATTGCAGGAACTGAGGAATGGGATGTGGTTTCACTAAGGTAAGGGAGCTGGGGGGGGGGGGGGTGAGTCTTCCATGCTAGTAAGTAGCATTCTGTGCTCCAGTCCCTGGCTCAGCATTCAGCTTGCAGTAGATGCATCAAGTGCACTGGTGAGGCTGCATTCTAAGGATACCCCGGTGTTGAATACCCATTTTGGAAATCTACAGCAGTGACAAGTCCCCAGGATTCTAACATTGGGACACTGTCAGTCATTGACTGGCAAACAGGTGATCGGCATTGCATGATGCACAGGAAGGAGAGGCTCCCTGCACGCTGACTCTGGGCCACACTCACCACTCAGGAACTATATGAGCACAGCCTGCTTTTCCTTCCATAGCATAGAGATAACAGTGCCTGCTAATAGGATGGTGGCAGCAATGAGACTCTGAGTGGAGGCAAATGGCCACTCCCTCTCCTCTCCTCCCCCCTCACCTTACTCTATACAGGTTCACGTTCTCTTTGGAATATGGCATGGCATTTGTGTGTGTGTGTGTGTGTGTGTGTGTGTGTGTGTGTGTGTGTGTGAGTGTGTGTGTGTTGTCTCATCCAGTCCTTCTCTATGTTGGAGTCAAGTGCTTTGTCACACCTATGCAACTGATAAGGAAGCAGACCAGGGAGTGCCAGGCATCTTGACACAGCAACAGACAGAACTGGGTCTCGGCACAGACCAAAGACCCTGTCTATGGCATGCTCTCTTCTGCCCTGCACCGTGCTCCACCACCCATTAGCCTTGCAGCTATGATACTAAAAGCCACCCTCTCCTCCCCCATCTGACACCTCCCAGAATTGTGTACCTCATATAGCACATGTCCCTTACAGAGGCGACATCAGTGTGCTTGTTATAAAGGAAGCAAAGGGTAGGTGAGTATACATCATTGAACAGGAAGGACAGCTGGCTTCAGCTCCTCCCATGCTCACATGTCTTCCCACCCCATCTGCCTCAGAGGTTCTGGGACAGCCTTCTAGTCTTTCTGCTAAACATTTGCATACATACTCACATGCATGTATGTTTTAATATGGACACTGCCTTACACACATGCATACCATTCTAAAATCTGGTCTCAATATTGTGTCTTAAAGAACTTAACTCTTAAAGTCCGAAGAGTGAAGATTAAGTTCTATTTTGCCAATTTCTCAGTAACTGAAGGTTGATGCTGTTCCTAGCCTGTGCATCTGGAGCAATGTTGCAATGCCCATTTTCTAGACATGTATTCTTGTGGTCCTTTGTGAGGGTTTCTGCACAACACTCCATAAACTGCTGAAGAAAATGAGGCAAAGTAAGGTATGTATACAATTGTTTTCAGAGGTCACTTAATAACTTAGCTGGGACAAGAATGGGTGTCCAGAATCTTCCACTAAGGCTCGATTCTTTGAAGCACAAAGGAGAAAATTCTAAGATTTTTACATAGGGTAAATTCTCGTGGTCACATGGAATTCTGAGCACAGGACCTTCAATCTGAAGCATCCTGCATCCCACGTGCAGCCGGAGTGAGCTCCTGGGACTTGCACCTCCGCTGCTGCAGCCTGCTTATATTCAAATTGTCTTCTGTGTGCAACAGTGATTCTCAATCTATGGGAAGTGACTCCTATGGAGGCCAAATGACCCTTTCACAGGAGTTGCCCAAGATTATCAGATAACACGGATATTTACACTTTGACTTATAACAAGAGCAAAATTACAGCTATGAAGTAGCAAAAAAAAATTAATTTTATGGATTAGGGTCACCATAACATGAGGAACTGTATTAAAGGGTTGTAGCATTAGGAAGGTTGTAGCAATAGGAGGCTCTATAGCATTGAGAACCACTGCTATAGAGCCTCCTAGCTATGTCTAAGAGAATTTATGGCCTGTCCTCACCCTGCCATGGTGCTCCAAAGACTTCTCAATTGCTAGCAGGTAGCTAAGGCACCCTCTCCCTCTTCCCACTAACACCCCTGCTTTCTCCTGCTTTGCCCACCCCAACCGCCTACCCAGACTCCTGCACCGTCATTGTCCTAACCAAAGAAATAGACAATGTGGTGCATCACAAAAAGAGCGTCTCCCTGTAGTTTTGTCCTGAGAGGATCAATTCCTTGCCCCCACATCACAGGTTCATCCTGCCTGCTGCTGGGCAGATCTGCCAACACCAACCCAGTTAGAGCCATCCGAGAACTTGCTGGTTGAACGATCAGTGTCTCAGCAGCCTCCGCATTTGAGTTTAGATAGAATTCTTCGGTAATATATTCCTGCCCCTGAGTTATTATTATCCCCATTGTACAACTGAACAATGGAAATTGGAGTTGGAGGGGTGAGCAACGCACCCACAGACCCAGAGCTCCAGCCTGCAGGCTCTGCTTTTGGGCTTGGGTGCTCCCTGCTAGAGCCACAAGCGAAGTGCAGGCTCCTCTTTTAGCCTGTCCTGTCCTCCTCTGCTATGTTCTGGGGAAAGTTTCTCCTTCAGAGCTGAGCCCATGAGAACTTGCTCACACAGTTCCCAGGAAGAGCCCACCATTGACCTCATAGAAGGGTCTGCGCAAATAAAGCAGATTGAACACTCTGGAACTGGGATATTTTTGCTTTGGAGGCAGGTGGCTGAGGAAGAGTAATCCCTAAAATAGAGGAATGTGTAAAACACCCGCTTCAGATTCTCTCTGCAGGAAGTGAGAGACTGGCTCACCTCTGCAACCCCAGCCACCAGCCCTAACTAGGTCTTTCTTGGGAACTCAGAGTCTGAGCTCTTCCCCCATGAAGATCTTAAACTTTAAGTCATGAGAAGATTCCTCCGAATTCCAGAAGGGACTACACTGCAGCGCCCTGACCACATAAGAAAAAAACACAGGTACAAAGCCAGGGCAGCGTAGCCACAGGGGTTGGAGGAAGACCCCAAAACCCCAAATCAGAGAACAAAATCCTAGGAGAGTTTAGTCCAGATGTTGGCCACAACTAAACATTGTCATTACTGAAAATGGGTTGGATAGAAGATGTCAGGGCCAGAAGGTGGACAGCTCCAGTTGGTGAGTTTTTCTGTAGAGAGACTGCCCTGGTCTCTTAACAAATCTGTGAGCTTAACTAAGACTCTGCTATCCCCAAAGGAGCCTGCGAGTGACATGCTCTGGGTGGTGGTGCATAGTACACTGCCTTGGATAAACCAGCTCTGGAAGACCTTATAGGGCCAATTGGGGCAACTGGGGAAATGTCTGGGAGTTGGATGCCTAGAGTGTCCCAGTATGACAGAAAAGTGGAGACTGTGGGCTGGAAGAAAAAAACAGATTATAAAACATTATGTACAGAGTGATCTCATTTGGGTGAAATGAAAATGGAAGGAGCCATGCCAAGGTGTTAAAAGTGGAAGTCTCTGGAAGGCAGGGATAAGAGAACCTTCCTTTTTATCATCACCTGCCTGTGTCTTCCATTTTCTCCCTATGGACACGCAGAGCTCCAGGAACAATGAGAGACTATTTAAAAATTAAAAAGCCCATTCGTTTGGGCAATGTCAGTAAGTGAACGTGGCAGAACAAGGTTACCAACCCAAGGCGAGCGTTCCCACAGGCTAATTAGAAAGCAGCCAGGCAGGAGAGGAGACTGGGGAAGAGGATCTACAAACAAGGGAATGCAAAT
This sequence comes from Mus musculus, assembly GCF_000001635.26. Lineage (NCBI taxonomy): Eukaryota > Metazoa > Chordata > Mammalia > Rodentia > Muridae > Mus > Mus musculus. Next base: position 131,949,068 of record NC_000073.6, read on the forward strand.
GGCCAGCATGCTTGAAAAAAAATGCTCAGCCTCATTAGTAATCAATGATATTCAAAGTAGACTAAAACAAATGTCCACCCATCTGATCAACGTGCACTGAACAGAGGAGACCCTAGGTCTGAACTAAGGTGTGAAGAGCTGCCAGAGGGTGTGGCCACTCCCTCAATTGTGGAGATCATTAGACTTTACATGATGTCTGCACACCTCAATTCTATTTCTGAGATTCTTTCTGAAAAGGAAGAAAAAACAACAATAACGACAGTTAAAAACAACAACAACAGCAACCACCACCACCACAACCCAGAATGAAGTAAAAACCAGCCTGGGCTGGGTGTGTGACTCAGCAAGGGAACATTTGCCTGACATATATGACTCTGGGTTTGATCATCAGCATTGGAAAGAGAATGTCCCTATCTGGTGAAAAATATGAGGTGTATTGCATTATTTATCATTCTGAAAGGCTATGACTCCGCATTGCATCTAGCACCTGGAGATCTGTCACTTGACAGCCCTTAGACTGACATCTCGCAGAAGTTGAGATGAGTATGGGCTGATCTGGTTTGAGCACCGAGAAATGTTGTCAGCAGTATGAGCCCAACTGGGGGGAGAAAAAAAATGGGCAGGAAGAAGTCTGAGGAAAAGAGAATGAAGAAACCCAGGGATGACTACAGCATTCTGCTGAGGTGCTGGGATGACAGGTGGACATGGCCTTCTGTGTTTCCATCTATCCAGATTCTGGTGGAAGTCTAGTCAGGGAAAGCAGTACAACTGCAGGAATCCAAGATGAACGAAGCCAGGGGCAAACAGCAGCGACCATCAGCTGGTCAGTTCTCGTGCACATCCAGAAGCTGGTCAGGAGGCCTCCTTCCCCAGAAAAAAACAAACAAACAAACAAACAAAAACCAGAAGCAAAGGGAAGTGAGGCCAGTTCAGTAGAAGGACCCAGGCTGGAAGGGGTGACCATAGCAGAGGAATGGTGTCACAGCCAATCATTGACGACATGTCAGGATTTGGAATGACCAAGGGTGTGAGGTTATCTCCAGAGAGGCTTAACTAAGGAGAGAAATACTATCCTGAATATGGGTAGCAACATTCCATGGGAGGCTGGCCTCAGACTGAATAAAAGGAGAAATGAGAACCTGCATCCCACACTCTGCTTCCTGGCTGTGGCCACAATGTGACCAGCTGTCCCATGTGCCTGACCCTACAGAGCTATTCTTGCCAACACGCCCCCCCCCCACACACACACAGACACAATGGACTGGACATTCACATGGTGAGCCCACACAAGTTTTTCCATCCTTGGGTCACTTTTCTCAGATACTTTGTCACAGCATCACTGGGGAAGTGGTCTCAGGGAGGTGGATAGCTCCTAGCTGTCTGACTGCCAGAAGCAAAACCGTCCAGGGAAACGGCTGCGAAGGGGACTCTTGGCATTTCTCAGCAGCCTGGGCTTCCACAGAAGCAAGACAGTTCAGAAGGCAGCCTAAATGACCAGACTGTGTCACACTGGGCAGTGCTGTTCCCAAGTCCCTCCCTAACTCCATCTCCCCAATGTCCTCCAGTTCTGCGACTCTCAGCTTGTGTGGCTTTGGGCAAAGGGTTTCAACTGAGCTATGTTGTTTGTGCACAACAGAAGTTAGGTGCCATGTTTATCCCCCAGGGTTTCTCATGACAAATTACAACCGTGGGCCTTGAACGATTAGAGTGTTGGTGTCTCTTAGCTCTGGAAGCCACGTGTTAATAACATTCAGAGGTTTGGTCAGGCTGTGCTTCCTCCAAAGGCTCAGAGGCGTATCCTTCCCTTTCTGTTTCCTAGTTTCCTGTGGTTGCTGGCAATCCTTAGTGCTCTTTGGCTTGTGGCAATGTCACTTCTTCTCACCACACATGCATGCTCTCTCTTGACATGACCCTCTTCTTTCTGTGACTCTCTGCCAAAATTTCTCTCTCCCTACAAGGGCACCGGGCTCTAGGTTAGCCACCTAACCCAATAAAACCCATATTAACTAATTAATTCCATCTGCACAGACCTTGTTCTCAAATATGGTCACATTCTGAGGTTCCAAGTAAACATGAAATGGAGGGATGGGGGCTTTTCAACCCGGAGCAGTCGGAACAATAACTACATCTGTATCACATGGTTGCTTTAGAAAATGGGTTATTCTATGCCACCCACTTAGGACAGATCTCTACATATAGAAAGCACCATCCAAGCAGTGCCGAGACTTCTCTCCAGCTGCAGCCTGGGCTACCATATGGAACTTTCCTCACCTCAAAGATGCAGACCAAATAGCCCAGCCACAGGCAGCACCGGCCCAGTTTTACCGCCAGTCACCCAGCTGCCCAGCTTCTCCCCCTTTATTGTTGGATGAGAGTGGACAAGGGAAAGCTGGCCCCCAGGGAGCCTCTTGGTTCTCAAGCCTGCATCTGAATCTCCTCTCCTCTATGGGAGGATGTGCCACAGCATCTGACGACATCTGTTTGCTCCTTTAAAAGAATCTTTCTGTGTGTGAATATATGGTATATGGGTTAGTCATGTGCATGCATAATGTATATATGTATGGGCATATGTGTGTCATGATGTATTCGTGGAGGTCAGAGGGCACCTTGGGCTTCAATCCTAGCCTTCCACCTTGTTTGAGATGAGGACTCCTTGTTGCTTGCCCCTGTGCATACCAGACTAGCTGGCTGGAGAGCTTCTGGGGATGTTCTTGTCTGTTTCTCATCTCATTACAGGAGCACACGTCTGTACCCAGCTCTCAGGGGGTTCTGGGAAATGAAGCTCAGGTTCGCACACTATCACAGTACTGTATCCACTGAGCCCTCTCTCCCTGGGCCCCTCTTTGCTTCTCAAAAATGCTGCTGATTCCCTACTGAGCCTTCAGGAAATTTGAACATTCAAAAAAGTTTTGGTCTAGCTGCTTCTAACATAATTTTGGACAAAAATAACCTACAATCTTGATTTTTTTTTCCCTCAGCCTTTGGACGGGCTCACAACCATTGCATTCGTCCACCACACATGCATGAAGCATAAAAATGACAAATTAGAAAGGATTTCTGAGTTGTTCTCCGACAGATGTCACAGCATAAAGTGGAGGCGTTCAGTGGGTCAGGCATGAACACCTGATCCCAGCTTGCCAAGAGCATCCTTAGGATTTGTTCATCAGTGGTAGGATCCCTTTGCAAGTAAACCAACAAGAAATGAGGGGGTCACAGTCTTGGTGACCATGTTGTCTATCAGACAAATAGAACCAGCAGAGAGAGAGAGGGAAAAGTGGAACACTGCAAGAAGCAGAGTGGCGGTGTAAGAAGAGGGTGGAATTCTAGTCCTGCTCCCAGATATCAGCACAGACAGATACTGCTTGTGGAGACAGTTGCTGCCTGACTCAAGGTGATCTATAACATCTCCCATCTCCTTCAAAGCAATCTCCTCTTCTGTATGACCTAGTTTTAAAAATTGGGTTATAAAGACAAATACTCTTGCTAAAATGCCTGGCTCTATGCCAATATAGTCCTTAGGTATAGCCTCTGACCTTTTGGAGTAGATGATGGGGGGGGGGGTGGAGCAAGGAGAAAATTGAACAACTAACTCTAACGGTGGCAAGAGTCAGAGACAGAGACAGAGATACAGAGATACAGAGACATAGACAGAGACACACAAGACAAAGACAGAGACAGAGACAAACCGACGTTTTAGCATGCGCTCTGTTTCCTAGAAGGAAGAAAACAAAGGTATGTGTGTATTATTAAATACAGACAGTGTCCCACACACCCCAGATGAGTATTCAGGATTAACTGAACCATTCTCACAGACAGAGATGAGCAAGCAGAACAGCCTTGTTTCTTGGGCATTGGTGAGTGGCAGATGTTCTCTGAATCTAGACCTCTGGCTGGTAAGACTTTTCTAACTATATTCCATAAGGAAAAGGGTTAAATTGGGGAGATATTAGGGGGGCATCTTCATATTGGAGAGGGATTCATGCCTGTGTGGCACTGCCATGTAATGACTGATGTGTTGGGCACACAGCTGCTCGCTGACTTGACACATGGCTTCCATTCCTAGGGGGCAGACAAGCTACTGTTGGTGACATTCATTTGCAGACAGAAACACCAATCACCTTCCTGGGGCCTTTTAAACCCTTCCTATGGATGTCTTTTGCTTATACCTGCACCTGAAGCAGGACTGAGGCTGGGGATGTAGCTCACGTAGTCAAGCGCTCACCGCATAAGCATAGGACTTGAGTTTTTGAACCTTATGATGAACAGGAACAAAGAATGAGATACAATTGTTTCTCTGAAAATGGGAGTAAAATGGAAATCTCTCCACTGTCACATGATATGGCACAAGAAGCTCTGGCCAGTAGAATAGACAAGGAAACAAAACTATTGTTTTGGTTTAATTTGCAGACAGCAGGATTATGTATACACAAAAACTGAGAAATTCAGGAAAACAGCCTAAACTCAATCACACGGGAATTCAGTGACAGCCCACCTCCCTCCTCCAACACAAACCAGCTGTATTTGTGTACTCTGGCAGTGAACAAATCAAGAACAAATTTACAAGACAATGGCACAAATGATAGCATTCAAGCATAAAATGTGCAGAGATTAAAAAGGAAACACAAGACAGAAACTTGGTGCTGCTGAGAAGGAGCCAAAGGAACGCTAACAGACAGGATTCCCTGGTCAGAGACTGGGGGACTCGATGTCTTAAGAACACCTCAAATTAATCTATGGAAAAAATGTTATCCAGCTAAAAATCCAGGAAATTTATAAGATGTATGGGAAAATTGAAGGAATAATGAAAAAAAGAATAAAATGGAAATTTTATATCATGATATTGGTATTTAGAAGTCTTAAGAAAGATTATTAAATTTACTTTTATGACGTACCATGAAGGGACATAACCAAGAGTCCATACACTGGTGTCAAGACACACCAAGAAGCAGAATAGAACAAAGGATAGAGCAAATGGGAAGTACTTGGTGGTTTAACAAAGCCCCCATAGCAGCTTCGTGTAGGACGCAAAGCAGGTTCAATCCAAGCTGCTTGGTAGCGATGAAATGTCAAGCAATAAGCCACTCTCAACCCTACCTCAGACCTTACATAGCATTAATGTGAGTGAGTCCTTTGCCTAGGTATAAAAGTTAAAGACACAAAGTTTCTAGAAGAAAACAAACTGTTGCCAGCTTGTATTGGCATGGGAAAATGCTTCAGAAAGCTCACAGATCAGTAATCACAAAAATATGAGAGGTTCAACTTCATGAATATTAATAAGTTTGACCTCCTGAATACATACATACATACATACATACATACATACATACATACATACATACAGGCAAAGCACTAATACACATGAAATAAAGTAAGTCTAAAACATTCTTTTAAAGGAATAGAGGGCAGGGTAAGAGATGGCTCAGTGGATAAAGGTGATGGCTGCACATACCCGGAAGTCTGAGTCCAACACTGGAATCTACGTAGAGGAAGAGAGAATTGAATCAAAAAGATTGTCCTCTGACGTCTACATGCATGCGTTGGCATGTATGTCCCCACCATGCACACACAAAATAATAATCATTTTAAAAAATCTTTTAAAGTAGACAATCTACAGGTTAGACAAGTATTTAGAACTCATATCTAATAAATGTTTTGAATACAAATGTAGCTTAAAATTCTTATAATTCAGTAGGGGAAAAAGGCAGCCTGATTTACTGTAGGTTGCATAGTAAAATTGCACTGACAGTTTAAATTGGCATTTTTAATTGAAAATGTTATTTTAATACATTATATCCTGGTTATGGTTTCTCCTCCTACAACTTCTATTTAAGTGCACTACACCACAGGCCCTCACTTTAACTATGTCCATCCACTCTTCTTCTTTTTTAAAATTTCACTTTATGATATATTTTATTTATATTTGGTATTTTATACCCATTACTCAAATTACAGAAAGTTGCACTACAGCTAGAAGTTTTCAATATTTTTCCTTGATAATATACAAAAATGTATCATTTGAAATGCAGAACTGTTTAAGTATAAACATATATATGTATTTATATATATACATATATATATACATACTTTTTTCTTTTTCTTCTTTTTTTTAAATATTTATTTATTTATTATATGTAAGTACACTGTAGCTGTCTTCAGACACTCCAGAAGAGGGCATCAGATTTCGTTATGGATGGTTGTGAGCTTCCATGTGGTTGCTGGGATTTGAACTTGGGACCTCCAGAAGAGCAGTCGGCGCTCTTAACCACTGAGCCATCTCGCCAGCCCCCCTTTTTCTTTTTTTATTGGATATTTTCTTTATTTACATTTCAAATGTTGTCCCCTTTCCTGGTTTCCCCTCCAAAAAAAAAAAAAAAAACCCTATCCCATTCCCCCCTCCCCCTGCTCACCAACCCACCCACTCCTGCTTCTCTGTCCTGGCATTCCCCTACACTGTGACATGGAGCCTTCACAGGACCAAGGGCCTCTCCTCCCACTGGTGTCCAACAAGGCCCATCCTCTTCTACAATTGTGGCTGGAGCCATCGGCCTCTCCGTGTGTACTCTTTGGTTGGTGGTTTAGTTCCTGGGAGCTCTGGGGGTTCTGGTTGGTTCATACTGTTGTTCCTCCTATGGGTTGCAAACCCCTTCAACTCCTTTGGTCCTTTCTCTAGCTCCTCCACTGGGGACCCCGTGCTCAGTCCAATGGTTGGTTGCAAGCATCCACCTCTGTATTTGTCAGGCACTGGCAGAGCCTCTTAGGAGACAGCTATATCAGTCTCCTGTCATCCAGTCTTTTAAAATACCACCAGTTGTGCCTAACAGAAGCACAAAACCAGGGTTCTACTACTAGCCTTTGCTCTGCAATAGGTCATCAGATGGACAGCAAGGTTTTGAGTAGCATGACTTCTTTCCTAATGCCTTCTCGGGTTTACTGTGATTTCTTTTCTCCAGTCTTCTCTGCTATCTCTAGATAGAATTCTTCTCACACACCAAAGTCCTACCTTTGCTTCCAACATCATTTTTAATGCCATCCCTTTCTGAAACCATCATTTTCTCCTACCAAGTGTAGGTCTTTGCCTCACTTTCATTCAATTTTATAAATAGGTATGGAAGAGGAAATGGAGATATGACCTGTGATTGGTTCCCGACAACCATTTGTAACTCCAGTTCCAGAGAATCTGGCATCTTCTTCTAACCTGTATAAGTACCTGCATACAAGAAGCATAAACACACACACACCTTCTTAAAAATGGAACTTCATATGCCTCTGTATTTTAGCAAATTTAGCACCATAATATGTGCCTTGATGGTCATTCTAGTCTATTAGTTTCTAAAGACTTAAGAGTACGTATTTCCATATATGTATTTCCAAACCAACTGGGACTATCAGTATATAGTGTTGGTAACAGGGAGAAAAAATGTAGCCTTATTAAAGAATATTATGCTACTGCCTATTTTAAAAGAAAAAAAAAGAAGGCCTTATTTCCTTGGTGTCTTCCATTCCCTCTGGCTCTTACACTCCTTCTGTCTGCAAGGTCCCTGAGCCCCGAGGGGAGGGAATTAATGGAGACCTCCCTTTTAGGACTGAGTACTACAAGGTCTCTCACTCTGCACATTGTTCAGCTGTGGGTCTCTGTATCTATTCCCATCTTACTGTAGAAGGAAGCTTCTCTGGGGATGGCTGAATGAGACACTTACTTATACATGCAGCAGAATGTTGTTAAGAGTCATTTTATTTCTGTGTTCTTTTAGTAGAAGAATAGCATTTGGGTTGCCACCAGGTCCATGGCCTATTTAGCCTCGGGTTCTTGGCCACCTGAGCAGTGTCAGGTTCCATCTCATGGAATAGGCCATAAGTTTAATCAGATATTGGTTGGTTACTCCCACAAGCTGTGTGCCACTATTTTCCTAGTGCTGCTTGCAGGCAGGTCACCATTGCAAGTATAGAGTTTGCAGCTGGGCTGGCGTTTATCTTTCTCTTTTGGTAGCATGCAGAGTGTCTTTTAGTACCATGAACACTAGTCAGTAGGGCTGAAGACTATAGGTAGGCACCAGCTCGACTGGTTTAAATCTACCACAAAAATGTCCATAGTAGCTTTTATTCAGAATAGTTACAAATTGAATCTGTGTGGAAAATTATGTCAACCTGACACAAGCTAGAGTTATCTGAAAGGAGGGAACCTCAATCGAGAAAAGTGCCTCCATAAGATCCAGCTGTATGGCAGTTTCTTAATGAGTAATTGATGAAGGAGGGCCCTGGGCATGCAGTCCTGGATTCTATAGAAAAGCAGGTTGAGCAAGCCATGGGGAGCAAACCAGTAAGCAGCAGCCTTCCATGGCCTCTGCATCATCTCCTGCTCCCTGGTTCAGTGCTGAGTTCCTGTCCTGACTCCCTTTGATGATGAACAGTTCTATGGAAGTGTAAGCCAGATAAACCCTTTCCTCCTCAACTTGCTTTTGGCCGTGGTGTAATAGTAAACCTAAAACAAGGATGTGATGCAGATGTCTATCAAGATGATGATGGCTAAAACCCCATAGGTACGTTCATGTAATAAACAACAGAAAGAAATGAACTTGCGAAGGATACAGTAGGGTAGAGACACCTAAAATATATTGTGCTGTGTAAAAGGAATTTAATTAGAGGAACTCACGGTGTATAATTCTGTTCAAGTAGAGAACTGATCCATGATGACTAAAGAGTTGGACAGTGGGCAGCTGGAGTGGACTGTCATGGGATTAGGCAGTGAGCAGCTGGAGTGGACTGTCATGGGATTAGGCAGTGGGCAGCTGGAGTGGACTGTCATGGGATTAGGCAGTGGGCAGCTGGAGTGGACTGTCGTGGGATTAGGCAGTGGGCAGCTGGAGTGGACTGTCATGGGATTAGGCAGTGGGCAGCTGGAGTGGACTGTCATGGGATTAGGCAGTGGGCAGCTGGAGTGGACTGTCATGGGTTGGCTGTAAAGAGGCATAAGGGGCATCTCTGGGGAGACAGGAACACTGACTCAGTAAATGCATAGATGACATAGATGCCGGGCTTATCAAGCTCATCAGATGCTATATCCAGGACTTCCCATTTCATTATGTAAATGCAAACCTGATGAAGAAAACTCCTTATAATAATCTGCATAACAGGAAGAGCTCCTGGTCTAAGAGCCACAGCATACCGAATAATGACATGGGGGATTTGATGGCCACTGCACTGACCGGTGAAGGGTGGGGAAGAGAACTACAGGGTAGAGAGGGAAGGCATGTCAGAGGCTTCTCATCTGTCTAAGCCAGCCTATGAGGGCACAGTTTGGTGGGACTGCCAAGTACCAAATTTCCCTGAGTGAAAATTGGGCTGAGTGAGTGGGCCAATGATACTAACAAATAGTGACTGAGTAAGGGACAGGGGTCAGGAAAGCTCCAGTGAGCACAGTGCACTGGGTTTGTTTCTGGTTTTCTTTTTTCTTTTCTTGCCTTCCCCCCGCCCCCCAGATAGAGTTTACAGGGCATCAAACTCACCCTCATCCTTCGACTCTCCAGAACAGCTGAGACCACAAGCACACACCCCTGCATCAAGCAACACCCCTCTCACAAAGCATGGGCAAATAATGAGTTTTCCCTTTGAAGTTTCTCTCGGAATTCATGCAAATTAAGAACTATTTTTCTTACTTTCTAAATCTTGCTAAGCCTTTCAAAGAGTTGAGTCATTTAGAAAAAGATTCATGTCTGCCTTGGTTTCCCTGATCCCAAACCAGTTCCACAAGAAGCCATGTTGCTAGCTGGTTTGACTTCTCCCACACACACACCCTGGAACACACAAGCACACACATTGGCTCTGCCTCTGGCAGATCTGCTGGCAGGCTCAGTCCTTGAATGTACACATTGAGCAGGGCCTAAAATGCATAGACCCCTTGGGTGTGCTGAGGGCCAAGAGCTGTGCTCAGAGATTGTTCCCACTAGTTCACACTTGCAGAAAAGTGAATTCTCCCCCACACGTCCACCCACACAGCCCTCAAAAGCTAAAGTGGTACATGGGTTTCAGTTGCCACTGCAGCAGAAGGGACTTAATTTCCACCATATGGGGAAAGAAGGCCTTTGGGTGCCTGTTTCTGGCCTTCTCTCCTCCTCTCTCCTCATCCATGTTCCTTGTGTGACATTTTTAAACAACCTAAATTCACAGGTGAGACCACTTTCTCCACCTACTTCATTTCCAAGATGGTGAGAGAGTAGAGAATTGTCCAAAGGTCAAATAGGTTCAGAGACAAGACCACAATTCTGACACCCCTTGGCTTCCAGAACAAAGTTTGCCAGCAACATGATACTTCCAGACCAAGTTCTCTCTCCATTGACAAGTACTAGACAATGACATTCAGGTGAGGATTCCTCTAGTGAACTTCCAAGGATGAGATATGACTGCTTTCCTTGACCTAGGGTGGGGACACGTCAAGGGAGTTTTTGGATGTCCACCAATAAAGGTGAGGAGAGCTGTGCCTTCATTTATTCACTGGACACTTACACAAAAAGCTGCAGATTGCATAAGCAGGTCCAGGAAGACAGGAGTGTCAGTTCAAGTCTGATCACACATTCCACTAGGAGAGGCCTGAAAGTGTGGGTGATATGCAGGTTATAGGAGCTACATGAAAGATGGGAAGTAGAAGGCATAGTTTGAAACATTTTTTTAAAAATGACAGGGCACTCCAGGTCAGTAGTTAAAACATAAACTCTTTGGTCAACATCCCTAGCTATTGCCCCTCATGATCTCTGTGGCCATGAGCCACAGTTCTGAAACAGTACATCGTAATTGAGGTTGGATTCTTTTAAAGATTTGGTTGGAGAACTCAGCCAGAGTAGCATTGCTGAGCTAGCTCTGCTTCTACAACACCTCTCTCTCTCTCTCCAACACCTCTCTCTCTCTCTCTCTCCAACACCTCTCTCTCTCTCTCTCTCTGTCTCTCTCCCTCTCTCCCTCTCCCTCTTCCCCTCTCCCTTTACCCCTCACTGCCTCCCTCTCTTTCTTTTTAATTAATTTATTTATTTACTCACTTTACATCCCAATTGCTGCCCCTCCCAGTCCCTTGACTAAAACAGATGCAGAGACCCATATCCAAACATTGCATGGAACTTGGGACTCCATACATTGTATGGAAGAGTTGGGGGAAGAATTGAGGGCCCTGAAGGGGATAGGAACTCCTTGGGAAGTCCAACAGAGTCAACTGACTTGGACCCTTGAGGGCTTTCAGAGACTGAACCACCAACCAAAGAGCATATATGGGCTGGACCTAGGCCCCCTGCACAATGTAGCAGATGTGCAGCTCAGTCTTCCGGTGGCTCCTCCAACCAGCATTTCTATTATTATTATTATTATTATTATTATTATTATTGCCATTATTATTATTATTATAGATATTTTCTTTATTTACATTTCAAATGCTATCTCGAAAGTTCCCTATATCCTCCCCGCACCCTGCTCCCCTAACCACCCACTCCCACTTTTTGGCCCTGGTGTTCCCCTGTACTGGGGCCTCTCTTCCCAATGGAGCTAAGACGAAAGGATGGACCATCCAGAGACTACCCCACCCGGGGATCCATCCCATAATCAGCCACCAAACCCAGACACTATTGCATTTGCCAACCAGCGTTTTCTTAAAACCATCAAAGAGCAAGAGGATGATTGCAGGATCCAGGAGCTGTCCACCCCCGTGGTGCTGATCTCTCAGGGCAACTCACAGGTTTCCAAACTTTCAGACTGCCTAGCAATTCCCAGGCAGTGGTTCTACGTAACTGGATCCCAGGACTGGGATAAGGACCTGGAGGCTCCGTTTCTGGAAATATCAGGTAAGTTTTACTTCCCCTGTTCAGTTCAGAGACAGGAATGAACAAACTCAGACATTTTTAGGAGTCAGTGCAAGCTTGGAGAAGCCATCATCTGTGGATGGGTTCAGTGCCTCATGGCCTAAAGCTCAGAGAGACCAATCACATATTCTTTTGCTTTAGAAACCAGGTTGCAAACAAAGAAAAAATAAAGAAAAAAAAAGCAGGCTTCCCTTCTACAAGTAGGTGAAATGGATTTCTAAGACAAGGTGCAACCTCTCCATAGTTTCTGGCTAGGTCTGCATGTAAGCCAAGCAGAGAAAAGCAGCCCCTCATCTTGGCCAGACAGGCTCTAGTTGGATGGTGATTTCTTTCCTCTATAGGTGAATTGGGGTATAGGAAACAGAGTCCTGTCCTGGAAGAAGATATGTTAGCTCATCTCTGACCTACCCAGGCTTTTTGAAAGTCCTTGGGCAAGCTGCTTCATGACATAACTCCCTCCAACACCCAGTATATACACAGGGTGGTAAACACTGTTCCATGAAACTTAAGTGGGGAAATGAAGCAGGGTGTTCAGCAGACACTAATTATCATAGTTGGGAAGAGAGTAGAAGAGAGCAGAGTGGGAATGGCTGTTAGTATGACTAGGAGAGACTTGGGATTGAATATGATATCATAACAGAGCCAGAGTCATCACATAAGTGGGCCTGGGTCTCCTTCATTCCCTTCCCCCATTAGCTCTGGTCTTTGTGTACAGTGCCTAGCCTCTCTGAACCTCTGTTACCTCATCTGCCTGTAGCAGAAGCACCTCAGATATACTGCAAAGATTAAATGAGATAAGGCAAGCAGAGTGTCTGGATCCTGAAGAGGCTCAGATGAATATTGCCTTGCATTCTGAATTCCATCAGACAGCACAGCCTTGCTTCTTTTGGAAGATTACCAAGCACAGCTATTGGACAGTGAGATTTTTCTCCCCTCTTTCTGAGTTTATCACCTTCCATAGCCAGGTTGTGTGATCTGGGGCCATCACAAAGACTTGAAAATAGCAAAGGTTCGGGGGGCCCATTAGTGATGCAGTGCTTCTCTTTGATAATGAGCAAATGAGCCTGGCGTGCAAATGCATGCTTATGATTCCAACATTAAGGAGGCAGAAGCAGGAGGGTCAGAAGTTCAAGGTCATCCATCCTTAGCTATATAGCAAGTTTGAGGCCAGCCTTGGCTAATTAAGATATTGTTTCAAAAGCCACATTTTGTTTTTGTTCAACTGAGCCACAGACTCTTTGACCTATTGGGAAAACAGAATGTGCAGTTTACCCAGCATGAGGGTTGACCAGAGTGTAAACAAACAGCCTTCTTGGAGAGAGCCCACTAGTCTAACATGCTAGTTGTAGTAGAGAGAGTACCAAACATCGATCTAGTCCTTGGCCAGTCTTTCAGGAGGTAGTCTGCCACTCTGTGCCATATGTCTTTCTGCAAAGAGTTAATGGACTCCCTGGGGTCTCAATGCCCTAATCTTGGTGATGAGACCATCTCTTGCTGGCCTCTGGTATACCGCAGTGCTACTGTGACCACTTTAAATGCCAGTTGAGCAAATGCTTTGAAAATGAAAACTAGCTGTTAGGCCCAGGTCAGGAGGTTGAGAGGCTGGCTGGATGCTCCAAGCTATGCAAGCCATCAATTCAATAGGCCTTATATTTTTGTGACTGCCATGGGGCTGGTACCTCCATCTGTGTCTCCCACCTTCCTGAAGGTCCACTTCCTGCTACAGAGTCACAGTTCTTCAGATCTCTAGGCTCAGATCCATAGGCATTTCCCCAGATACTTCGTTTCCTATGGAGTGTTCAGAATCGTGTCCCTCTCTCCTTAGCTTATAAAAACCCGGAACCCCTGCTCCTCACCCAAATAGCCACTGAAGTTCCAAATGGACCCACTGGTGCCATTCGATTTCTTGTTTAATTTATAGCATTTCATCACTCTCTAAAGGCAACTGTGAAAGGGACCACCACTGTGAGCAACCTGTTAGTGTGTGTGTATGTGTGTGTCTATATGTGTGTGTGTCTTTGTGTGTGTATGTGTGTGTGTGTCTGTGTGTGTGTGTGTGTGTGTGTGAGTGAGTCTGTATGTGTGTGTGTCTGTGTGTGTGTGTCTGTGTCTGTGTGTGTGTGAGTGAGTCTGTGTGTGTGTCTGTGTGTGTGTGTGTGTGTGTGTGTGTGTGTGTGTGTGTGTGTGTGTGTGCATGTCCATGCATTACATTACTAGATGTGGCTCTCTAACCAATTCAACTTGATCACCTACTGTGGCTGAAAGTGACCTTGAGCAAACGTTTACCTGTTCTGGAAATATTCTTTCACGTGCCAGAATATGTACGCCGGGGAGTTCCTGCAAGGATTGACAAAGCATTCCTCTGCCCTGTGTAGTCCTGTTGTTGAGCTTCCCTAGGGAGCACAGTTACAGCATTTTATGAGTCATGTTAATACTGCCATCAACATTCCATCACCACTGACTTCCCTCTGGCTTGAAAGAGCACTCTCTGAAGAGCCACCATGTGGTTCTCTGGAAGGCATACTCAGGACCTTGCAGCCCCTGGCTGAGTGGGCTGGATTCTCAGATTCTCTTCTGGAGGATCATCATAGACTAGTATCAGGTCCCAGACAGAGCTATGGTTGTGACCTCATTATGAGTGTGTAAGGCTATGTTAGACCCGAACTCTGAAGCCTGACCTGGCTAAGGCCAACAAGGCTGGGGACCTGGTTGCCATGGAGATCAGCCCTCCTACAATCCCACTGGGAGCAGAAAATTTTGTTTAAATAAGCAGGAGAAAATGAGCCTTGGTTCCTCAGCAAACTGAGTTATAATATTCTGAATTTCTATTCTGGCATTTTAACCTTTCAATGTTGCCCTTAGGAATTCAGAGAACAAATGATCTTCAATATGCTGAGTGTGTGAGGTGAGGTGGCTGGGGGGAGGGAGGGAGGGAGGGAGGGAGATACACACACACACACACACACACACAGAGAGAGAGAGAAAGAGAGAGAGAGAACACACACACACACACACAGAGAGAGAGAGAGAGAGAGAGAGAGAGAGAGAGAGAACTGAAATACTGATTTCTTACTGTTGGCCCAGTTACCTGGTTATCAACATCATTTGATGCAGAGAAGTCGAGGTTCTTTTAAGTTATAGAACAAAGGCATCTCATTGAAAGGGTGACTGAGGAGCTCTGAAGCTCACAGTAAAAGCCAGCCTGTGGAGCTGGGTATGCTGGCTTCATCCCTCGCCAGTTGTGTCACTTAACGTCTCTGTCTGTTCTCTGCTGTCTTTATCTCCGAAATACCAGCTGTAGTTAACTCTTTCTCTTGTCATTTTTGCAAGAATTAAATCAGATGTGATGTTTGGACAGGTTTTGGCAACTTGTATGCCATGAATTAATGCATTGTAGCCTGTGCTTCCTACAAACACTGGTGGTCCTTTTGTGAGGCCAGAGCATTAGGCCACTGATGGTGGATGTGTCCAGGGCATGGTTAGCATCATCTGTCTAGCCTGACCACTTCTGAGCATCATTTGTAGAGCTAGTAAATGAGGCAAACCTGACTTAGAAACCCCAGGAATCTGAATTTAAACAGCACAGGAAGTCATTCTATAGAACATTATAATGTAAGAATCAAGGATCCACTGGTGTGTCCCAAAACATACTGGTTTACTCCAGAAGCAATCCCTAAACATCCATCTCATCCCAGGGGAGAGGCTTATCAAGACAGTCTGTGGAAGCAGGGAGACACATGGGTGAACAGCCCACATTGTTGTTGTCATCAACCAAGCAAGAGATGAAGATGCACAGCCAACCTGAGTTCTGTAGGCCCCATGAGGAGACCAAGGGCTGAGAAGGATGACAGCATTCTGCTTGCTTTTCTCTTCCCTGAGAGGCAAAACCACTTCCACACAGTATCAACGCAGCTCTAAAAAACAGATAAGGAAGCCAAGACTCGGGGAAGATGGGTGTTTGGCTCAGGGTCTTGTGAGGTCAGTGAGTGATGTGCTGGTAACTGCTTAACCACGGGCTCAGATTGCGGGTGGGGCGGGCTGAGCTGTGACATTTGTTTGTTTCTGTGGTATAAATGCCCTTAGAGTGTCAGGTTTCTATTACCAATGTGCTGCCTCTTAAGGGGGGTTGCAGAAGGGTTCCCAGGCACCCTTGGAAGCTGGTAAGAAGTGGTCCTGTCCTGGGCACTCTTGGGTATATTCATTATAGTGGTGCTTAGCATCTGTCAAGGTGTAGAAGAGAAAGGCCATTGTTCTCTCTGACTTGCAGGTGCTTTAGATTAACCCCCTCCATCCTTGAATCTATGTGAGGGAAGATAATTAGTGTGATGGGGGAGACACAACAGCTCCCTTAGGGAAACTGTCTATATTTGGTTTCTTTCAGACTGAGGTCTGGCTATGTACAGTCATCACTGGCCATCTCACCAGGCTCTGAAATACAGTGTAGGTGGTCACTGGAGGAGGTAGCATCCCATAGAAAGGCAAGAGACTGAGGAAGCTCTGAAAGTTGTCACCTGTCTGTCCACCAAGCACCTTTGAAACTACGGAGTCTGGACTAGGGATAGAAGAGACACAGTTCCCACATGTTTACCTGAGGGGAGGCTGAGACCCTTTATGTCCCAAACTCTGATGATCTGGATCAAACAGAGACATCCGCTATCCTCCCATTCTCTGAACAGTTCATCCACATGCCTAATAAGCTTATACTCGCTGGCTCGCCACACCCAGAATGGACAGGACAGCAGCTGGCCCAGGACACAATGAGTGTCCAGAACCAGCTACACCAGGACTACTTCTGATGACCATGGACAGAGTGTGTTCTTGACTGATGGCATGCCCAAGGGATGTCCCGGTGAGCCTCAAGTGACCTTGCACCATATCTGAGAGTGTAGCTGAATGACTAGAGAGTGAAGAGACGAAGCTCTGGAGACTCAGTGTCCAGCAGTACAGCAACTGCCTGCAGATAGATGAGGGGAGATCTCAGGAGATCTCTGGCCATAATGCAAGACAGAACTGTGAATTCTATCCCAGCTCAGCAGAAGCCTAGCCAAGCTCCCCAGTTCATCTTAGATAACAGCAGCAATCCTAGATGCTGGGCAGCTATGGGGCAGGTGGACTGGGTCAAGGTCTGGTCACCTAGGCAGGGACAAGCAGCACTGGGACATGAGGGTGCCCAGACATTCTTCCCTTTTCCTAGATTTCTTGACTCAGCCTGTCTCCAGCTCATATAGGGGAGGATAGAAAGGAAGGGGAGGAGGGGAGCCACTGGGAGCCAGCCATTCTGCAAGGGAGCCGGTAGGGCTCCTTCCCTCCAAGTGTGTGTGTGTGTGTATGTGTGTGTGTGTGTGTGTGTGTGTGAGAGAGAGAGAGAGAGAGAGAGAGAGAGAGAGAGAGAGAATCGGTGGGATTTCCTTCTCAGAAGCAGCCAGTTTCCTAAGAGAAAAAAGAGAGAAAGGAGAAAGAAAGGGAGGAGAAAATTGGAGGTGGGAGAGACAGAAGGGGGAGGGGGCAGAAAGTGAGAGCACACAGGAGACTGAGCACAGAGGCAGAGAGAGGGAGACAGAGAGAAAGCCACAAAGCAGAAGGGTGTGCGGAGCAGAGCCAGAGCTGAGAGGGACCCAGTAAGGGCGGGTGCAGGCAGACGCAAAGCCAGTGACCACAGGAGACTGCGACCCCGGATTCCAGGGCACTTCAGGAGGTCAGAGGAGCACAGGCCAAGAGGTGGTGCGGGACTGGGAGTGAACACTCGCCTAGGTGATCGCCGGTGAGGTGACCCCAGACTCCGAGTGGTTCCGTGCCCAGGTGCTCGCCTGGGAGGTGGCGCGGGGCTCCGGGAGGCTGCGTGCCTAGGTGCTGGCCCAGGGGGTGGCGCGGGCTTCTGGGTTGGTGGATGCCCTCTGGGTAGCCATGGCGACAAGGGCCAGGGGTCGCTGGGCTGCCGTGTCGCCTAGGGGCTGAGTCGACAGCAGGCTGCGCCATGGCGGCGCGGGGTTGCGGGCCCTGAGCGCCAGCGGCGGGCGCGCACCATGAACTCGTGGGACGCGGGCCTGGCGGGGCTGCTGGTGGGCACTATCGGCGTGTCGCTGCTGTCCAACGGGCTGGTGCTGCTCTGCCTCCTGCACAGCGCTGACATCCGCCGCCAGGCGCCGGCGCTCTTCACTCTCAACCTCACGTGTGGCAACCTGCTGTGTACCGTGGTCAACATGCCACTAACACTGGCCGGCGTCGTGGCACAACGGCAGCCGGCCGGGGACCGCCTGTGCCGCCTGGCCGCCTTCCTCGACACCTTTCTGGCCGCCAACTCCATGCTCAGCATGGCCGCGCTCAGCATCGACCGCTGGGTGGCTGTGGTCTTTCCGCTGAGCTACCGTGCCAAGATGCGCCTCCGAGATGCCGCCTTCATGGTGGCCTACACGTGGCTGCACGCGCTCACCTTCCCGGCCACCGCGCTCGCCCTGTCCTGGCTCGGCTTCCACCAGCTATATGCCTCGTGCACACTGTGCAGCCGGCGGCCGGACGAGCGCCTGCGCTTTGCTGTCTTCACCAGCGCCTTCCATGCGCTCAGCTTCCTGCTCTCCTTCATCGTGCTCTGCTTCACGTACCTCAAGGTGCTCAAGGTGGCCCGCTTCCACTGCAAGCGCATCGACGTGATCACCATGCAGACGCTTGTGCTGTTGGTGGACATACACCCCAGGTGAGTGCCCTGACCCAAGACTCTGAGCACTTGGTATTGAGTTAGGAAGGTCCCAGCATCCCGGGAGATCCCCTTTCTGCATCAATGGCATTAAGCACGGGTGGAATAGCAGATCCTGTTTAAACGGGTGCCTAGAGCTTCACTTTCTGAAACATGGGACTGAAACCCCAGCCAGAACATCTTGTTACCCTTATACTCTGGGCAGTGAACTCTGTTCACTTTTCGAAGCTTGAAAGTGGTTTGGATCTGAGAGGGGTATCTAGAGGATTGGAAAACCCTTAAGAACTCTTCAAATGGTGGGTGTTATTCCTCTGGGTCTTTGCAGTCCTGGGTGTGGTGCCACCTGGATCTCCTCGCATGAGTCCTCATTAAACAGAATCCATAGCACCTTCTCCCAGTGATGAGCTCTGAGGGCCCCAGTTCTTCTTGCCTTCCTAGAAGGTTCAGTCCATCGTTTTCTAGACTTGGAACCTCAAGGTCCCTTAAAGAATTTGTATCTCAGGTTTCTGAAACCAAGCCTGCCCACCACTTCCATTCTGTTGACTTGCTATTTCTTTGGAGAAGAAGGAGGGAGGCAAATGGAAAGATGGACTGGGAACCTCCGTGGTCCTTAGTGTTCCTTAGGGAGAAGAGGAGGAAACTGTCAATCGGGCTGTTCTGAGCTCACCTCATCTTTCCTCTTGAGACTAGGACATCAAGAGGGAGGGTGCTTCTGTGGCCTCTGCCAGTTTATATACATTAAAAGCAGACTCCCTCTCTGCTGCCTGGGACTTAGGAGTCCACTTGACACAGAAGATACAGCACACAGGGAGCAATAGTGATGGACAGTTAGGCTTCAATGTGTGAGCAGAGCCCCAGGATGTGGGGAGCCTTGGGGAATGGAATGTAGACCCCAATGTATATTCACCCTCCAGGGCACAGTGGACAGACTGAGCAAAAGCCTTTGTGAAGCTTCCCTGCCTTGAGCAATGTCACTATGCTGAATGTTACTCTACCCGCTCATCAGAAGGGCATGGCTGAGTGTGTCTACTGCCACCCCCTGAGCACACATTCAAGATGACATGGTGGTCCAGTCTTTCCCAAATAAAATCTTCCCCACAGAAGCTTAAACCAAATGTGCTTACATCAGCTCTCTCAGCAATGGTCTGTGCAGTTTAGTCATTTCAGGAGAGAGTCTGAAGCCACACTTGTAGAAACATTCCCGTTCATTGTCCTTCACTTTAGAAGGGGCTGGGGCTGGGTCCGGGTCCGGTTCTGGTTCTGGTTCTGGGGCTAGTTCTGGGTTTGGGACTGGAACCGGGACTGGGGCTACTGCTGGGGCTGGGGCTGGGTTTGAGGCTAGAACTGAGGCTGGGGCTGGGGCTGGGGCTGGGGTTGGGGCTGGGGCTGGGGCTGGGGCTGGGGCTGGGGCTGGGGCTGGGGCTGGGGCTGGGGCTGGGGCTGGGGCTGGGGCTGGGGCAGTTTGTGAGGATGCATGGATGTGTTAGCGCTTGCAGACTTGAACAAGTCCTAGAAAGCCCCCTCATGTCTAGCCTCCCAATGGAGGGAAAGAAAGGCTGAGCCAGGAGAGGAGCCCATTGTATTTAGAGCAATGCAAAGTCCACCACCAGCTCTCAGCCCACCAGAGAGGAGGGTGGAGGCCACTTTGAATTCTATTTAGAGACAGGGACTTCCTCTGCTCCTGCCAGTCTGACTTCAGGTCAGAACTACAGTGAGTTATCTGGGTGGTCTCCTAAGCAGGGACAGATACTAAGCAGAATCCATGTCTTTGTCACCTCTGCAGAGAACCTTGCCTCTAAACCGCGGGCTGTTTGGAGGAGTCCCAGCTTCTAGACCCCCACCCCACCCTGAGGAGCAGCTCCATTAGGTCACAGAGCCCCAGACTCCTTAGTGAGCACAAACTGTCTTCCCAGAGGCCTCAAGCAGGAGTGGGGTCGGGGAGCAGGGGTGGACCTCACAGAACAGGACAGCTAGTCCACAGGGGACTCCATGACAGCTGATCCTCAGGCTGCCACTTTGGTGGTACAGATGAGAAGACATGGTTCTATCTCTAAGGGCTGCTGTGAAGTCCTTCCCCGCCTCAGCTCTGGATATCCTTTGGTGCTATAAGCCTATGTTATGCTATGCAGTCTTTTGGTGTCAGTCCAGGACAGTAGTCTATGGACAGTCAAAACAGCAAGTGGAGTCTTAGCTCACTGGAAGTCATCTCAGCTACCCCTCTTACCTCGGGACTTCGCTGGAAGAGATGTGGTTTGGTACCCTTTGTTAGGGTGGCAGAGATAGCTGCTTTTCCTGCAGTACTGAATAGCAAGCTTTGCCTCTTTGCTATAAGCAACCCCTAAACGTCAGGAACCTTCCTTTTTCTAAATCTGAGATCCAGAGTGGCATCTTTCATTTCTGTTGTTCTAAGGTTTCCCAAGTCACTTCCTTTAGGAAGCAGGTGGCACTTGCCTGGTCCATATGCAAATCTCAACTCTCCTGGTGCCTGCTATTCAGTTCTCCCAGCCAAAGCTTTGGACAGGGTCTAATTACAACCTGTGGCTAGCAACCTCCTTGTGGGGTCTAACAACTCTTTCACAGAGGTCACCCAAGACCATCAGAAAACTCAGATATTTACATTTTGATTCATAACAGTAGCAAAATTACAGTTATGAAATAGTAATGAAAATAATTTGTGGTTGAGGGTCACCACAATATGAGGAACGGTATTCAAGGGTCACAGCATGAGGAAAGTTGAAAACCACTGCTCCAGTTAAACCTCTTCTGCTGCTGCCAGGGACAGCCAAGCAGACCAGGCTCAGTGGTGCCGCTGTAGTGCCTTCTTTTTCCAGCCCGGCCCAGGCTCATTACCTCAGACAGATGGCTTCCCCAAGATAAGCTGTTGGTGACAGAGTCTCTCTAACAAGCTGAATGGGAAGTTCCTCCCAGTGTATAGGGGTTTCTCTCTACCACCTCAGCTTCCTGTGAAACATGGCCACAGGGACTGGCTGAGGGCTGGCTCTGCCTCTTCAGGATGTCAGAGGTTGGCTGAAGGGTCAGACTCTCTCTGTGCCCTTGACTTTACAGAGACAGAGGTCGCTCCAGAAACGGAGGCATGTGATGAGCTCTAGAAAGTAGCTTACACCCAAATCTGTCCGTAAGGTTTATAGAGCAACCAGGCAGACAGAGGCTCACAGACTGTGTAGATGCTTAGAGGTTCTAAATTTGGTTTAAAGACTGTTATGTGAAATGCATTCTAATCCCCCTGTCTTGGCAGATATACCTCCTAAAAGTGGGGTTCAAACTTAGGGTTTTAGGCTCCTTTGGGGGCTAGTTTTATCTGACCAAGTGTTTCTGCTTGACTGCTCCATCCCTGACTCCACCCACGGGTGCTTCTCTTGAGCCATGTGCATATGCACGGCAGCTTACTTTTGGGCATGGTACCGGGGCTCTGATGAATTTTGGAAGCAGAATCAAGGCATTTGGACAAGGAATCTTTGCTCTAGTAGAGAATGGATGACGGGCGTAGCTCCAGCCCTAACCTGCAGGGCTCAGAGCAGGGACCACTCTTCGCTAGCTCTGAGAGGGGGCCACGGCTAGTGTGTGCATCCTAACTGCAAACTCAGGGCTCTTTCTCATCACCAGTCATCTCATCTCATGTCTTTTTATTTTTTTATTTTATTTTATTTTATTTTATTTTATTTTGATTTTGATTTTTCGAGACAGGGTTTCTCTGTATAGCCCTGGCTGTCCTGGAACTCACTTTGTAGACTAGGCTGGCCTCGAACTCAAAAATCCGCCTGCCTCTGCCTCCCAAGTGCTGGGATTAAAGGTGTGCGCCACCACACCCAGCTCATCTCATGTCTTAAATGCCAGAAAGCCAACATGGGCCAAGCCAGTGAGGGCTCCAAGTGTGGGCTCTGGAAGGACCATGGTCATCTGAGATTGTTGAGGACTCAGGAGCTGCTGTTACTGGGACCGAATGAGTGCATCCCCCTGACAGCCAGAGAACCTGCCTGCTTGGTCTCAAAAATACTAACCCTGCACAGATCTCGTGACCACCCCTCCCCCAGCCCCAGGCCAGCACACAAGTTCACACTATGGTCAGAGTGAGCTTTGTATCCCTTGTTCTCTTCACCACCAGGCCAGAGTGGCAGTGGGGATAAGGAGAGCACTCTAGAGTCTGAGGGCAGGAGACTTGAGATAAGCCTTGGTTCTATATGCTCTCGGGCTTGTCCTAAACTGTTCCCAGTGTCCTCATCTGCGAGTAAGCATGAAAACAGCTCACGGGAAGTCGGCATCGATGGCAAAGCTATGGTGAGAGAAATGACAGCAAGTAGTTTTGTGAGCCTATCATTCTGAGAGCTCGGTGAGGGGTCTCACACATAACTAAGGGATAAGGGTGCTAAGCTGATGTTCACACTGCTGCCCTGAGCATTGAGTCACCTGACCTTACTCACCTCCTGCTGCCACTGCACCCAGGAAGCAGCAGACAGAGCACAGGCAGGGATAGCAGAGCTGGCTTCATTCAGGGAAGGGGTGCCGGGCTCCTAACGGGAAGCACTAGGCTTGCAACCAGTGCTCCTGTGTCTGAAATTCTACTTGTGTCTGACTTTCATGCCAGGCGGGTTCTTCATTCCGTTAAGCCTCAGTTTCCCCATCTATACACTTCGATAGGCATATTGCTGCAGAGTCTACTGTTCTGTGCCAGTAGCAACATGACCCCAGGGCAAATGCCCTCTGAAGATACTGTATTTCACTGCCCATCACATTAGAATCTGTGATGTCTCTGTGAGCTTCAAGTGGGCCACAGAGTTGACTGAAGGAAAACTCGAAGTTAGGTTGCATAATACTAGTTCACAGAACCCCGGGCACAGTCTCTAACCACAGCTGCCTCTCACCTGCATACAACAAGAAGGGTTTTTACAGAAGTAAGAAAACCCATGGCTTAGAGGTGCCTGAATTTGAATCTGGAAGTCTAACTCTGGCCCTTTACACTTAACCACTAGGCTATTAGCCAAGAAGCAAAGTCCAAAGAAGAGAGTGTTGCACAGTGCCTTTCTCTTAAACTGTCCTCAAGAAGACAACACAGCAGATTTCTGAAAATCTGTGTAGTCTGAGGGAGTTACAGCCCCAGCCTTTCCTTCCTTCAGTCATTCAAGGGTCTATCTCTCTGAAGTCCCCCAGAACCTTTATAGACATTAAGTTGTCCTGGCTTTGGCAAGGAAGGGCCGTGCCCTCTCATCAGAATCCTGACTCTCTGGGGAGCATAAGGAAGCTCCCTGCCTCTCAACACTCCCCTATCCAGTGAGTCCCATCTTCAAGTCACATGGACACAATTCGCAGCTATCTCTACTCACCCGTTCCCCTCTTCACAGAGCTCCTCGTCACCCATCTAAAACAGCAATATCTTAGTTTCTTTTCTTGTTGCTATGGTAAAATACACTGATAAGAGCAATTTAAGGGAGAAAGCTTCTTTTCTGTCATAGTTCAAGGGACAGTCCATCCTAGCAGGGCAGTCAAGGTAGCAGGAGCTTGAGGCAGCTGGCCACAACACGTTTCTAATCGGGAGGCAGACAATAATAAATGCTAGTGCTCAGCTCGATCTTCCCATTTCTTGAGCCAGGATCCCAAGTCGGGAACTGCACACGCCCATAACCGAGATGGGTCTTTCCATATCGATGAGTGTCATCAAGACAATCTCCCGTAGGTCAGAGGAGGCCCATCTCCCTGGTGATTCTAGATTTTGTCAAGTTGACAGTTAGCACAGGCAAACAGTGGGCTAGCCCCAGAGGCAGGGAAATAGCCCCTGCAGGTCTGAAGATGGTAAAGATCAGAATAAAAGACAACACACAAATTGTACCTCCAGAATTATGCAGGAGAATAAGTGATTGACATTAGCAGTAGTGATAATGAATCCCTGTCTGTTTGTACTCACTGTATAATACTAATACTAATTGTATTATACTATTTCTAATATAATTTATAATCTCATTGTATTATTCATTTCTACACCAGATATGTTTAAGTGTGTGTGTGTG
This sequence comes from Mus musculus, assembly GCF_000001635.26. Lineage (NCBI taxonomy): Eukaryota > Metazoa > Chordata > Mammalia > Rodentia > Muridae > Mus > Mus musculus. The sequence goes on from NC_000073.6 coordinate 131,973,616, forward strand.
TGTGTGTGTGTGTGTGTGTGATGGTTGGTTTTAAATGTCAACCTGCCACAGCCTGGAATTACCTGGGAGGAAGGAGCATTTGAGCTGGAGAATGATTTAGCACAGGTAAACCAGGGCATGTCTGTGAGGGAGTGTCTTCATTATTCATTGACATAACGGTGGCACCTTTTCCCAGCAGACGGTTCTGAACTTGGGGCAGGGAAAGCTAGCGGCCTAAGCAAGCAGGCAGCGTCGTCTTGTTTGCTTCTCTCTTCTCTGGATTGTAGACATTATGTGACGGGCTACTGCATCAGGGAAGCGTGAACCAGAAAACCCTTTCCCTCTCCTGAGCTGCATTTGGTCAGGAAGTTTTATCACAGAAAAAGAAAGGAAAGTAGAACACTGTATGCTGTGCATTTAATTCTTCAAACAATCCTATTTAGCATTATGTTGTGTTGCCTATAAGAAAGCACATCATGAAAACGTGGTATATGATAGTACGCTATAGATAACGATCTTGACAATGACACACAGCTTGCCCCCCGGGGCACAAGCCTGGCCCTCGGGTCTCTGGCTTCATAGCCACGTGCCTCAAAGCTGTGGCTTGTGTTCATGAGTAGCACCTTCCTGTGTCTTGGCCAGGCCACAGCATGAGTTACCTTCTCCTCTCTGCCCTGCGCAGTGTGAGGGAACGGTGTCTGGAGGAACAGAAGCGGAGGCGACAGCGTGCCACCAAGAAGATCAGCACCTTCATAGGGACCTTCCTTGTGTGCTTTGCACCCTATGTGATTACCAGGTAAGCCGACCTGCGGATGGGGGACAGGGCTTGGAGTGCCATAGGAGGGTCCCTTTGGCCACCTGTCTTTCCTGCAAGCATGGAAGGGTGAGCGTCGGCACTTGTATGCCTCTCTCCAGCCTCTGACTCGTCCTTATTACTAATTAGCATTTTAAAGATCTCTTTTTATTTTTAATTATTTGTATGTGTGTGGGTATATACATATGAGTGCAGGTGTCTGTAGAAGCCAACAGAGGATTTTTGGATCCCCTGGAGCTGGAGTTACAAGCAGTTGTGAGCTGCTAACATGGGTGCTGAGAAATAAACTCAGATCCTCTTCAGTAGCCGTCTGAGCTCGTAGTCACTCTTTAGCTCCTTAATTAGCATTTTGATTGCGCATAGTCACCAGTACCCTGGACAATTCGATTCATGTATACAAGGGGTAGTAATCAAGGCAGGGAAGTTAACATGTCCAGTTCCTTTAACAACACTAACAATTTTGATTAGCACATAATGACCGCACGCACCTGTGAAGCCCTGTGTGAAATTACACTGCACACACACACACACAACGGGTACAGATCGAATCCCTCCATTTGTTCTCAGTCTCCTTGCTGTTATCCCGTGTTTGGGGCCTCCATGCTCCTCTCTGTTCACTGTTTATAACATCTATAACTGGTTGCTGTGGAGTGCAGCCCCTCCGCCACAGGGTGTAGAAAGTGAGGACGTATTTTTCAGGCCTGTTTTAACGCCCATGACCCACCTGCCTTCTGTCTACCCCCTTTGTCTTGTCTCAGCTTGTGAGAGTCACTCTGTACATTCAGCTGGGCTTTTTAAAGTGTGTGTTATGGGAGAGCAGGCAGCACACATCTGAGTTATTTTGTTGTGTCCTCTTGTTCCATCCTCTTTGTCTGAATGATAGTCCATTGTGTATCTATCTATTCCACATTTTCTTTATGTGTCCATTGTGGCCCCAAAGTTGGTTCCTGCCTTTGCTGCTACGGACAAGTGCTGAAGTAAATACAGTCATATAGGTATCTGTGGGACTCTCACTTCCTTTCTTTTGGTTATATACCCAGAGACAGGCCAGCTGATTCAAATAGCGGGTTTATTGGGTTTGGGGGGGGGGCGCTTCATATCACTCTCAATAGTCAACCTTGGATTCCTATGTGTTAAACTCAGTACCCCACAGCAGTCTCTTCACTCAGTCTCCAGATAATCTCATCCCAACTTGTCACCCTATACCCACACTTGAAGAGATGCTGACAGGAAGAAAAGGTGGAGGGAACTGTCACACAGTAGAGGGTGCCACTGCCCACTGTGTGCTGGGCATCCAGCCCCCAACAGTTTACTTCAGGATATCTGCCACCTGAACAAAAGCAGATATTTTTCTTGGTGCCGTGCCAGGCAGGCCACCTCTCCTGTGGCCGTATTGCTGGGCCAATGGCTGTGAGGTTTCCATCTTCCCGGAGCACCAAGAGCCAGGTATAACAGCAACTGTGACAGGTAGGGCTGCCGTCTACTGGAACCAGCAACCAGCATTTCTCAGACCAGCCCGCTCCAGCTGTGACTGTTCCCCCATGCCAATTTCAGTCAGAGAGGGAAGAAAGAAAAGGACTGCCCCCCTCCCACCTCTCTCTCCCAAGCTGCTTTGTGGATTGGTGGGGGTGAAAAAAAATTCTCCAGCTTTGTATCCTAAGTCGTCGTGTGATCTGCAAAGTTGGAGCTCACAAAGGACAAGGTTTCTATGAAGGGGTGGAGGTGGGAGCTGTGATTGAGTCTGGGAAACGGTTTCCTCTGTGTTTGAGTGTGTCGGGGGTGGAGGAGAAGGAGAGAAAGGGAGAGAAATGAAGAGAGAGAGAGAGAGAGAGAGAGAGAGAGAGCAAGCAAAGCTAGTACCAGTGCAGAAGTACAGATGGCCATTCCTTTCAATGCCACCCAGCCTCCTCTTCCCCATGAGGGTGAGCCAACTGTGACTGCCCTCTCTCTTTTCCCCACTTGGCCTTACACAGAGCCCAGCCTGGCTGCTAATTTCAGTCCTGGCTGCCAGTTTTTTCTTCAGGCTAAGACACAGTTCTTTGTCCACAGGACCCACCAGAACATACAGACAATGCATATGGGGGCCTTGCTCACCTCTTTATCCCCCTATTCCTTGGACAGCCCAAGTACAGTGCCACCCACTGCCTTCCATGGTATGTGTTTCCTTGTAGGGAGACAGATTCAGCCTATTTCTTGCTTTGAACACAGGACTTGGAGCTATGGGGGGCGGGGGCAGGGGGCGGGGGAGTCCCTAGATGGTCGGAGCACAGGACAGGGCAGAGTCATCAATTTTTTTCTTCTGCAACTGTTCACTGGACCTCAGTACTGTTGCTGCTGCATTGTATACAGATGACTCTTGGTAGAGAGAGGCTAGCCTATGCTTTGTACAATGTATCATGGGCTCCTTGGTCCAACCACCCAACCAGGAACACCTCTATCCTTCCCTAACATCCCCAATTTGATAACCAAGTCTCTAGATATTTCCAAGTGTTCCCTGAGACCAGAGTCACCTTGATAGAGAAGCTGTGATCTAGAACCATATTGCAACCAGGAAGCCAAGGGTACCTTAGATCAGGACTCTGCGTGAGACCTAACAGCCACAAAGAGGGAGGGACCTCCTTAAGGCCAACCTTAGCTGTAACCTTCTGCTGTGCAGAAGAGAGAGAGCCCTCACCTCTCTGGGCTTCTAGAAGACAGTGTGATGTCCTGGGATTAAAGGATGTGGAGCAACATAGTGTGTGACATAGGCATGCCTGTATGGATTCTCAGCCAGCATTCTCCCTACCCATGACACCAGAGACTGAAGGCGATCTAGCCTGTCACAGAAAATGGGTGAGAAAGGATGTATACAAAGACTCCTTCCTCTTAGACCTCGGAGAGAGGAGGGGTCATTGAGCAGATTAACTTAAACCCTCAAGGAATAAGGAACATGACCTCCACCTTAGGCAACTAGGCTTTTCTCAAGCTTAATTTCATTTCCTAGCATATTCATTCTCTCTCTCTCTCTCTCTCTCTCTCTCTCTCTCTCTCTCTCTCTCTCTCTCTCTCTCTCTCTCTCCCTCTCTCCTCATTATAACCTATTTCCTTCTAATATTCCCAGGCACAAATAATGTTTCGGTCAAGCTGCTAGCAGATTCATAGCACAATACATTGCATCCAAATGGAGTTAATGTAATTGAGTTTAAAAAAATATTCACAAAACTATGCATCCTGTATGAGAATAAGCAGTATTTCCAAGGGGTGACAAGCCTTGCCCACTCTGGTATAGAACATGGATCATCAGGAGACACCAGCCCACCGTCACCTCCTCAGCATAGACCCTGGATCACCAGAGGAAGTCACTCCCCATCACCTCCTTTCAGCATCTTGTTTGTGTGTATATAGAACTACCCCAAGCAAAGGTCTCAAGAGGCACGCAAGGTCACCTTCCATCACTTTGTCACACATGTCTCCAGCATCTTCCCTGTGCAGACTATAAAAGTTCCCCTGAAGATTAAGAGTGAGTTGAAGAGAGCCCCAGGAGCCTCCTGGTAGGAGCCCTGGCCCTGCAAAGAGAGTTTCTAGTCAAGACAAAGCCCAGAATCCAGGACTCTGTGGTAGGATAGAGCCTCCTGACTAGGTCTCATGGGCAAAGCCTGTGACCTGGATATGGCCATGCAGGTGTGAAGAATAATGATAACTGAAGCATAAGAGATGGCATGAATGGGGTCTATAGTGCTATGCTCTAGTATGAGAGCCACCAGACATGGATGACTATTGAGCACGTACATGTGGCCTTCCAAAGTGAGGTGTACCTACTTCAGGTTTATTACTTCCAATATTGACTGTGATAAAAAATTAATACAATCAGTACTTCTCATAACAACTCCCTCCTGGGATAATAAGTTAAATAGACAATAAAAATTAAATTCATCTGCTGTGTACGTTCGTGAGTACGTGTGTCTCTGTCTCTCTATCTTTGTCTGTCTCTCTGTGTGTGTTCGTGTGTGTGTGTGTGTGTGTGTGTGTGTGTGTGCATGTGGAAGCCAGCCTTAGATGTTGTTCAGGCTCTGTCACCTTAGCTTTCTTGTGCGAGCTCTTACAGAGACCTGACATACCTGTTTCAGAGTCATGCTGCTCCACTGAGCTCTGGGTCAGTTAGATTGTTCCTGGAATGACCTGGCAACGTCTTCAAGGCCACTGCAGATTTCTACCCACAGGCTCTTGGGAAATATTTTCTGAATTAATGTTCGTATGTCTTCGCGTGATTGTAAGCTTATCGTCTGTGCAGCGATCTCTACTTACAAATAATTACAGTTGTCGTAAATCATCAGGATCGGGTTTGGAGGCATTTGCGGATCTGATGGCCCCATTATTATAGCTTTCCAGAGTAATGGAATGATGGAGAGGGGAGTGGGGTTAATGTGCAGGTGGCTCCCAACTGTTAATGTTCTATTAATAAATGACTCTTCTGCGCTAATGTCTCATGAACGCTTAAAGCATCCGCTTAGAGCTTACAGGCCTTTGCATATGCAGATTGAGTCTCCAGAAGCCTTGGGCATAATCAGGCTGTTTTCCCAAGCAAACTTCTGTGACTCACTTTGTATTTTATGCACAGTGTGTGTGTGTGTGTGTGTGTGTGTGTGTGTTGTGTGTCTGTTTGTGTGTCTCTGTGTGTGCACCTGTCAATGTGTGTCTGTATGTGTGTGCATCTGTGTGCCTGTGTGTCTGTCTCTCTGTGTGGTATGTTACAAGGAGAGACACACAGACAGGGACAGAAACAGAGAAAGGGCAAAGGTTAGAGGAGCAGTGTGGGCAGAGGGAGTGTGGAGAGGAGGCGCTACTGTGCTGCTGTAAATTCGGTATTTGACAGCAAAGGGGTCAGATGCATGGTGGAACTTGAAACCGTGCAGGAGCCTGTGGGGCAGCCTAGCAGAGAGCAGGAGATCTCTGGTACTCAAAGCCTAGGGTTCAACTCACGTCTTTTCTACACCTGGACTGTGTGACTAACACAGAATTGCCTTGGTTCCGTCCCTATGTATTAGGGAGGATGATAGGAGGATGGGAGCTGGAGCTGCTGTCTGCAGAGCAGTGAGGTGCTGAGCCCAGGGTGCTGAGCTGGTGTTGAGCAGCTCTGCACCTCTTACCATAAGCCTCTCTCCTTGGGGACTCTGACCGGGAACAAGTCAGGATATTAGTTCCTCCAGGATTCAAAGAATTCCTCAGAATTCAGACAAGTGTACCTCCTCCCTCCTCCCCCTTCTCCCCCCTCCTCCCCCCTCCTCTCCCTCCTCCTCCCCCTCCTCCTCCCCCTCCTCCACCTCCTCCTGGGACCATGGTGGCTCAGGGTGCTGGGTAGTATGAGAATCCCCTATGGGTAAGGGCGTGGGTAGGCAACTTCCTGTCTTGTCAGCCCTTTTCTGTAGCAGCCTCTTTCAGATGGTTTCCAGCAAGCAGCATCAGTGGGACTCCATGTCAAAAGAGAGCCACAGTTCAGAGAACTCCATTATACAAAGGGGCATGGGCAAGCACACAGAATTCAGGGTGTGTAGTCTGTGACCGGGATTCTCTGTGTCTGCCGTCCCGAATTCAGTAAGGTCTGAATATTGAAGCACTTTCCACTGCTCAACAAACATAAATGCACATACACATGATACATATATTTACAAAACACACCATGGTACATATGCTTGCAGATGCACATGACCTACACATGACACTCATGGGCATACATATACATAACACATACACTCATATGGCAAACCTGCATACACATGCAGAAATGCATACACAGTACATATGTGCACACAACATAAGGCACACATGCACACACATACATATGAACCACATATGCACATATATACAAAATACATATATATACATTTACATAATATAAATGCATTTGGCACACATGGGCATATATGCATAATACACACATACCCCATGTGCACATATGCATACACATGACACAATGTACACACATGCACATAACATGTATATGCACATCCAGATAAATATACACATATACATACATATACACAACACATGCTCACACAGACTCAAGCATATACATTCACATAATGCATTAGTATACACAACACATACATGCACATAACATGAATGCAGAAACCACATGCACGCATAGCCTACACGTAACACATGCATGCACACTAATGCACACAGGTACATATACACATGCAGGTCAGGTCACTACTCAGACTTCTCTAAAGAGCTCCAATGCCTTCCTCAGGATGGCCTGAAGTGCCTATCCCCTCATGCATCCTGCTATATCCCTGGCCTGTTGACTGGCATGGACTCTCCTGAGGGGATAAGATTAGGATCCAGAGGGTGTGCAGGACTGGTCTCCATGCATCTTGAGCATACAAGCATAAGTGTCACTATGACTGGAGCCTTAGGGCAAGTAGAGGTTTTTCTGGTCCACATCCCAGGAAGCATATGGGAATCCTCGTGTGCTTAGCGAAAGGTGAGGGCAGCCAGCAGGAGATGTGATCCGTGGGACAAGCCTGTTTGTTGGGGAGTGGGAGGGACCATGCCGCTCCAGAGGAGCCAAAGCTGTGGAAGTTCCAGTGTTGCCTAGGCTTACATGGGGTCTGGGAACAGGGTGAGGATCTGGTTCCTTTGCAGTGTTGTTACAGGCAAGGACCCCAGAACACCAGAGCAGCCTAACAGCCCCTCCATATCCCGGTAGGGTTCTTTTGGGGTGTATTGGAGTACTGGGGCTATGTACCACACTGAGGCTTAAACAGCAAGAAGGTATCGAAGCATCTCCTTGCCCAGGATTATGTAGAGCCAAGTCTGGTCTGTGTTAATTTGAAGTTCTTCTTTGTGTGGGACCTTCCAAAGGCCAGACATGATTTTAAAAGAAGAACTTGTCACAGTTTTTGTTTGTTTGTTTGTTTGTTTGTTTGTTTGTTTTTGGGTGGGGGAATAGAGATAAGAAACAAAAATTTAACACAGCAAATCAAGATCTCGTGGAAAGGGTTTCTTGGGGGCAGAAAGGGACCCCAAAGCTCATCTTGTCACCCTACAGTGCTAAGATTCAGGTCCCAGCATGGCCTCTAGCCAGGCTTAGAGGAGAGACACTTGCACTTCTCTGGCAGGGGACCCTGGTTTGCTGCTCTACCTCTCTGAACCTCAATGACCTCATGTGTAAGATGAGATGAGATCCATTCTGCAGGATCTTTGTGAGATGGAAGAATGCACACAGTGAACCCTTGGTCCAAAGGAGACACAAACCGGAAGTGATTGGAGGGTTTCAGACATCAAATAGAGCCTTTGGAAGGAAAATGCCATAATTTTGTCCTCCAGAGCCTCCAAATACTACTTTTGATCTTGCTGGATGGTCTGATAATTCTTTTTTAAAAATTAGTAAAGGTTGGACAGATAGCTCAAATGGCAATGCAAGGATAAAGAATGAGTTCAGGTCCCCAGAACCCATGTCAAAAGCTGGGTAGAGCAGCATATGCCTGTAACCTCAGGAAGGACAAAATAGGTGGCAGGGTCAGACAGATCCCTGAAAATCTGTGGGCCAGTTAGCCTAGCCAACTTGGTGAGGTGCTTGCCCAACAAGATATACTTCTGTCCTAAATAAAATGTGGAAGGTGTCTGAGGAAGGAACATACCAAGGTTATTCTCTGATCACAGATGTATTCACACATGAATGTGTACACACACACACCTATCTTATCTTTTGGGGGAAGCCACGACGTCAGGACCAAGCAACAATACAGGACATTTGGGTAACATGACATGGCATCTTTACATACTGTGCTGGCTACTTTTATGTCAATTTAATACAAGCTTAAGTTATCTGAAAGGAGGCAACCTCCACAACATCCAGCTGTGGGCAGGCCTGTAGGGCATTTTTCTTAATTAGTGATTGATGAGGGAGGGCTCAGACAACTGTGGGTGGTGCCATCCTTGGGCAGGTTGTCCTGAGTTCTATAAGAAAGCAAGCTTAGCAAGACATGGGAATCAAGCCAGTAAGCAGCACCCCTCCATGGTCTTTTCATGAGCTCCAGGTTCCTGCCCTGTTTGAGTTTCTGCCCTGACCTCCTTTGATGTGGAACAGTGACACGGAAGCATAAGCCAAATAAACCCTTCCCTACCCAGTTTTCTTTTTGATCATGGTGTTTCACTGCCGCAATAGAAACCCTAAGACGCATGGCAGCAGTGTGCCAGTGTTTGCATATCTCATTGTTATTAAGTGTGAATTCTAAATTTGGAGCTTGTCTCTTTCAGTTCATCACTTCTAAAACATAGCTCTGTAAAACGTGAGTATTTCCTTAATGCAGTTAGTTCTAGTTCCTCAGCTCCTCACCGAGTCTAACAAGGAAACGAGGAGATGGTAGCCCTGGTTCTCACAGGGTTAAAGGACAAAGGCAGAGAGTGCTGCTGAGATGGTGAGGCAAAGATGGCAGCCTCAGGATGGCCTCCCTAGAGATCCATTCAAGACACGGGAGTTTTAGTGGGAAATGGAGGGCAGCAATTGTCCTTTCCTTCCACCAACTCTAGGACCCATAACACGTCCCCCACCCAATAAAGACTCTAGGAAAACTAACCAAATTGGCAACAGGGTTCCAGCTGACACTGCTTCCCTCTTGTTCCCGAGCCCCCTCCAAGGCAGCCCACCAACCACTGCCTGCTCTCCTGGAGATGCCCCCAGTGGTGGCAGGGTGCCAGAATCTAGCTGGATACAGGCACTAGACTTGCAGAGATCCTCTGCTCTCTGGATCTCAACTTTCTCATTTGACAATGGGTGGAAGAGAGGGGAATCTGAGTTCTCCAAGCTTTGTGGGTCTTTTTGACTTTGTGCTAAGGCTGGATACATCTCCAAGTCTGGCCAATGGATCCAGGAGCACTTGGAGAGAGAGTAGTCATGCTTAGAGGTAGGCGTGGAGATTCAAGAACTCTTACTGCTCTTGAAGCCTGGTGTTTGCACCACTCCGTGAGTTCCGTGGCCACCAGGAGAACTCTAAGAAGCAAACTCTTGAACACACGGGATGTGTCTTCCCTCGCCCTCCCTCAGTAGGTGAAGATCACTTTCAGGTCTCCTAACTACTGCTATTGTCAAAGACAACCCCAGTCCTAAGAAGAGTCCCTCCTCACTTGCATCTGCTCTATTGGAGCAGGGGATGTCAGGAGCTTTGCAGAATATTTGCCAAGCTTTTCCTCAGCCCGCCCTCCCACATAGACTTCTCAAGAAGGCAGAACTGGGTTTGAGGCTGAGCCAAACCTGACTCTCATGGATTAAAAGATCATAGAAACAACCCCATCTGACTTCCCTACTCTACAGATAAGACATACAGCCCCAAGGAGTGTGAAGACTTGACCAAGGAACTGAAGTCAGAAGGCTATTAGCTATCCACCCACTTCATCTTAGAGCCTGGAATTCAGAATAGGAGCTGGCTCTAAATGCTGCCTTTATAGTTGATTATAGCTGCCTTTATAGTTGATAGTCTTATGGTTATCTTGGGGATCTGAGGTAGTCATGTCTTTCAGCTTCTCTACAGTAATGCAGTTGACACAATACTTAGAATAAGTGCCTAATCAATGCTCATTGCCACCATTTTTGTTTTCATTGCTTTCATGTAATATTAATTATAGAGGCATGTAACCATGTTCTGAACACATGCCCACAGCTCCCTCAAGTAACACATCCCCCATCTCTCCACAGGCTGGTGGAACTCTTCTCCACAGCACCCATTGGCTCTCACTGGGGAGTGCTGTCCAAGTGCTTGGCCTACAGCAAGGCCGCTTCTGACCCCTTCGTGTATTCCTTGCTGCGACACCAATACCGCAGGAGCTGCAAGGAGCTCCTGAACAGGATCTTCAACAGACGCTCCCTTCACTCTGTGGGCCTCACAGGTGACTCTCACAGCCAGAACATTCTGCCAGTGTCGGAATGAAGGACCACTCTCCTGATGGGGAGTTCAGAACGAGGTGGCCAGAGCAAAGGGAGGTGGTCTGGGACTCCTGGGTGGACAATAACTGCCACCATTGCCTGGTGATTGCCGTGATGCTGACGTCTGAACAAGATCTGGGGCCTGCTTCTTGGCTCTTCCAGGGTAGATGTCAGACTGTCCCTATTTGTCGCCAAAGGATGGCCATAGGCCACGCCCTGGCCTTTCTTTCTGAGAGTGTGTATTGAGAGCTTAGACTCACCAAAGGCCTCTCAGAGGACGGTAGGCCAGTTAGTGTCAAAGACACAGAGTGCTGGTGGCAGGTGTGGGCATGATATCCACCTGTCTACTAACTACTGCTCATGGGGCTCCATGCTCCAAGGGACATCTTAGTGATGCTGAAAGTGAGGTTGTCTGTGGCCATCTGGCTCCAGATCTACTATGGCATCTCTTTTCCCCTTGGTAGTGTTTGCTGCTGTAACCCAAATATTATCCAGCTGGTGCCAACTACATCATGATCAGCTGATACCCTTGGGCCCTGCACTCAATGGGAACATGTTTAACAACCAGTTTGCTACCTACCAGTTGTCTTAGGAATGATAAATTGGACTCACCTTTTGTCCCTCTTTCATCAAACTAATGTTTGCGTGTATTGACAATCTTAGCATGAAAGTGGTCTCTCGGTAGACAGGTCTTAGATAATGTTAGATTCCATGAAATCTGAGCAGGAAGTCACCTTCTGATTTGCATGCCATAGGTAAAGGAGCCCAGGAAAGTAGGAAGATGGTGGCTGGTCTGTCCTACCTCCATATCTGGGATCTGAGTTGGTAGGGAAGACTTCCTCTTGTCTTAGACATCTTGCCTGTCATATTCTAGGAGCTGACTTGAACAGGGATGAAGTCTTAGTTTTCAGATACTGGGCTCTATTATCCTGGTGGCTCATTACCCACATTCTGCAACTTTGTCCTGAGAAAGCAGCAGCTATCCAAGGTCACCACAAAAGTGCTCTGTGCCACTGATGAGAGAGTGCAGTTAGTACAAGATGCTGTTCCTGTAATATACATGCCAATCCATTGGGAGCCATTGTCTTAGTCTCATTGAAAACTAAGATAAGGACAGGAGAAATAGCTTAGCCAGTAAAGTGCTTACTGTGCAAGCATGAAGGCCTGAGTCCAACCCCAAGAGCCCAAATTAAAAGCAAACTGGACATGGTGGTGTGCACCTGTAATCCTAGCACTGGAGAATCGAGAGAGGCGACTCCACAGGACTTAGGTCAGCCAAGACTTAGCTGAATGGGTGAGCTACAGGCCAGTGACGGTCCTGAGAAAAGAAAAGAACAAAGTAGATGCCAGCTTAGAAACAACACGTGAGGTTGACCTCTGGCCTCCACATGCCTGCGTATGTGAGTGTGCACACACGTGCACATGCATGCGAGCACACTCGGCCCATGCCTACTCACTGTCTCATTATCATTTCAGAGGCGCTTGAGAATGCTCAGAGCAGTTGTGTCTGAGCCCTCTAAGTGACTCTTGTGGGTGGGAAGGGTGAAGAACCATAAAAATCACAAGTATCACTCTCTCCTGTATAGCTCCACACATCCTAGTCTCAGGAGCATAGGGGGAACTATCCACCAGGGACCAACCCAAAGAATGTTGATTTTCCCTGCCAGGCAGCCCCCGTAGTTAAAGGCAGACAAATGTCTGCTTGTCGATTTGAAAAGATGGCCTATCATTAACTCTTGGCAATTCATTTAGAAAACAACTCCAGCAGGCCTAGTGTTGTCAGGCTCCAGAGTTTCCATGGAGACCAGAATGGGGATAGTTGTAACATCTAAGGAGGTTTTAATATCCTCCCATTGCTGGGAGAGGTATGCTCATACTTGCCTTGTTAGAGAAAAAGAACCTGGGCACCAGAGGGGACTGCCAGGACACTTGTCTGGACTTTGTCTCCAGCTCTCCCCAGGTAGCCTTCTGGGGGACCTGGTAAGGTACACCCTTCCTCCCTGTGATGAGGGATGTTACAACAGTGGCTTGAAATTAACCATGGTGGAAGTTTTTAGACACTCAGAATAGCTAAGTGTTATAAATCAAGCCTTCTCCCCCGAGAGCTGGTTGTCATCTACCTACCAGCGCAACACATGCCACACATTTGTTTCTAGAACGAAACTCTCCTGGCTCAGAATCCATTTGGTTCCATCTATCCTAAATCACAGTGTTCACTTCTATAGCTTTCCTAGTCATAAGCAGTTGCCTACCCTCTGTTATCGCAACACTCAAAGGGCTTAGGAAGTTCAAGTCAAGCAGGAGGCTAAGACAGCACAGACAAAATAACTCCTCCTTTCACACAACTACTGCTAAAGTTGGGCAAAGGATGAATGGGGACCCAGAGGGTGGGGTCAGTAGACAGGCAAAGGCAAGTCATGACATCCACTCCCCCCCCACCCCCTACCCCCCCCCCCGCGTGTTGCTTTTGAAGGAGAGTAACCCTGGAAAATCTCTGCTTGCTCTGTATAGGCAACATATTGTACCCTGAGTTGAATTGAGATCTCCTTGTCCCTTCCTTAGCCAAGAAGCAGGATCTGCCACCCACGATACCACATATCCGGAAGGATGTACACTGTAATTTTCACTATGCCTCTAAAACCGCTTACCATCTATTAAAACCCAATATGCTGGCATCATGTCACTGACAAGAACCCAAATAAGCCTATTGATGGAGAGTTTTCATTTTCACTTAGACCCAAGCTTGAAAACCCAAGGGAGGTGAGGAGAGAGCAGCTCCACTGGCAATGGGCACTAGCCAGCGCTGCGGCGATTGCCTCCCCATAAATGTTTATAGTCAGGATTGCACGCCTCTGAAGCAAGCCCCCTGGGATCCCCGTTCCCACCTGAGCACTCTACCTCATTCTGGTAATCTAATGAATCCAACAATGTGTGTTTTTCTCAGGTTCCAGGCATAAAAACAACAACAGAGCCGAGGCAAAGGGCCTCATTGACTGGCTTGACTCCTGCTAGTTAAAGAGTCACATTCACTGCACTTGCGCATGAGAGGCATTGGGCAGGTGAGACCATTTTGTGAAGCTTGAGAGTGGTGCCTGCAGAGGAGAGGACTTCCAGATCTCAAATCCACTCAGAGCGTTCAGTTCAGGTCTCACACACACTATTTGTCTTTTATGATCTCTTTGCCCCAATCTATGTTTTCCTTGGATCCCTTCTAGGGGGTCAGGATCTCAGAAACTTAGGGCCCCTGGAAAAACAGGGGTGCTTGTTGAATGGCAGATCATTAAGAGTCTCTGGGTGTTGCATGGCTAGCTCACCTCCTGTAGACATTTGTCTGTATTTACCAAGCATGGCTCAGTAGCCTCCTTGGCTCATTTCTGATCTTTTCTTTCCGGACTCAGCTCAGGCCCCCATCACTGTGCAATAAACCTCTCACCTTGTGTTTGTGAGATTTTTTTTTTAATCATGTGTCTTTGTCCTTGAGAGAAGGCAGACAGGGTAGAGCCAAGCCTGTGGACTGGTTGTCACCTGTCCCCAGGTTTAGATGCACAGCAAGCACTGTGCTTGCTTGGCTATGGTGTGGCTGCCAGATGAACCAAAGGTTATGTGTTGTCAGGATTTGACCATAACACAGGGTTAAGTAAGTTAGTTGCCTGATTTTCCTGATGCTATTCTCTAAGGTGCTAGAAATCTCACGGATCAGTTCATACCCTTCACCCCATGAACACCATGGGGAGAGATCTGGAGGCTATGGGGTTTCTTCCATTGCCTTCCCGAGGTCTGAGGCTTTGAATGGAGACGGTGACTCTTAAACTTCCTCATCCTCAACTGTCACCAAGGGAGGTGTTCAATATAAGCTCCAGAGTCCTCCACTTCAAAGGCCAATTCAGGCAAGCTGGCAGGACTTGGGATTCTATGATCTATATATGATGTATATATTGGTGTTCAGGTGGCTGAGTCAAGTGATCTTCCAACTGTAGAAAGATGGTCTTAAATGTCTGGATTATATGTCCACAATCCCAGATGTCCAGCCTGGGCAGTGTTTCCTTTGACCTCTGCGATGATCTAGGAAGTCGATCCTACTAGGCTTCTTCACTTTATAGAGAAGATTGTTGAGTCCTGGGCACACAGAGACTTGAGGGAAGAAGGTAAACAGGGTAATAGGATCCAGAATGGGTCAGTCCCCATCAAAATGTATCACTCAGGTCAGCTCCCAATCAACTTTCTCCCTTTGCTACTAGTATCTAGTGAATACTGAAGGACAGTGCATAACAGCCGCCTTTGTTCCCAGCAGTGATAGCTCACCTGCAGAGACACTATCTGATTAGTGGTTTTTATTAGGTATTTTCTTCATTTACATTTCAAATGCTATCCCGAAAGTCCCCCTCCCTCCCTCCTCCCCACCCCACTTTCCTACCCAACCACTCCCACTTCTTGGCCCTGGTGTTCCCCTGTACTGGGACATATAAAGTTTGCAAGACCAAGGGGCCTCTTTTCCCAATGATGGCCGACTAGGCCATCTTCTGCTACATATGCAGCTAGAGACACGAGCTCTGGTGGGTACTGGTTAGTTCATATTGTTGTTCCACCTATAGGGTTGCAGACCCCTTTAGCTCCTTGAGTACTTTCTCTAGCTTCTCCATTGGGGGCCCTGTGTTCTATCCACTAGCTGACTGTGAGCATCCACTTCTGTGTTTGCCAGGCACCGGCATAGCCTCCCAAGAGACGGTTAATTAGTGTTTTAAGTGTTGAGGGCCCCTTGTCAACCTGTGCTTTCAGGAAACTTTGGGCCATGGTCTGCATGAGGATTAGTGGCAAGCAGCATTCCTCTGGGATCCAAATAAGGCTTCGCATTTCCTGAAGCCCCAGGACTCACACAGAGATGAAGGGCGGGGTTTGCGGTAGGGAGAGGGTGGAAGGGCACAGCATCTCCCTCCAGCCTGCTCTTACAGGTTCAGCAGGGATATCTGTGTGGGAGGAGCCTGCTTTGTAATTTCCCCACCTCCCTGACAGTTCCCACTTCCTCCCAAGCTCAAGCAGCCCGTTGTCACCTAGGGAGCTAGGCAGCTCCCTTTCTTTACGTGTTTGCCCCTCGCCTGACCTAAGGGAGGTGACAGGAAACACAAGCCATTTTTGCCTCTCTTCAGAAGCTGCTGTGTGCTTACAGGCCTCCTTAGCTCCTTCCCCAAGCACAGAGTAAAGAACAAAAGATGAACACTTTGGGCAGTCAACTTCTAGGAGGGAGGAGCCATAGGACCTAAGGAATGGAATTGTGAAACATCAGTGATCCAGCACATAGAGGGGACCCAGCTGGAGCTTAAGCTGTGTCTCTCAGCCTGACCCACATGTCACAAGTCAAGGACTGTGCTATCCCAGAGGTCTGGAGAATGGGCTCCCCCAATGACATGCTGATTGGCAGATGGCAAAAAATGGATTTGACCAAGAGCTATGGAGTTCTTATCTGTCACCCCATATCCCGTAAGCCAGAGCTTCCTGTGCTAGGCCCCAGGGGAGATGAGTGTCTAGGTGGGCCTAGCTTAAGGGTGTTGTTCAATGCTGTTCAGGGGTGCTTCAGGAGCCCCTGAAATTCTTTGAAGAGGCAGTGGGCTTTGGGCCAGACGTGCTAGTACAGCCTGCAGCGAGACATAGAAGTGGACCAGCCTGGTAAGGATACAGAGGGGTAGAGCTTAGTGTGCGTCCAGGAACACTGTCCAGAGGGTGCTCAGAAGTGGGCAGTATCTCCCGAGATATGGTGAATGCCATTTGTGGCCACTGGGGTGGATGTTTGTGAAGCCAGAACAAAATGAGAGAAAGACAAGGAGATCTACACTTATTTAGGTGTCCAAAAAGAGAGGAAAGAAAGGTAGGAGGACAGCAAAGGGAAGGAAGGATAGAGCGGGGAAGGCAAAGGGAATCACATTCATTTTGAGGGCATTGACGAGTACTCATCGTTTTTAATTGAATATTTCACTTATTCAGCACCTAGCTCTTGCCTCTAACTCCTTCCCTCCCTCTCCTGACACAAGCTCTCCCTCCCAACTTTATGTACTTTTAAAAAATCCACTGAGTACAATTGGTGTTTCAGGTATGTGTGGGGTATGCTGTTCAGGGGTGCTTCAGGAGCCCCTGAAATTCTTTGAAGAGGCAGTGGGCTTTGGGCCAGACCTGCTAGTACAGCCTGCAGTAAGACATAGAAGTGGACCAGCCTGGTAAGGATACAGTGGGGTAGAGCTTAGTGTGCATTCAGGAACACTGTCCAGAGGGTGCTCAGAAGTGGGCAGTATCTCCCGAGATATGGTGATCTATCTATCAGGGGTATCTATCGAGGCATGGGCAATCTACCCACTGATACTCCTTCTCCAGCAGCCATCACTACCAATAACTCCTCAATCAGAGTGGGGCTTTGTGATCCCCTCCCCCAACCACGTCGGAAGGCCAACTGGCTTGAGCTTAAGCAGTCTTCGTGAATTCAGCCAAGCCACTGTGAGCTCATGTGTACAGTGGGTCAGTGTCATGCCCAGACTGTGCTGCAATCCTCCCAGCTTCTGGCTCTGACAATCTTTCTACTGCATCTTCAAGATGGCTGCTGAGTCTTGGTGAAGAAGGCGTAATATCGATGTCTCAGTTAGGGCTGTGTACTCTAAAGTCTCTTACTCTCTGTAGTTCGACCAGTTGTGGATCTCTGTATTAAACCCTATTTACAGCAAACATAAACTCCTCTGAGAGTTGAGAGCTGTCCAATCTGAAGGTGCAGGGAAGTGATGTCCTAGAGACCAACGTTCAGTCAAACATATACAGGAGTGGGGCCATTGGAGCATGGTCAACCTATCTGGCAACGTGTTTAAAAACAAACTGATTCTCTCTCTTGCAAGAGCTGTACACTGTCTATGCTTCCTCAGTTAGAGCTGAGGGCTCATGAACTCTGCAACCTCCATGCTAAGAATGCTGACTGGCATGAGCTTGTGCAGGCAGCCACAGCTGCTGTGCGTTCAGGAGCACAGTGGCTCTGTCATGTCTAGAAGACACAAAGATTTTCAGTCTGATTCTCCCCAACCTCATGATGGTCCATGACCTTTGCTGTGTGTTCGTGCATGCATGTGTGTGTGTGTGTGTGTGTGTGTGTGTGTGTGGCTGAGCATTCCACGGTCATTTATTCTCATTTGGTCATTTGAACATCTGTGAGTTTCTCTACTACCTATCATCCACTGTACAAGGATACTTCTCTGACGAGGTTTCAAAGATACATCAATGTCTGGGCAGAAATATAAATTTAGGGGGCAGTTTAATGCTATCTCCATTTATTAAAATACTAGTATAACTATATAGAAGAACACATTCGCCTCTGGAGCCTGCGAGCTCCCCAGCCATGGATTCTTGGGTGGATGTACAGACCCAGGCATGTATTTCCTCCTGTGTAGTAGGCCTTAAATCCAATCAGAAAATAATCAATTACCCCATAGCATTGGTGAACTATTGTACCCATGGGCAAATTTTGCCATACTGGTCTTTACTGTAGTTACCATGATTCACAGCTGGCTAAGACTGTTAGTGACATTTTCCAGGCACCCTGCATAGCACATTCCAGTCCTATGAGAGTTAGCCAGCCATAGAGGAAGCTTCCTGATCAGTCTTGATTTTCCCACATCCTGTGTCTGATGTGTATAGTATCTTCAGCAATAGGCTCATCTCATCAAGTTCAGGTGTACAAGGAAGCCAACATTTATTCTTAATGGCAGTGTTCATTCCTTTATTTATTTATTTATTTATTTACTTGCTTGCTTGCTTGCTTACTTACTTACAGGTTGCCTCAGCTGACCTTTAATTCACCACCGAGCCCACATTGGTCTCAAACTTGCAGTAGATCTGGTAGTGATAAGCAATCCCCATGCCTCAGCCTCCTGGGTGCTAGTATTATAGGCATGAACCACCATATACAGCTACAGTTCACTTCCAAGAAACCAAACCTAGGCAGACTTGCCCAGGGTACCTCTTCTAATGATATTCTGAGTGGGGGCAAAAGTGTGTCTTTATTTTGTAAATGTGATGAGTTACAAGGTGAGACACCACTACCCAGTCCCAGGGACAAATGGAAGAATCAACACAGCAGGGCAGCCACAATACAAAGGCTGTCCTCACACCTCTTAGGCATTCCACAGCATCCCTTGGTGGGGTGGGGGATACTGCACTGTTCATTCTTGCAGTGTGTCATGTAAATACACACTTCACATTTAAAGGCCAAATGTGAATCAAATCAACAGCAGCAGAGCTCTGCTTTACCATGTACACCCACGTTTAAGGATCTTTTAAAACAATTGGTATGTTAGAGTCAAAGGCCTATGTGTATACCTTGGAAGTGTCTGCTCTTAGGAACACTGAGACATGGTATTTCCCTTTTGCCCTCACACATGCCCAATAAGTCTGCATAGTCACCATTATATTTACTCCCCTAGCGTGAAAGTAGAATTCATGATCTGATGGCTTCAAAGGACCTAGACTCTATCTGGAGACAGGCAGACTCAGGCTTAGGCCACACTCACTAATACCCAATGAGAACAGGTTTACAGCAGAAAGCACATCAGAGGCCATCACAAAGGCTTTCCTGCCATGAGTCTGGGTGAATGAAACCAGGTCATAATTGCTAAAAGCCCCCAACACCCAGTCTGCACATACCCAGGTCCCCATTGCCTTCCTTCAGCTCTTCTGTTGCCAAACCTTTGCTTGAATTATTTTTAGTACCCACACTGCTCAAGAAAGCTTCAAATGCCAAGTTTCTTTGCAAACTGAAATGATTCCAAACCTCAGCAATCCTGTTTCACAAGAAACGTGTAAACACAGTCCCTCCTGGAGAACAGAGGCATTCATGGGATCCGGTACCCCGCCAGGCTCATCAGGGTCTCCTGCAGGAAACCCAGTTGCTCTGAGTTGCAA
Organism: Mus musculus; assembly: GCF_000001635.26. Taxonomy (NCBI): domain Eukaryota; kingdom Metazoa; phylum Chordata; class Mammalia; order Rodentia; family Muridae; genus Mus; species Mus musculus. The sequence goes on from NC_000073.6 coordinate 131,993,238, forward strand.
GCAGCCATCCCCAAAGGTACCTGGTTTTGCTCTCCCTGCCACCTGGGGCAGTTAACCTTGCTGTTGAATGGATCACAGTCTTTGCTAAGGCACTTCTAGGAGAAGGAGTTGAAACCTTGTCATAGAAATGTTGTCTTCTCGGATTTGGCTCTGGGGTAGATAAAAATCTCCCTCTGCTCTTTTGTCCAGTGTGGCAGGTGACAACAGACGCCATCGGCTATACTCATGCTCCCTCCCTCCCCAAAGAAGCACGGTGCATTTACCTTGCCCAGTACCCATTAGAAAAAGCATCACTTCCTGTAGGTGAGAGGGAAGTTGGTTGAAGGCCACCTAGCATGCTGTCCTGGAGGCTCCAGGTTACTAGGGCCCCAACAATCAATACTTCATACTCCTGCATCTTCCTATATTGCTTTTGTTTTTGCCATCTGCCACGGAGGGTGAGCAGAGTCATGCCATCCATCACTGGAGGCATCCAGATAGGGCCAGTAGATGACATAGAGGTCTTCCACGGCAAGGAAAACATCAAGTGTGCCCATCAAGGCTAAGGCTAGGATCCTCTGGGGAAATGGACTTTCTATCTTAATGTTTCAAGAAAACCAAGATTTCAGAAAATAAAAGTTATTTCTGACGACACTTGGTTGGTTTCTGCAGTGCTTCAGTTCCTCGATAGCAGATTCTTAGGAAAATGAACAGAAACACTTGTGGAGTCAGTGCCCTTCCCGTCCGTGTGCATGCCCACGAATGCACACTACCTAGGGCGAAAGTTCAGCCCAAACAGCTGAACCCTGGGTACCAGACACAGGGAGCAGAAGGCCACTGTCTTGTGTCATCGTGCTTTTAACTTTGCTATTTTAATTTAACCCACAGAACTAGGGCTCCATTATTCTTAAATAAAATATCACTACTAGCTCTCCCGACGTGGCAACATTGCCTTCCCTGTGACACACCTGCCGTCAGCTGTAAGCTGATGAAATAGGACTCAAGAGATTTGAATCTAAGGCCAGTGCTGCCTGCTCTGTTTACAATGGCTTATGTTTTGTGAATATATATCAAATGCTGTAATATATTTTTATGATAGAATTGATGGTTAACACAAGGGAAATATATATACATATATATATATATATATATATTGTGATTCTGTCTAATAAAGATTCCTGTTATAAAATCTCACCTGTACTTGGCTGACCTAGTGTGGACACATTTTTGTGTATTAGATAACTGCTAGAAATGCAGCCTTTTGTAATTTCACAGAGGCACCAAAATTTGTCTTTCTTTTCTCTCTCACCTTCTGTGACTATATTCTCATTTCAATACCCTGTTCACTGCCTCTGGCCTCACACAGCTCTGACTTTGAGGATTCATCCTATTAGACTGTCTCTTAATTTGTGCAAACTCACATTAACCACCTGCCCTCGAAACACACCTGCCATGGGAGAGGTTCTTCTTCTACTACTTTCAAGTATATGTATTTTAAAGCCCTCTGTGTTGCTGTAACCGACTGCTTGAAAACTGGGTAATGTATAATGAAAACAATGGTCACTGGAAAGTACGAGATGGAGGGGCTGGTGTCTGATATGGTAGAAGGCATCATTTGGCAAGAAAAAGAGAATGTAAGAAACCTAAGTTGAACTTGGGACTTCCAGACCCCCTTGGAGTTGATATTAACCCAGGCCTGAAGGTGTAGCCTCATTACTTAAATGCCACTTATTAGACCCTGCCACCTGACACTCCTGCATAGGACATAACATTTGGATCACTTGCTTTTGGGGGACAGATTCAAAGCGTAGCACCGTGCAACTTTTAGTCTTTGGGCAGGATCGCTGGGCTTTGCCAGGTGACCTGTGAGCTGGATTCCAGAGACAGAATTCTGGGAGGGGAAGAAGCCACCCTCTTACTGTCATATATTTGGTACTGTTCTGGGGTCTCAGCCAGGTCTCCTTCCTAAGACCTTCATCCTTTCATGCTGACGAGACTGCACTGGGAGAGATGAAGTGACTTGGGACCAGAATGATAAATCAGGAAGGAGTCTGTGCTCTAGTCAACAGTGGCTGTCCTCACCAAGGGTCAGCCCTGGAGCCACTTCAGAAGCAAGGTGCTAAGTGACAGTGTGACTGCCACAGTCCCTGAGCACCTGCCATGTCCCAGATGCTGCAAGGCACACGCCACCAGCATTGCCCGTGTAACCCTGAACTCATTGCGCAAAGATGTCACTATCCCTACCCCCACCTTTCTGTGGCGATCCTGCAGGTATGGAACAACATGGGCAAGGTGACAGAGATGCTCTATGAAAACTCTGGCTGGCCTGTCCCTTCTGTGGCCACCTTCCAGGCAGGCTGGTGGCTTCCTTTGTTATTAGCGTTCTCACGCCCGGCCAGGAAGAACACAGCAAACCAGAATCTTCTGCGGCAAAACTTTATTGCTTACATCTTCAGGAGCAAGAGTGTAAGAAGCAAGAGAGAGAGAAAACGAAACCCCGTCCCTATTAAGGAGAATTATCCTTCGCCTAGGACGTGTCACTCCCTGATTGGCTGCAGCCCATCGGCCGAGTTGACGTCACGGGGAAGGCAGAGCACATGGAGTGGAGAACCACCCTCGGCACATGCGCAGATTATTTGTTTACCACTTAGAACACAGGATGTCAGCGCCATCTTGTGACGGCGAATGTGGGGGCGGCTCCCAACATCTCCCCCTTTCCTTTTAATAAGAGCAAATAGGCCACCCATATTAATGAGAGTGGAGATAGAGGTCAAATCCCCAGTGTGTAGGTAAAGGAGCCATGTACAGGATTAGCTCTTAGGCTCACAGGCTTTTACCCAGAGCAACCCTGACCTGCTCCCGTGTCGTTTTGCCTGGAGAGAAGGACACTTGGACACTCAACCTTCTTGAAAGATGACATGTCTCCCTAGAATAGGCTCATATATGCCGCAGAGCCTTTCTACTGCAGTGCTTAGCCGTGCAACTCTCTCGGGCTGCTGAAGCACACTCACTCTATCCCGTGCAATGAGACTAGCCTCGTGAGATGTAAGAGCTGAGTGGCCAGCGACCTATTGCCTAAGCATAGATAACCATATATCAGGGGGAGCACCATGTTCTAGAGCTGCAAGCGCCTGGGCAATAACCACCTTGTCTCTCCTAGTTTAGGCCTTAAGCTTACAGACCAACCAAAGAAGCAACACTAATCCACAGCAAAGTGTATCTCCAAATAATATCAATCCCACCCATTTTTTAAAGAAGGAAAATGCTGAGGAGATCCAATTGGGTAATCCTTTGGTCAGGGACAGGTCCAAGCGCGTGGAGTTGACCTGAAGTCTCAATTCCCGAAGGATCTGTTCAAATTCAGCCATCCAATTCTGTAACATATACTGAAAAAGACTTTTTGACAAATTAGCTGCCCTAGTAAATTTAACATACTGAATGGAAATAACACACAATCCCGGAAACTTTTGTTCACATCCCAGCTGAGTTATTTGTCATAATACATCTAGTTGTATCTGGACAAGATCTATGAGTTGATTAACCAGCATGAGACCTCCCTGTATCTTGACATTAGCTGAGGCCTGTTTATCTATGACTGTAGTCACTGAGGCTGACAAAGTGTTAATGGTGTCAGTCGTCTGGACCTGTCCAGACAGAGCCAAGGCTGTCTGAATTAAGGCCAAACCCAGTTCCCAGTTAGTGGTAAAAAAGCAGGAGAATACTTGAGCATTATACATCACCGTCATTGGGAGTGGAAATGTCGACATTATCCCCCAACGCTGCTCTCTTTTTATTATTGACGCCCTGGACATCACCAAGACGAGGGACATTAGTATTCCCTTGGTCAGTCTGGATTTTTCGGGTGAGTCTTTCTGGTATCCAAAATGGGTTGTCTTCATTCTGTGGGAAAACACAGATAGCTCCCCTGGATCTTATCAAAATAGGATCCGGGCCATACCATTTATTATCAAGGACATTTTTCCATTTAACCATCTCATTGGGCCTATCTGGCTCTGTACAATGACGTTCAGCCGCAGTATGGCCATGAGCATCAATATTTAAAAAATTGAGTGTAAAGAGTGCCAAAGACACAGACACTCTTGGTGCTCGGGGTAAAATCTCTTCAATTCCCCTCTTCTGTTTTATAAGATAGGTTTTGAGGGTGCGATGCGCACGCTCAACAATACCCTGTCCTTGAGGGTTGTATGGAAGTCCAGTCAGGTGGGTCACGTCCATCTGACGGCAGAACTGTTGGAATTTTTGAGACGTATAAGCTGGTCCATTATCAGTCTTAAGGAGTCTGGGTTTCCCCCAAGCACTCCATGCCTCAAGACAATGTTGAATCACATGTGAGGCTTTTTCTCCGGTTAACGGAGAAGCAAACATGATGCCAATGTGTCAATGGACACATGGAGATATTGAAGTTTTCCAAAGGAAGAAACATGTGTAACATCCATTTGCCAGACCTGTAGAGGTCGAATACCACGTGGGTTAATTCCCACATGAGGAACTGGCAAGAACTCACAGCAGCTTTGACATTGAGTAACAATGTCACGGGCTTCTTTTCTTGTCAAGGAGAAACGACTGCGTAATGTTTCAGCCGTCACATGAAAATTGTTATGAAAATTTCTTGCAGCCTCTACCGGGGATGATAGGGCAGCAGCCACCACTTTAGTGGCCTTATCTGTCAAATCATTTCCCAGAGCCATGGGGCCAGGTAGGCCTGAATGGGCTCTAACATGAGTAATATAAACAGGAGATCTTCTAGATAACAAAACTAATTGTATCTGCTGAAAAATATTGGCAACTCTACTGGAAGGCTTAATCACTCCAGCCACTTCTAAAAGATTTACTGCATTAACCACATAACAGGAATCTGACACAATATTAAGGGGTTCTAAAAAGGTTTTTAAAACTTCTAAAACCACTAAACATTCTACCACTTGAGGTGAATTTTCATTATATTGTTTGGATACCACTTTACCATTAGCCACATAGGCACCTATGCCAGTTTTTGATCCATCAGTATATACCACAATCTCATTTTTAAGTGGGTTTCTTCTAAACATGTAAATATTGATTTCTCTCAAAGGAGGAAATATGCGTGACATCCATTTGTCAGACCTGTAATGGCCTGACGCCACGAGGGTTTACCCCTACGTGAGTAGATAAAATTTGACAACAATCTAAAGGCATTATTAAGTAATCAGAATCATTTCTAGTAGAACCAATCCCTCTGGCAGCTCTAGGAATATCAGAGGAAGAAAAAACAGCCATGTAGGCTTGGCAAAATTATTAGTTGAGCTATTCTGTCTCTTTGTGATATAGAAAAGACAACTTGAGGACAAGAACAGAGAACCTGAAGTTCCCCTTTACAATCCTGATCTACAACTCCAGGGTGGACAATAAGACCTTGTAGGCTGCAAGAGCCTGCCTCTGTCATTATTGTCTAGTGGCTTCACCTGCTCGGGAGAGCGCCTTCCAGGCCCTAATAGCCTTTTCATCTGATTTAGAACTATTAAGAACTGGCTCCTTGAGCTCACCTAGTGATGAGTATAGGCTCCTTCTCCTAGAGACCTCCGCTAATTGATCTTTTTTCTTTTCTTTTTCCTTTTCCTTCCTTCTAATCTCTCCCCAGGTATTCTTACCTGACCTAAACTTTTCCTCGGGTTCAAGACCCTTGGAAAGGCCTGTATACTTATTTTGTGAACCATATTTTCTCTTTGCTCCTACTCTCTCTCCCCGCTTTACTTCTGATAGATTGTCCTGAATTTCATCTAGAATCCTTAGCCCTATCTTAATCACCTGATAACATGTGAAAAGGAACAAAAGGGCTTCTAACACTAGAGAAAGTTCAAGGCCAAACATATCTTATAAAGCTATTTTCCACTTTACTTCTGATAGACTGTCTTGAATTTCCTTAGAAAGTTCAAGGCCAGGCGTACCTTGTAAAGCTATACTTACGGGTTACCGCCGTTCCCCAGCTGAAAAGTTCTGAATTCATGCAGTTGAATCCTTCTTAACAGTCTGCTTTACGGGAACCTTTATTACCGCGACCCGCAGTTCTGGTTCTGGAATGAGGGATCTTCCTTGCGCTGGTGAAACTCCCGTCCCGAGTTTCCTCCCGGGTTTTTTCTTCCCGGATTTTTTCTCGTCCCGGAATTTCTCGTCCCGGATTTCAGCACCAATTCTTAATCGCGTTCTCACGCCCGGCCAGGAAGAACACAGCAAACCAGAATCTTCTGCGGCAAAACTTTATTGCTTACATCTTCAGGAGCAAGAGTGTAAGAAGCAAGAGAGAGAGAAAACGAAACCCCGTCCCTATTAAGGAGAATTATCCTTCGCCTAGGACGTGTCACTCCCTGATTGGCTGCAGCCCATCGGCCGAGTTGACGTCACGGGGAAGGCAGAGCACATGGAGTGGAGAACCACCCTCGGCACATGCGCAGATTATTTGTTTACCACTTAGAACACAGGATGTCAGCGCCATCTTGTGACGGCGAATGTGGGGGCGGCTCCCAACATTCCTTAGCACCCACATCCCACTGTTCTTTATGGTTGTGGTCTCCTCTTAACCTTGGTTTTCTTTTCCAGGTTTTAGTTACCACTGGCCATGCCACAGTTCAAAAGTATTAAATGAAAAATTCTAGAGCTAAACAATTCACATGTTTCCAAGTGCATGTGGCCCTAAGAATGATGAAATGTCATGCCAGCCTGCTCTGTCCCACCAGGATGTGACTCAGACCTTCACATGCACACTGACCCTCTTTGCCCACGTGCTACCTGCTCAACAGCTGCTCAGGAGGCTTGATGACTGTCACAGTACAAGTGCCTATGCTCGGGTAATCCCTGTTACTTGGCACCAACTCCAAAGCACAAGGATAATGATGCTGGCCATATGAATATGACTTAAAAATATCAATAAAGTGTCTTATCTAAGAAAATAGATAAATCTCAATGTAAGGGAAGAAAAAGTCATTTGCTGACATTACTAAGATCTAGTGCAAAGAAGGAAGGAATCTCTTCATGGTGAAACACTGAAGGAGGAAAATGAAATGCCTGCTAATTTTGCTTCTGAGTATAAAACTTAAGAAACGGTAGGCCTAGTGCAGATGGAGAACTCCTTAACTTCTCTGTGCTCTCCTGTGGCTTGGGGCACCCACTGGGGGTTGGCCTTGGAACAGACTCCCCAAGATAAGGATAGATCACTGTCTTTTTAATTTGTCTAACTTCTGATCAGCCTTTTTTGCCATCTTAAATGCTTTGACAATCCCATACATGCATAGAATGCATTTAGATCATATCCACCCCCGAGTCCCCTCCTCCGGGATGCATATTTAGAAGGGCCATGTTCTAGCCTGGCTTCTGACTTATTTTATCTGCCTTTGTACAAGAATTTTCTGTCTCTCCACTCCAGTTTTTCCATCTTTAAAAATAAAGCTACAGTGAAATTTTAGACATGGAAATCAATAAAAAGGAATTCAGAAATAGACCAGCACTTAGATGGTTCATGGTGCCACAAAGGTGCTAAGCCAATCCAATGAGATAGGGACAGTCTTCCTCAAATGGTGCTAAGGCGGCTGCATACCCGTGCCCCTGAATAAGCCTTGCCCCAGCCTATCCCTCGCACTTACCTCTCTTGAAGCTCTCATAGACATAAATTCAAAGCTAAAGATCTAAACTTCCCAGCAGAAAGCACTGGAGGAAACCTCTACAACTTTGGGGCATGCAAAATATGCCTTTGCAAAAATAAATGATCGTAAGTGATGGACTAGGCTTCATCGCAGGGGGAAAAACCCACTCCTGAAACATCATTAAGGAAATAAAACGAGCAGGGGATAAATGGAGCATTTGCAATTCCCATGTCTGGCAAAAGAATTGTGCGTAATTGTAGACCTATAATACATAAGAGAGATAATCTCACAGCAATGGACAGAAGAAACAAGCATCGCCAAAGACAGGTATGCAAATGACCAGCAGGATACAGAAAGCTCTTGGTATCAAGAGCCCTCAGGCAAGTGGGAATTAAAACTGCAGTGAGATATCACCCCAACACACACCTCTGGGACATCTCCATCAAGAGTGTGGAATGATTAAAAGTCACATATTGTACTTGAAGATGTGACTTGATATTGTGTTTGCATGCATGTGGCTGGAGTGTACAGGTGTCTGTGGATGCAAGTGTGTCTGGGGTGCACATGTGGCTGGCGTTACCTGTGTGGCTAAGAGTACATATGTAGCTAGAGTACATATGTGGTTGGGAGTACCTATGTAGATGAGAATTTGTATGTGAATGTCAAAGCCAAAAGCTAGAAAGAGCCCAAACATCCAACAGCTGTGTAAACACTCGCGGTAGAGTCTCTCTCTCTCTTTTTTTTCTATTTACATGAAAATAATTTTAAAGACTAATCTAAAATGGCAAAACGTGGTCATGTGGGTTTGGGGTAATAGACATCTCAGAGGCACATTGCAATATTTGGGTGCTCAGTACTGTTAATTTAATAGCACTGTTGCTTGTATGGTGTGAGACATCTTCCTAAGCCCATCCAATCACACTTAGAATGGCATTGTTCATCCAATCACACTTAGGATGGTGTTGTTCATCTGATCACACTTAGGATAGTGCTGTTCATCGATCACACATAGGATGGCTCTGATCACACTCAGGATGGCTCTGTTCATCTGATCACACTCAAGATGGCTCTGTTCACCTGATCACACTTAGGATAGTGCTGTTCATCTGATCACACTCAGGGTGGCTCTGTTCATCTGATCACACTTAGGATAGTGCTGTTCATCTGCTCACACTTAGGATGGCTCTGTTCATCTGCTCACACTCAGGATGGCTCTGTTCATCTGATCACACTTAGGATAGTGCTGTTCATCTGATCACACTTAGGATGGCTCTGTTCATCTGATCACACTCAGGATGGTGTTTATCACTCATAGACACATTTCCACTGATAGTCCCATGAGGGAAGTCTCCTGTCGCAGAGATTTCTTTAAGATCCAGAAATCTTGACAAATTCTCAGAATTGCCTTCTCTCATCAAAAAAGCCCTTAATTTTTCAGAATTTCTAAAAATTTCACTCAAAGACAGAATCCTTCATGCTAACAAGTCTTCCTTTGGAACAGGGGTGGGGTGGGGAAGTGGGGTTGGAGCGAGGAAGGTATCTGTAGCCTTGTATAGGCAGTGGGCTGTTAGCAGCCTATAACACCAATGGATTCCTCCAAATAACTTTTTTGAAAGTAAAATAATTTCAAAATTCGAAGAGAATCAAATCATGTTAAAATATAATTGCTAAAGTATTCTTGAAGTCTGCAGTACAGTGATTGTCGCAGTAAATGACAAGATCCAGGGACAATATAAACACTGTCACGATGTTAAGCTACATTTCAAATATTTGCAGGGATAGAAAGATGACACATAACAGCTGTGGTTTCCACTGATATTAAGGTCGAGCGGAGCTAATCTCCTGACAGTCTGCCCCTCAGTATAACTGAGGGTAATGCCAAATCTCTATCAAAGGTGAGTGAAATGAAGATGTGGCCTTCCATCTGACCTCACAGACTGAGCAATGTCTATGGAATCCTGTTAGAAACACACTCATTTACCGTGTCACTTGCCCAGTATGCTTCATATGAAGTACGAAGGCAGACTTCTTCAAGTTTCATCCTGAACCCACATGAAGGTGGTGAAGCTTGGAGCTGGAGGTCTTGCTGACAAGAGGGTACCAAGAGCCAGTCCTTCTAGAAAACGAACCCTCCGCGCCCCCCCCCACTCCCATGCACGAGGATGGGAGGATCCACTTGGAGATGTCTTAAGGATCAATGGAGCTTCTTTCCCTTCCAGACATCTCTATAGATGGGGTTCACAGAATGGGGATTCCTGGATTCCTAAGATTAGAGGGCTCAGTCTATGGTTGGGAGAGATAAAAGCAGGTATGTTGGCAGAGCTGGTCTGGGCATAAACTTGTCCTGACTGTGGATAGTCCCAGGCTCAGGCTGGGCACAACATGGGGGACTCTTCCTCTTTTGGTACCACAGTCTTGAGCAGGTTGCATGGGGGGTGGCAGGGCAGAAACCCAGCCTCCAAAGAGGCCCCATCAGGTAAGTGATCAAAACAATAATGAGTTGCCACCACACACCATTGAAACAGCTAATAGAAGCATATGGAACAATAGGAAGCCACTCATATGGGGTACATACCATTTATATTTTAGAAAGTGTGTATGTGTGTGTGTGTGTGTGTGTGTGTGTGTCAGAGGTTGACGCTGGTTTGAGTCCTTACTGTCAGAGAGGTGAGCTGCCACAGAGACCCTGATGACTCTTCTGAGTGCTTTGCTCTTTGGCCTGCCAGAATCCTCTAGGGACTGTGACACAGAGGTTGGCTATGGGATGAAAGTCCTCATAAAGTCATACTGAGTAGAGGTTATAGGAGGGAGGAAGGGCTGTCACCCAGAAGAGTGGCTCTTCTTCCATCAGACCAGCTCAGTGGTGGCTGTCCATGGAACTTGAGGGACAGACAGTAGCTGCAGAGCTGCCCTCTCCCTACCCGCCCCCCCCCCACAAGCTGGGACAGATACCTTTGGAAAACACAGGTAGCTAGAGCCAGAGGGCACCTCTGATGTCATCAGATACCCTTTGCTTTCCTTCCCACTCTCTCCCTTCCCCTTTCCTTCTCTTCCCTCCCCTCCCCTTCCTTTCCTGTCTTCTCATGTAGCCCAGGCTAACCCTAAACTGGATATATAGCCAAGGATGATCATCAACTTAAGATCCTCCTGCCTCTACCTCTGGGATACTTGGATTATAGGTATGTCTCACACACACACACACACACACACACACACACACACGGAGGGAGAGAGAGAGAGAGAGAGAGAGAGAGAGAGAGAGAGAGAGAGAGAGCAAGAGCAAGAGAGCAGTACTAGGGGTTGAACTCAAGTCATGGTACTTGCTAAGCAATTACTGTACCAATCCCCAGACCCAAGCTAACTTTAATAGGCAGAAAAATGTGGCTCAGACAAAATAATGGGCTCTGGTCAATTAACTCAAGCTGGTAGATGGTGGGGCCATATGCCAGCTCTGTGGACAGCAGTTTCCATACTGACCCTACTCAGTGTTTATGTTCTGAGTGTGATGGCTGCTGGTGCTAGTGCTACAGATCAGAAAGTGAGGGACTCCGAGCCATCTAGACCGTCCATTCAAACAGGGTCTCCCGACACTTCTCTTATGCCTTTGAGATCAGTGTTTCTGCAGAGGGCCCCAGCATCTGCAAGGCTGATAACAACTCAAGAGAATAACTCTCACCTGTGTTTTAGGAGAGGTTGGATAGTTACCTCAGGTGCTTCCCTGGACTCTGATCTGTGATCGAATGAGAAAGGGAGAATCAGAAATCAGGCAGAATGTCTGCTTTGCAGAGGTTATAAATCTGCCTTCCACACCTTTTGTTGGTACCATCTGGAATAGGAGGATAGAAAATGGGAGGTGGGGAGGAGAGATGAGTCTTAACTGAGCTGGAGCCAAGTCAAGGGTGACCTGCAAATTGCCACAAGCCAGGGGCAGGGGTGGGAGGTGGGGGTGGGAGAGTTGGGGTTATGTGAGGACTTCCTGTCTCCCTTTGAGTATCTACACCATCGGCACCTGGGTGGCCAAGGCTCAGTGCTTAGCTCCCAGATCAATGACCTCAGGCCTCAGCCAATCATAATTTGAGTGCTGGTGTTCTTCCAAAGCACTCTGCTCTCTGATTCAGTCATGCTGGGCCCTGCTCTCAAAGCCTGCAGAGATTGTGACCTCTGTCCCTGTTCATCCCATCCTACTTCTCACCTTAATTGTGCCCTTCCAGAAAGAAGAGAATACAGTTATTGGGGAACAGGCTTGCACTGTGAGGGACCACTTCACTCCAGGAAGAGTCAGTCTGATCATGGGGAGTGGAGTGTGTGCCTGATGGATGACTGACAGCTGGCATTCAGTGTTGGCTGATACACCTTGGAACACAGTCCTGTCTTTATCTATTTCCTCATTTATTGTATCTTGTTGTCTTCAATGGCAAAACTATAGTTATGAAATAGCAACAAAATAATTTTATGGTTGGGGGGGTCAGTGCAACATGGGAAACTGGGATTGCAGCATTAGGAAGGCTGGGAACCACTACCACTGACTTACATGCTCGTATGCACCTTCTTCTGTCTTCTCTCCCACCCCCATACTCCTCCCCAGGCCCTAAGTGCCCGGCACAGTACCTGGTACTCAGCAGGTACCTCTCTTAGCAAATTCCTCTTAATAACAACACGGTGGGAACGGCACTTTGATAATAGATTTTCCTGTCACTTCTCAAGTTCTCGTAGACATTAGGCATCACTGAGAACGCTGTTTTCCAAGTCAAAATATTCATTATGATCCACGCTGTTTGCAATTGCCTCAGTCTGAGTCACTACCCTGTAGTGTGTGTTGGGAGGAAATCAGTCCTCTCCTGGGAGTGCCATGGTGTGTTGGTTGAAGTCAGGGCCCTGCTGTACCCTTGGTGACCTTGGTGATGTACTTCTTTGCTGATCCCAACTAGGAAGCTTTCTGGGTCTGCCAGAACAGCTAGGGTCACCAGCCTGGATGATATCAAGGTGGGTCAAAGACGCTTTAGGACTACAGAAAGATAAATCCCCCAGTGCGAACTGCATCAAGTGCTTTGGAAAGCTGGCCATCCTTCAGGCACACAAGCGAGAGAAACAAGCCAGAGATTTCCCCCTGCTTGACATTCCCCCCGTTTATCCCATTAAAACCAAATAGCTGTGCGGTGCTGAAGTTTGTTCCTGGACTCATTAGGTGCCTCCTCGTAATTATGGGTTTGAAAGCAAACTCAAGGCAAAGCCTCTCAGGGAAATTAAGCTCAGAGAGCAAGAGAACAAGAAAACGCGTAGGAGCTGGATAATTGCACGCCCGTGTCTCTAGCAGTGGGCTCGGGCACACAGAGCAGCATATGGGATCTGGGGTGAAGGGAAGAACTAAATGAAGCTCAGCTCAGACAAACGGTGAGCAAGCTAAGACAGAGCAACGTTTGTGGACACTCCTCTAGCTGGTGATTTGTTTGGTGGCTTTACCCAATAATTGGCTTCATTTCTCCCCAGTCCCTGACAGCACTCACCTGCGTCCCTCTCCTCTTCGTGGGAAAGAAATGTTTACTCCCTGGGATGTAGGTCAGTGGACACCTGCCAGCGGACAGCTTCCCTCCACTCCCCGCTCCCTCTGTCTTCCCACAAGCTTCAGACACTGATGAAGCCATCTGCAAACCTGTCCTAGACACATGGGGCTCCTAATGTTACACTATCTGGTACAGTGTAATTATCACCATGGATTCTGGAAGGCAGAATTGGGTGGGTGGGTAGTATGGCTCAGTAGGTTGAGTTGCATGCCAGGACGATACATGATAGAGGGAGAGAATCAGTTCCCACAAGACACCCTCTAAACCTCCATTCATGGACATGTACATCAAAAAACAATGTAATAAAGTTATTTAAAAAAGAAAGATAGAAAAAGAAGGCCAGAAGCCAAGGGCAAAAGCAACCTATGTAAGTAACTGGACTCCACCCTCAGAGGCCCCTAAGGAAGACCACCTTCAGACACCCTGATGTTAGCCCGGGGAAGCTCAGGACCAGAGCATGATAGACCTGTGCTGATTCAATGCCGTGTGCTGCAGTAGCACAGGGCATTAGCATAAAGATAAGTGGGCATTTCTGTGTCCTGGTACAGAAATTCAGTAGCCCAGCCACAAAACGGAAGAAAGTTGGTATAGCAGTACGTCACAAAGAGCTCAGCGTCTGTGCAGCTGCGACATGGCTGAGGTCAAATGGAAGATTCAGAGCTGGGGTTTTTATGAGAGATAAAATAACTAGAATAAGAAAGTGGCCCTGGAGTCACCAGGTCACACAGAAATTGCTAGTGTACTCCAGTGCCAAGAAATCCCAGGAGAGCAACATGTACTGTTCTGTCTCCTAGTTGGGATGAAAGACAAACACACGGATTCACTGAGCTGGACACACACAGGAAGCTGGCACCGTTCTGTTGGATGCAAATTGTCAATAGGTCTCAAAACTTGCATGGTTTCTGCCTAGCCTGCCCTACAGCAAGTCATAATCAGAACCCAAGCAGAATGTGAGGAGCCCATGCCTGTCTTGTTCATCATAGTAAATGTTTGGAATTCTTGGGGACCTCTTGAATACACAATGGTACAGCTAAACACTAAAAAGCTTGTGGAGCTTTTTAAAGGACCAGGTAGGGTCTGATAACCTAGAATAAGGATTGCTTTCTAGAGTTTATGAACAGGGTTCTTTTTTTAAAAAACAAAACACGTGGGCATGGGGACTAGAGAGCTGGTTCTGTGGGCAAAGCACTTTCTGTACAAGGACTGGAGTTCTAGTCTCCTGTCCAAAGCTAGGCACGGTCGTGCATGCTTATGATCTCAATGCCAGGAGATGGGGACAGGCAGATGCCTGTGGCTACCTGGCCAGCCAGCCTAGTCTAACTGCTGAGTCCTGGCTCCTCCTCTTCCTCTTCTTCCTCTTCTTTCTCCTTCCCTTCCCCCTCTTTCCTCTCTGGCCTTTCTCCTCCTCTTCCTTAACCTCCTCCTTTAAAATATGGCTTTCTCCTAATTAACTCACAAATAAACCATCTCACTTCCAGTTTAATGTGAGCACTCACACACTTGCCCGTGTCTAAACTCTGCCCACCTTAGCGTACTTCTTTGCAGTGAGAAGATACATTCCAAAGCCATGGGGCTTTGTTTACAGATTTACACTTTCACTACCAACTGTATTTCTATGCAATTAGATACCACACAAAGGAAATAAATATGAACTAGAAAATGATAGCTTTATATCCCTTTGCAAGACTCATGAGTCCTCCCATCTGTATTCAGTCCTTCTTCATCAACTGATATTACCCTCTCTAGGTTCTTTGTAACTGCCATACTATCCCGACACTGCTGCCATTTTGCATATGGACATGAATGCATTATAGGCTAGGAAGGAGAACATACAAGTTTCCATTTTTTCTGAGTTTGGGTTTTCTCGCTTAATATTATAGTCTTGGAGTTCATCTGTTGTCATGCAAATTTCTGGTTCAATTTTTTTTTACAGCTGAATAATATTCCACTTTGTATATGTAGCCCATTTTCATTATTCAGTCATCCATTGATGGACATCTTGAATGATTCCATCCCTCCACTATTTTAAATACAGCACCAATCAACGTGGATTGCAAATATGTATGTGGATATGGGGTTCTATGGGTATGTGTCCACGAGCAGAATATCTGGAGACTCTCCCTTATAAAGTGCTTTGCATAAGGAGACAGAGCCCTTAGGGGTGAATAGGCCACGAGGGTAGATCTCTTGTGGGTGGGGTTAGCATCTTTGTAGAAGATATTTTAGAGAGTGCTCCCTTTCATCTTCCAGCAGCTGAGAACACAGGAACCTGAAAGCAGCCTTCAGCAGATACCATGTCCGCCAGGCAAGGCCTTGGACTTCTCAGACCCCAGTCTGTGAGAGATACATTTCTGTGCTTTACAGGTGATCTGGTTTTGAGGAAATTCACGACAGAGTGCGAATGGCCACTCTGGTTGCTTACCTACCCCGTGGACACATTGGAAGCACCCTGACACACTCACTGTGCATCTCGATGGTCCCTACCTATGGTTTGCTTTCTTTGGCTTGAAACATGGGTTACTCATTGCAGGCATCATCTAGGCTCCCGGAAGTCCACTGTCCCATCACAGAAGTGTATTTACTATGCTCAGAACAATGGTTATGCTTCAGAGAGAGGCCACTTCAATCACTTGAGCATTCGTGAAAATCATTTATACGCTGTTAAGGTCGGGCATAAGGGCCCAGAGAGATGCCTCCAGTTAAGAACACTTGTGACACTTGCAGAGGACTTGGGTTTGGTCCCCAGAACCCACACCGGGTTGATGACTCACAACCACTTATAGCTCCAGTTTCAGGGAAATCTGACACCTTTTCTGGCACCGCTGACACTGTACACATACAGAGCACATACACACCGTGAGCAGCACAGAGACTGGCGTTTGAACAGCTGGTAACTCTAGCCTAGCTAAGCTGACACATAAGCTATCATGCACACTAAATGATGCAAATGACTGCTGTTCTGTTCAACCTGGACAAGTGGACAGGATGCTGTGTTGATTGCAACTATAAAAACATAAATCCCACCCTGTGGGGGTTTGAACCGTTTGGCCTGTGGGAAGTAGCAATTTTAAGAGAGGTGGCCTTGTTGGAGTAGGTGTGGCCTTGTTGGAGTGAGCGTGCTTGTTGGAGGAAGTGCTGGGGGTGGACTGTGATATCCTGTTCTTAAGCTCCGCCCAGTGTGGTTAGGAATCCCCTCCTGGCTGTCTTTGGATCAACATGTAGAACTCTTAGCTCCTTCCGCAGCAACATGCCTGCCTGCATGCTGCCGTGCCTCCCACTATGATGATAATAGACTGAACCTCTAAAAGTATATACCAGCCCTTTATAAGAATTGCCTTGGTCATGGTGTCTCTTCACAGCAATGAAACCCAAAGACACACACCCTGAACCCAAAGATAAAAAATTCTGGGTGTGGTGGCATGTACCGCTGATCCCAGTGCTAGGGAGGCAGACACAGATCCTCGGGGCTCACTGGCAAGCTAGGTTAGCCTGATGAGTGAGTCCCAAGCCAGTGAGTGGGCAGTGCCTGCAGAACAGCTGACTTTGTCCTCTGACCCTCACATGCATGCACACGCATGTGCGTACAGCCAGCACAGGCACACACACACGCGCGTGCACACGAACACTATTGAACTTGGGAGACCTCCTTGCTCCTCAGTAAGTCAGGAAGAAACAGTCAAGGTGCAGTAGCCTCACTTCTCAGATGTTTCAGCTCCTTAGGAGTTCACCCCATTTGATCTATAAATATCTTCCAAAGAAGTGTCGTATTATTTATCTAACAGTTGTAGTCTCAGAGTGACTTTCTCCACAACGTGTTAGCAAGCAGGCACCTTGTTCATGACAAATAGCCAGGGAACTGATAAAATGCTCCCTCCCACACTCGGTTCTTAGGGTGGATTTAACAGGGGCTGCTAGGGTATCCTCCACCTTAACAACTGAAACAGATGTTTCTCTGGGGCGGGGCCACACATCAGTCAGCACAGCCCAAGTGAGTTACACACGGCCAACTCTGGAAGATGCTCTTCTTCCCAACTGACTACAAAGGCCTGACTGCCTCCTGTGAAATCTCTGCTGCAGGTCAGGACTGAGGGGTTGGGAAGGGGAAGAGGTACCTCGGTAGTGGGCTTGCTAGCCCAGCTCCCCATTAACAGTGAGTCTTTCTCAACTTTTAAAATTGATAGATCCATGATGATCAGCATCCAAAGAAAGTGTACTTGTGGCTCCTCTACCTGGGATATGGGCCCAGGCTTCTGAACTAAACTGGTTAGGCTCCATGGCATGGGAAATTGACTAACCATGGGCAGCTGAGGGATCCTTCCTCATATTTTGGTAGTCAATGGGTGGACCTAACTTATCTGCTTCATCTTTTTTTGTTTAAGTGGGAAGTGGCTCACTGGATAGCCTAGGCTGGCCTTGAACTTACAACCCTCCTGCTGTGCCTCCTATGAGTGTTGGGACAACAAACCTTCACCACACACATCTACTCCTTCCTTTGAGTGCTCTCATCTCACTGTCAAGATCAAACCCTTGGGTCCTGCTGCAAAAAAAAAAAAAAAAAAGGACGGTGCCTTTTGAGAGGAAAGAGCAGGGTTCTCCTATGGGACACTACAACCCTCCAGGCTCAATGAATTTGGTCGCTCCTTTGTCTCCATTGACTTCTGAAAGTTAACATTCCTGCCTTAGTTAGTGTAGGTGATTCTTCGTAGCAGTATCCGCAGCACTGTTACAGTCACCCCTAATAATCAGGCATTTGGGAATCAAATTGTAGTTGCAGAACTCTAAATATAGCATTTCTGCTCATTGCTGTTTCAGAAGATGTTGCTGGGAGTCAGCTGCTAGAGTTTGCATTTAATGCACCGATCATGAGGCCTATCCATGACTGGATTATGTATTTTGTTTCTTAACATATTTTAATTGTTATAAAGACATTTTGAAGTAACAGATTCCCTTTACAATCCTGCTTCCCTCCTTTTCTGTGAGGAAGTAAATGATGCTGAGAAACCCGGGACAGAGAAGAGACTTTGAACCTCTGCACTGGATCAATGCTTTTCAAATTGTGGGAACGATCCAGGTAGCCTCGGGTCACAAAATCAATTGAACGGATTGTGAGTGCTACTTTGCTTTAAGGAAACATGAGTAAAATAAAAAACAGAGAGCCTGTCTGCTGTGCTGCATGCACATTAAACTCGTAGGGCTTTTGTGATCTGTGAACACTGGTTCTCCGGTGAGTGAGGGCGGGGAGTCCATTTCTAAGTGTGCTTCATTTGAGATGTTTAGAGTCACAGTCCTGGGCATCCTGGTGTGTCAGAACAGAAACCCTGTCTGTATTTTGCTTTTCTCTCTAGTATGTAAGCGATATTTGAAGGTAATAAGTAACCATCAAATATACCTGTACAATAGAGAATCAGAGAGCAAGAATCTGGCAAGTGATACATACCAACACAGAATGATTATACAGGCATGCAGGAAATACAACTGAGTCCTCGTTCAGGGCCGCAGGATGTACCTGATGGGATTTCCAAAACCAGTTTACCTTCCAGAAGTTCTCAGTCTAATGAATGAACGACTTTTTGCCATTCTGGCAAGAACACATGTGTAAGATGTTGAGGAGAATTTTTCTGGATGTATGATCTTTTCACAGATCCTGGAGAAAACTAGAAGACAAACTCCACATGACCTTTGCCTGCAGGATTCAGAAGAAGTACCAAGCCGATGCAGGGTAGAGTGTGCCACAAGTCATCAGGGTGTAGACAGTGGTCACTGGTCACAGGGAAGCTTCCCTGACTAGGTAAATCAGGAGGAAGACTGAAAAGATCTCTGCTGGGATGGAAGCCCCTCCCATCTCATCTCCTCCTAGCCTCTGGATGGATAACCCCATCTTTTTCTGTATTGTAAACCTGCTGACTCTCCAGACATCCGAAGTATCTAGACTCACCTGGGAATTTTCTATTTGGTTCATTCGTTATTTTGTTATTTGTTTTTGTTTATTTGTTTGTTTAAATCATCTACCTATTTTTCCGGAGATATTTTTCTTTCTTCTTGACATTCATCTAGCAAGAGTTCTCTAGTGAGGATGGGCCTGCCCTTTGCTAACAGAACTGAGTAGGGTGATGCACTGGAGGTTAGATGGAAGTAACCTTGACAAGAGAGCTGAGTGACCTGCTCAGCATAGGTGTCCCTGAGCCTCAGAGTCCTGTGCTCCAGTTTCTGGACTAAGTGTCTCTCTTCCCCCATGGACTGTCACCTTGTATCACAATGCACAAGGCACAACATCTTAAGCAGCAGCATACAACTGTGCCAAGCAGGTGCTCACCTAAAACCTTCATAAACGATAGAAAGTAAGTATTATGTAGAGAATGTACACAAACACTTGCTCACTTTCTCCTCCTCCTCTTCCAACCACAAGAGGAATCCAGTACCAAGAATACCTCATGCCCCCAAGAGTCCACCATCACAGCAGCTTCCTTGACCTAGTAGCAAGCCTGGTCCTCATACCTAACTCATTTGCAGTTAGATGACTAGAAATGCTGTGGGTGTGGCCTCTGAGATTGTCTGTCAGTCCCTGATAGTCACCAAGTGGCCTGCAGCAAAACCCTGTTCATGGGAGGCCCATGACAGGCCGTCTAGAGGCACCAAACTGTCTGGGGGGTGCTTTCATACCACATCAGGCATGTGTGGTGGCTTTTCTTGGTTTCCAGGGGTAAGATATCTCCCAGCAAAGAGGATAGCCTGTGCATGTGTATATACAATGTCAAGCTTCTAACACACACACACACACACACACATCTGTACATGCACACACACAGTGAGGGAGGAAGGGAAGGAGAGAGAGAGAGAGAGAGAGAGAGAGAGAGAGAGAGAGAGAGAGAGAGAGAAAGAGAGAGAATGAATCTCACAGAAGAACCTCTCACTAGCCAACTGCAGGGGAAAGTGTGGAGGCTTTGAAAGCTGCATCTGTCTTCATCCAGGTCTCCATGGAAACCTTGAAACCAGACATGAAGCCCAGCTGAGTTATTTGTCTCCTCAATGAACAGTCACAAAAGAACCAAGTCCCCAGGGCTATGAGTTAATAAGACAAGGACTTTTCAAATAGACATGCACAGCACTTCTCTGCCAAATACTGTGCCCAGGCATACCAGGGATACTCCCTTGGCACAGTCAAATGTACTTATATGGAAAGATGCCCATGCTGGGGTCAACTATAGGCCAATATCTGCAGAGGGAGGATTACCTGTGACTATCTGAGGACTATGTGCATGCTGTGCTCTGATAATGATAATGATGATAAAATAGCAATGACCACCATTAAATTAGTTGAATACTTACCTTGAAACTGGGTGTTCTTCAAATCACCCCTATAATGTGCAGAACCTACTAATACTTTCATAGGGAAATAAACATCCTGAGCTTCCCAAACTCACTCAGTTCCTTTTGATGGACAGTCTCTGCGTCAGTTACTCTGCAGCAGCTGCCCTGACCTACTGTGTCCACACCCTTTGCCCTTTCCTGCCTACTGAGATCCCATTCCCCCTCCCACTCCATGTGGGTAGTATTCTATGGAGCCCCAGAAGGAAACAGGTGACCCAGGTGCTCCCTGGTGCCCTCTTTCACCGTAGTCATTCTCTTACAGATGATACATGGACCAAGTTAGTCCTATGCAAAGCAACCCCCGAGCACCAGCATAAACAGGCAGGGTGTTACACCAGAGTCAGAAAGTAGGACAGCAGTTTCTTTTGCTTGTTCACTCGGAGAAATGGCGTGTCACATGGAGTGTCACTATTGCTGTCCACCTCACGGGCTTATGAGAACATTCTGCCTCTGCCTCCTGAGTAGCTGGGACTCTAGGCATGTGTAGGCATATCTGAATTAGGATGTAGTTTCCAGACTGTCAGTTACTCACTAGGCAATTGCTCTGTGACTAGCCTCTCCAGGACATGCCTGGTGTGGTATGAAAGCACCCCCCAGACAGTTTTGGTGCCTCAAGACTGCCTGTCATGGGCCTCCCATGAACAGGGTTTTGCTGCAGGCCACTTGGTGACTATCAGGGACTGACAGACAATCTCAGAGGCCACACCCACAGCATGTCTAGTCATCTAACTGCAAATGAGTTAGGTGTGAGGACCGGCATAAAACAAGAACAGTGTCATGATCTCTCTCTCTCTCTCTCTCTCTCTCTCTCTCTCTCTCTCTCTCCCTCCCTGTTTCGTATGTGCTTTGCCTTGTCTGTGTGAGGGTATCAGATCCCCTGGAACTGTGTGACTGTATGAAGGTATCAGATCCCCTAGAACTGGAGGTACAAACAGCTGTGAGCTGCTATGTGGGTGCTGGGAATTGAACTCCGGTCCTCTGGAAACACAGCAAGTACTCTTAACCACTGAGTGAAACACCTCCCCAGCCCTGTCATGATCTCTTATGACTTTTGTGCTTTAACTGGGACCAACCAGGACAACACCCTGCTTCCTGTGATAACAGTTGGACTACATCCCAGCCCAGCAGAACCAGCATCTGATGCTGGATGTTGACCATGCAACTGGCAAGGTCTTTGCCTTCTATAGGACTTCTCAAATATGGCCAGTTGCTTGGCTATATCACTCATGTGACTCTGAAAGTCACATGTGTATAATCACCTTCTGTTCTGCAACTAATCAGTATTCCATGGTATGGATGCACCCCCGTTTTTAAAATTAACTTTATTTTAACTGATGCCTGAAAGTATAAAAAATGTACAGGAATAGCACGTGTTTACTGCAGTATTTTTGCAATCCATCCACTTGTTGGTGAGCATTCAGTTGCTTTCCAGCTGGTTTCCATTACAAACCAAGCTCTGGTGGATCTATCCCTGCATGAGCAGAACTCCCTTAGTGTAAACCTCAGGAGTAGACTCGCTGTTTACTTCTTTAGTGCAACCCATGTGCTAGGTAGGGGGTTGGGAACTTGGTCTTGCAAGTCATTAAGGTTGTTTTCCATAATAATGTTTACCTATCTTGACTTTAAGTTACTCTGAGGCCAGAAGCTGCAGGCCTGGGGCAAATTAACACCAGTGCTTAACAGCAGGCGACTAGGTAAAAAGGTCTTTTGTTCTTGTCTCCACAGTCCCTCTCTTCAGGTGACTGGCCCAAAGGCTGAGGGTTTATTTAACTCCTTGTCAACTAGGGAAAGACTGGGGGGAGGGGTGCGGGGGGGGGGACACTTATAAAAAGAATTCTAATCTTTAATTCTAAGGGAAAGTATGGGGAGGTGGGAAGCCTATCAGACGATAGACTATATGCTCTCTTTATTTCTAAGTTGCTCTCTTAATTTCTACTCTACTCTGCTACCCTGTTCTTTTCATTGTTCTCAGTTCTTTATACATTTTCTCAGAATACATGATTACATGGTATTTCAACAATCAAAAAGTTCACTACAAGTTTAGACATAAATTCAAATCATAAATGGAATAAGAAGTTTACAACAGGTATGTTTAGATGTGCTCTTATCAAGACTAATTATCTAGCTAGACATGCATTATCTGTCCCTAACTCCTCAGGTTCACTGAGAGTCTAAAACTATAATGTTTGTGTTTAAATTAGCATTGGAGTTTTGTATAGATAAGTCCAGTCAATATTTTATCTTCTGTCTTTGCACCTACAATAAATTGTTG
Source organism: Mus musculus (assembly GCF_000001635.26). Lineage (NCBI taxonomy): Eukaryota > Metazoa > Chordata > Mammalia > Rodentia > Muridae > Mus > Mus musculus. The sequence goes on from NC_000073.6 coordinate 132,016,052, forward strand.
TTTCTTTTTATGACCTTTGGTTAATTGTTTTACAGCTCTAAGGAATGTGTTCTAAGTTGCACATGCCTGCTTTCTATCTCAGAAGCAATTAGCTCATGACATGTGAAGACTGACAGATTTCTAATTGCAGTACTCATATCACAGAGGGCCTTAGCTGAAGTCCTTATTATAAAGGGCTTAATAATTATTGGTATAGTTTTAGATTTTCTTACAGAATCGTCGTTAAGAGTTAAGAAATCATCTCTGTATAGCACCGCTACAACAAAGTACATCTCCCTGATCTGCAGAAAATCTTCTACAATGGGGGGTGGGGAGTGGGGGTGGGCCAATGCCCAGGGATTATTATTCAATTCAATAATGACAGGAAAGGCATATCAATAACAGGAATCAAATCCACAGATTTGTCCCTCAGGCCTTGTCTCCAAGGACACAGCCATCATAGTCCACAGTGAAACATCTCTGGAAGATCACCTGCTAGCCCTTAGCCTCTCCTGGATGGCTCCTGGCAAATAAATCTTTAAATAGAAAGAAAGAAAGAAAGAAAGAAAGAAAGAAAGAAAGAAAGAAAGAAAGAAAGAAAGAAAGAAAGAAAGAAAGAAAGAAAGAGAAAAAAGGAAGGAAGAGAGAAAGAAAGAGAAAGAAAGGGAGAGGGAGAGAGAGAGAGAGAGAGAGAGAGAGAGAGAGAGAGAGAGAGAGAGAGAGAGAGAGAGAGAAACCATCTATTAATGCAGCTTCAGTAATGCTGGGGGTAGAAATCTCTGAAGTGTTTCTGAAACCCAGAAGGGAGAGAAAAAGGAGACACAACTTCAACACTAAGAACTCCACTGGTCTGCTCAAAAGTATGTTGTAGTGAGAACTCAGGAATTTTGGTTTCTTTGAAAACATGGAAATATTCTAAGAGTGTGTTTTCATGTAATCTCAGGTGTGGGGATTTGGGGCTGCTTCACACTGTGCAGCAGCTGACTATGATTTGTCTGGTGCTCTAGAGGAGGCCTGGTTTTGCCAGCTGCAGATAGTTTCTGCGATTGTGTGACATTTGGAATTCTGGGAACTTTTCAGAGCGTAGACAAATGCTAGGGCTTCTGAGAGGCAGACTTGGAAGTTGGTTGTGGTTTGTTGGTAGTCGTGCTCAAAGCAAAAAACAAAAAGGAAGAAATCAGATTCAAGGCCTCTCTCTCTCTCTCTCTCTCTCTCTCTCTCTCTCTCTCTCTCTCTCTCTCCTACTTTTCTTTCTCTTCTATATATTGTTAGGGGGAGAAACTGGTAGGAGAGGGTGGGAAAAAGAGGAACCCACAAAGTAACAAAGACAAGCTACAGTCTACAGTCTCTTCATCTGAGGTCTATGAAGAATACCCCACCTCTAAGAAGGAAGTGAGGATGGGTTCTTTTTGGAGAAATGTTCCTAGCAGAACCCTCCCCAGCCCCCTAAGCTTTGCCATGTCATCTGTTGGGAATGTTCAAAGCACCAGCCTGTAAACACTATCAGGTAAGACTTGGTGGGATAGAATTTGCTCATGTGGATTCAAGTCAAAACTGCCAGAACTGACTGGTGTTTGGGGAAATCAGCACTATTTCCCCATGTTATGTTTCCTTATCTATTAACTCCTCAGAACAGATCTGTCAGAATCCAGGCTGTACAAATCACACCTTTTCAACGTCCAGATGTTCTGCTCTGGGCTGGGATCAAGGCAGGCTGACTGGGATATGAGCTTGAGAAACAGTGAAGATAGATACAGTCTTGAAGCCAGGTTAGGTCAGTGGGTCTCCTCTGTCCATTTGCTAGCCTCTCTCCTCAGAGCCCAAGATCACCTGGGGCCCACTGGCTCTGAATATCTGCTCTAGGAATTTCTGACTCTTCTGAAGGGACTGTGAGAAGGATGTTCTCCATTTCAGACACAGGGCCCACATTTGTTCAGGACAAGGTTTAGGGACTTCTATTAAGTCACCATCTGTGTCTGCTGGTTGGTCACTGGAGAGGCTGGGTGATCAGAAACCTCAGTGTGTACTTTGTCCATGAGTTTCTCCACACAGCTGCTGCACAGGAAGAGAGGAGGGAGGGAGGGAGGAGGAGGAGGAGGAGGAGGAGAAAGAGGAGGAGGAAGAGGAGAAAGAGGAGGAGGAGGGAGCAGATGGGAAGAGAAGATGAGTAGAGCAGAAGAGGAGGGGAGGAAGAGGAAGGGTAGAATGGGGAAGAGGCAGGGGAGATTCTGATAGGAAGGGAGGAGTAGTCTGGAGACCTTATGGAAGAAGGTGGAAGAGGAGAAGAAAAATCAAATACTGTCTGGAAACTTGAGATGTCACAGATAAATGGAAGTACAGTAGTCATTAAGGGAGTCATGTGAGAGAACCATCAGTTTCCACTCCCCTGCCTTCATGGACCACCGAGATTGAAATAACTGTTGCACCAGCTCTGTTAAACTTCCTGTAGCTGTGCTTTTCACAGGAAATAATTCACAGCGGTTAATAAGCATTTTGCATGTCAAGCCTTTTGCCAACACTGTCACATTTAACACTGTAACATCCCTGGAGTGTGGCAGTATTCCCTCCTGTTGAAAGATGAAAACATTTAGGCTCATGGGGCTTGGAACTGCAGGCTAAGTGTTGAGTCCAGATTCAAATTAAGCCCTCCCATGCACCATAGGGAGGGTTACATACATAGCTGGGGTGGGGGAATGTGGCTGATACACACCCATTGGTCTCCGTGGTCCTGTATACACAGTTCTAGTTAGCACTGAAAGAAGGGACAACTGGGCATGGGGAGACCAGAGGATGGAGGAAGATGGAGGGGAGGGATATAGGCAAGGGGTATGACACCTGGGTGTTGGTGGGGGAGTTGTTCAGGTATACAGCTTTGGGGGGGTTCTGGTCCCTGGATGTACTGTGGGCATCTCTTTTGAGAGGCTCTTGGTAATAAAGCCTTGCTGAACACCCCCCTCCAGCCTTTCCCCCTAAGGACATGTACTCCAGGGTAAATCAATGTGCCTGTACTTCAGGCATCCTCTTCATAAGACCCCTTGACTTCAGCTCTTTGCTGCAAACAACTGTGGTACTCAGACTTGTTTTTCATCACCAAAACTATCAGCCAGGACACAGTGGATCTAAAGGAGAAGGGGCAGCAGGTCTCCTGGCCCCAAATTTCCCACTATGTCCAAGAGAACTATGGGGGGTATGTCTCCAGTGCATATCTGGGAACCCATGTTAGATCTGAATCAAAGTCAGGAGACACGGGGAGAACTACTGACCTGCTTTGTTTTTAGGGTCATGCTATTTTTCTTCCTAGAGTCCCAAGATCAAGCTCATTCAGACCCAAATAAATAACCAATGTCCTCAATGTACCCAGCCAGAGATAGAGTCATCTTGACATTGCGAAGTACAGTTTTACTGAGAGATTCCTGATTAAGCCAGGAACCCCACAGCCTGCATTCATTCAAGGGTCACTGTCCTCATTTTTGTAGACTTGGAAGAGACACTAAGTCAACAGCACCAGGGGTTCTTGATGGGATTTGGAAAACAAATGCTAATAAGACTGAAGTCATGACTGCAGTATCTGTGTTCTCCGAGTATGTTTCGTTCACACATCAGTTCCCAAGACCCCATTGCCCTCATCCCTCACCATAACATTTTCTTTGAAGCTATAAAATATCAGGTCGTAAAGGATCCTTCCCAGGGTCCCAGGACTCAATAGAGATAAGCAGGGTCTATCTGATCCCAAGACGTTCTCTGAAGTAGAGTAGCAGCCCCAGACAGAGGACAGACATGGGGTGCTCCCATCAGGGAGAGAGATACATCTCCAGGGCTTGAGGGTCAAACTCACCAGACTTAGACATCGTGTGAAGAAGCACAGAGGTGTCGAAAGTAAGTGGTTTTACCTAGTTAACTTACAAGAGTTTGGTGCATCCGTGTCCAGATCACCATGTTCCTTCTTCTAGTGAAGCACACACGCATTCAACCATGTGCTACTGACCCATCCAGCAGGTCTAGTTACTCGAGGGTCTCGGGGGGACCTTCTCCTAAGAACCAAATGGGGGGAGGGAGAGACGAGAACCAAGTGCAATGAACGACATATGGAAGCAGTCTGATTAGCATCAAGGTCTCACTGTATTCAGCAAGGCTCAAGGCTTAAATGCACAAGCCAAAGGGAAAATACTTCTCAGCAGGAGGAATGGGGCAGCGGAAATTTTTCTTTTGGCGACTACATGGGGAAGCAGGAACTTGGTGGTATCAGGGTACATCTTGTGGTCAGGACATCCAGCGCTGACTTAGGGCTGGGACAATCTGTGGTTGTTCTCGGAGCGGTGCGTTGGTGGCCCGCTTTTGACCCCCTTTTCTTCTCGGGGGGAGAGGCCCAATTCAGAGATCAGGACAATAGTGTTGTCTTAATAGCTCCCAACATGCTACCAGTGATGCAGCAGACAGCTAAACAGCAAGAATCCTGTCTTCTCAGAGCCTAATGGTGCTCTGTATCCCAGCATTCTTCTGGGAAGACTCAAGACTCCCTGGAAGTATCCTCTTTCTCATTTGGTGTGTGTGTGTGTGTGTGTGTGTGTGTGTGTGTGGTGCATATGTAGAGGTCAGACAGCCATGTCAGGTGTCTTCCTCAATACTCTCCAATTGGGTTTTGGGGCAGGGTCTCCCACTGAACCTGGAGCTTACCAGTTCAGCTATCCTGGTTGGCCACTGTGCTCTGGGAATCCACTTGGCTCTGCTTCTCCAGTACTGGGACCACAGGTGTGTACTACTGTTCTGTCCATCTTTTCCACAGGTACTGAGGGCTCAGGTCTTCATGATTGCATGGCAAGCACTTTATCAATGGAGCCAGCTCCTAAGCCTGACTCCCATGTTCTTGGGATGAAACCTATCCCTTTCACTAGCCCCTGACCCAGTACCCAGACCTGGCTAGGTAGAGAACTGCAACCCCTGTACTACATGAGTTGTGTTAGAGATGAATATTCAACCCAAAGGCTTTGTGTGAGACTACTAGGTAGAAAGAGGAGTTCTTGCCTCCCACCCCACCCCACCCCAGCGTTAAGACCACGAGATGAGAGTCTGGTCAGTATGACTGACCTATCTCTTAATGTCTGAGGACACTCTTGCTCTGAAGCCACCTGCACGGAGATCAGAGTCCAGGACTGGAGAGATGTTCCTGATTAAAATTATCTGCTCTCAGGTCCAGCCACTCCTGATGTGTGCTCACTCCTTCAAGTTTCATCAGCCAGTGAATGTCTGTGGCCATCGCTGGTTTTAGTTGCTTTCCTGTCAGTGGGGAGAAGGGCAACCTCAGTAATGGGGTGAGTTTTCTGTCGTTCCTTCACAGCTGCCCTTCATAGTCAAGCCCCTCCCATCTGCTGAACATGGTTTTCATGATTCCTCAGTACCACTTAGGACCAGCATCATCTCCCCGTCCCCACAGGCACCTCACTTCCACATTCAGTATCTCTTGAAGGAAGTCAGAACAAGAACTCAGAAACAGAAGAAACCTGGAGGTGGGAGCTGATGCAGAAGCCAGGGAGGGGTGCCGATTACTGGCTTCCTTCAGAGTTTCTTCAACCTGCTTTCCTATAGAACTCAGAACCACCAGCCCAGGCTCCACCCACAATGGGCTGAGCCCTCCCCCATTAACCACTATATTAAGAGAATGCCTCACAGGCCTGTCTACAACCTGAAATTCTGGGGGCGCTTTCTCAACTGAGGCTCCCTCCTCTCAGACGACTTTAGCTTATGTCAAGTTGACATAAAACCAGTGGATACAACTGACCCCTTGTCAACTTGACACCCATCCCTATCACTTTTCAATTAAAATCTTTCCTTCCTCATTCACCCCCAAGATCTCACATTCAAAACATAAACTTCAAAGTCCCATAGTCTTTACAAATTCAAACACCTTTAAATACAGTCTCTTGAAAAAAATCCAAAGTCTCTTTTAAAATTCAGTTTTTCAACCCTGGGTTCCTGTAAAAACTAACTAACTAACTAAATAAATAAATAAATACTTTTTTACTTCAAGAGGGAAGAACCAGGGCATAGTCATAATCAAATCAAAGCAAAATCAAATTCCAACTGAGTTAACAACACACTGCTAATATCTGAGCTCCACTCACAATCTTCTGGGCTCCTCCAGAGAGCCTGGGCCGCTTCTCAGGCCCCACTATCTGCAGCATAGACAGCTTATCTCCCAGGCTCAGGACAGATCCACCCAACACATGTTGCTGTTCTTGGTTGCTATTCCATGGTACTGGCATCTCCAAAATCCTGGTGTCTTCTGTTGCAATGGTATTGCACTTCCACCAGTAACCTCTCCTAGGCTCTCTTCATGGTGCCAAGGCTCAACTTCTCTGCATGACCCCTTTATTCCTGGGCCTTCAATTGCTACTGAGGCTATACCTTTACCATTAGAACTTCCTGTCCTCTCACAGTGCCAAATCTCAGCTGCTCTCTATGACACCTTTATTCTTTCAAAAGCAGTACCAACTGGATGACTCTTTTTTATTATTATTAGATATTTTCTTCATTTACATTTCAAATGCTATCCCCAAAGTCCCCTATACCCCCCCCCCTGCCCTGCTCCCCAACCTACCCACTCCCTCTTCCTGGTCCTGGCATTCCCCTGTACTAAGGCATATGATCTTCGCAAGATCAAGGGCCTCTCCTCCCATTGATGGCTGACTAGGCCATCCTTTGCTACATATGCAACTAGAGACACAGCTCTGGGGGAGGTACTGGTTAGTTCATATTGTTGTTTCTCCTATAGGGTTGCAGACCCCTTTAGCTCCTTGGGTACTTTCTCTAGCTCCTTCATTGGGGGTCCTGTTTTCTATCCAATAGATGACTGTGAGCATCCACTTCTGTGTTTGCCAGGCACTGGCATAGCCTCACAAGAGAGAGCTATATCAGGGTCCTGTCAGCAAAATCTTTCTGGCATATGCAATAGTGTCTGGGTTTGGTGGTTGTATATGGGATGGATCCCCGGGTGGGGCAGTCTCTGGATGTTCCTTCCTTCCATCTCAGCACCTGGATGACTCTTTACACATTATGAAGCTCAGCTGTCAGCATGACATACAACATTGATCACCCCTAGAACACTTTTTCTGTGTGCTGACTCTCAGGAAATACTTCCCAGAAGATTTCAGCTCAATGATGCTGGTCTTTTCTTAATCACCACTAACTTCTCAGTTCCAGCTGACCAGCATCAATTGTCCCAGTAAAGCCAAGGTTTCACTTTAATGGATCTGGTCTTTTGTTAATCACAGCTGATTCTTCAGCCTCCACTAGCCAGGATCATGGTATCTAAATTCAAGATAACAAATAGCTCTGATAGAGTCATTAAACTTTACTCTGAAACTTCAGAAGCCAGGCCTCCATTGTCTGCATTGCCCTCACCATTTGTAGTGGCTATTCCTGGTTGTCAACTTGACAATATTTGGAATGAACTACAATCCGGAATTGGAAGGCTCACCAGTGACCCTTATCTGGAGGCTTGGAGATCCTTATCTGGATCTTGGTTTGAAGATCTTGAGCCATAGTGGCTATGGATTCCAGAAGATTGAATCTCCGAGTTAAGGAACACACCTTTAATCTGGGCTATGCCTTTCATCTGGGATTAAAGGTGTGGTGGAACACACCTTTAATCTGGGCTACACCTTTTGCTGGAGACAATATAAGGACATTGGAAGAAGGGAGTCTAGCTCTTGCTCTTGCTCCTTCGCCTGCTTGCTGCGTGAGACTGAGTAACTGCTAGATCCTTGGACTTCCATTCACAGCTGCGACTGAACCATTGTTGGGAATTGGGCTGCCGACTGTAAGTCATCAATAAATTCCTTTACTATTTAGAAATTATCCATAAGTTCTGTGACTCTAGAGAACCCTGACTAATACACCATTCATATCTTCCAAGTTCCTACAGAAAAGCTCGCTGAGCTCGAAACCCTCAATGGTGCTTCTAACCCAAAGTTCCAAAGCCCTTCTACAATCCTCCCCAAACCATGATTAGATCTGTCACAGCAGAACCCTACTCCTGGTACCATCTTGTCTGAAGGTTTCTGTTGCTGTGAAGAAATACCAGGACCAAACAGAAAGTTGGGGAGGAAAAGGTTTTTTGGCTTACATTTCCCCAGTTCATCATTGAGTGAAGTCAAGACAGGAACTCACAAAAGGCAGTAATCTGGAGGCAGAAGCTGATGCAGAGGCCATGGAGGGTGCTGCTTACTGGCTTGATCCGTACTTATAGAACCCAGGACCACCAACCCAGGAATGGCACTACCCTCAATGAACTCCCCCATCAATCACCAATGAAGAAAATGCCCTACAGTCCTGCCTACAGCCAGATCTTATGGAGGCATTTTTTCAGTCGAGGCTTCCTCCTCTCAGACGACTCTAGCTTGTGTCAAGTTGACAGAAAACCAGCCAATGCACCATCTGAGTAGCTGTCTCCATGTGTGTGCCCTTCCCCCTCAGAATCGGTTTTTGGTGTCAGGTACTGCAGCTTGGGAACAGCCTTCCCCCTCTCTTCCTGAGCCCAAAGGATGCTCATCCCAATGGCCTCCTTGCTAGGAGAGAAGACTCAGAAGAATCAACAAAGGAGTCTCTTGTCAGAGGTTGTTTTGCCCTCCCTTTTATTGAGATGATAAAAGAACTCATGATATGCAGATTACTATTTTCTTATTTAGGATCAGTAAACAGCGGGGGTGATGAACTAAGGTGAACATAATGAAACTATATTTGAATTACTTGGAGACAAATGTGACTTATTCCTCCAAAGGGTAATTTAAGACGTTATTATAAGAATAGGCCTGGCTCTAATCCCCTAGTTCTCATACTTCTCTCTGCTGATGTGTTGGAGGCTGGCTCAGGCAGCTACTGGGTTACAATGCTTTGAAAAGAATCTATCAGATTCCAGGGATTTAAACAATGATCCCCCCACCCCCACAACCCCCACAAACCAGAGCGTCTGTTGTGGCTACATGAGTGTTTGTGCATCTGCGAACACTTAATGGTGGAGAAGAGAGAAGCAAAGGGTTAGCAGAGCTCAGGCCACAGAGCCAGATTTGCAAGCTGAATCCAGACAGACATTGTTTTAATTCAAATTAGTGCCTTGCATACATGTCACCCCCAAATCCTGAGTGGTAGCTTTTCTGGCAAACTCCCGCCAGAAACTGACCTTGGCACTGGGTTGTGAGTTTGTTTTGCTAGACACACGGGGTGTGAAGAGCAGAGAACATCCAGAGTGAAAGTACAAGGAGCTAATGAAACCTGGGGTGAGTGTGTATTCTTCCAAGAGCACAGCCATGTCCAAGGACCCCAATGCCTCAGGTCCAAGAGACCTGGCAAAGCTTTCCCCAGCTCAGGCTCAGGGAAGTTGCAAAGCCTTCCTCTAGCCCCTGTACAGGGTGCACAGAGAGCATCAACCAGGGCTCCCTTCTGGGTGTTTACAGCTTGACGCTGCTACCTGCTCCTGAGACTAGCTAACCCGTGCTGTGCATAATAAACATGCAGAGGTTCTGGCTTATTGCACAGTACTGGTACTCCATCGGAGCCAGCACGGCCCACCTGGTCTCAGCCTTTCTGGTCCTGTGTCTGCTCTTTCTTTATCCCCTTGTTGCCTTAGTCAGCCCAAAACCATGCAGACATGGTGCGGTGTGGCTGGTTTGTGTCTTTCCCCAATATCAGAGATTATTTCGTAACAGTCCTTCCACAGCCTACATCAGTTTCGTTGATTGACTGGTATTAGCCAAGTCGTGCCAGTTTCCATCATTGCAAGGAAGCTTACCGGGGTGTGGTTGGGGGGTAGCTTAGCAATAAGTCTGGGGAAGGTCCAGGGAAGTGACAGGCAATCCTAGACCTAAATGGACACCCGTGTAGTGCTGGATGCCAGATGGGATGGGGAGGGGTAGTGCTGACTTTCTCCAGCCAGGACTCCAGCCACATTTGAGGCAGCTCTTTTCTCATTGGTTAAAGCTGGGAAAGCACTCTTTATAATGGATTTTTGTTTTAAATCCAGTCAAGCCATGGAGGAAATTAACATCACAACTAGGGGTCGTAAGCAGGTAAGTGAAGCTAAGGAACAACACCTCTGGAGGGACCTCACAGTCTCCTGCCTCCAACTGTCTATCTCCTGGTAAATGTTAAATACAGGATTCAAGCTGAGAGGAAGAATATAGATCAGCTACTGGCACATACGCTGCCAAGTGATGATTGACAGTCCTTAAATGTGTAATCTGATCCTGTTAATTTATCAGGAGATTGACGTATCTCCACACACTTTCCTCACAGAACACAGATACAGTCAACAATCGTTTCTTCCCCCAACAGAAGGTGCGTTTCTGCTGCGGGAAAAATAGCAGCTCGTCTGTGTGGGAGACATGACACGATGCGTGTGGCTGAACGGACTGAAAGGACACAGGAAGGACTGACTGCAAAGCTCAGCTAATTATGTCCTATGGATCGTTCAGCAACCTAGGACAAACCCTCTGTGCTTCTGGTACCAGGAGGCATCGTTTAGAAAAGTTAGCATACCTTCGAGTCCTCCTCCAACATTTAGAAAAATAACATGCTCGTCTGTAAGAGGTCTAAGCAATTAATGAAAGGAAAGCATATGTCTCCGTGGTACTAATGTTGTTGATGACGTCTGTTCATAGGCTCAGAGTGAGGAGGAGGTGGGGTGGATGTTGCTGACAACTTTTGAGAGTTGTAGAAAACTGTGTCTAAAGATGAGATCCTCCTGTGGTTCCGCAGCACCTCGGTTTGTCTGGTTAAAGCTCAAAGCCTCAGATAAGAGTGAGATGATCTGGGGCAGCTCATTCATTCCTGGGCTTTTACGCATCCTGACCTTGACCTGAGTCTCATTAGATGACAGGGAGGAAGGATCAGGTGGAAAGCCCGAGTCTGCAGCCAGCTTTCATGTTATGTAAGTACTGACTGGGGGAGTTAAACACATTTAACCTAAGACTCAGCACCTCCACAGAAACTCATAGCATGGAGTCCCCGGGAGCAAGTTACAATAGGATGCTTCACTGTGCCTACGGCTGGCCCTGTTTAGGCCTGTATCATCAACTCTCACTTCACTTGCACTGGTCCCTCCAATAGTCCCTCCTTGCCTCAGTCTTTCTCAGGCCAACTCCATTACTCCTGCTCCACTAAAGTCTCTTCCTTCAAATGTAGGACAAACAAAGTGGAGAATGGCCACCCATCCTAGGCTTAGTAGCACCCTAGGTAATCAGCCACACCTGTGTGTTTGCACAAGTTAATTTAACTAAGTGGCACTTAACGATTTGTGAATAGTGGATCCTGCCCAGCTTAGCCAAAATGTTAAAGCAAAGGGGGGTACTTTCCTCCCTCCTCTGACATCTCTCCCCTTCAATGAGATGACCCCTCACCTCCTGATCCCACCATCTTCCAGACCATTGTGAATGCATGAGGCTCACTCCCTGCCTCTTATCTCCCTCTTGAAAGCCACTTCCTCCATATATTCTTTCTGAATGACCATTACTCTGTACAACTGATCACATTCCTATACCTGACAAGAATGCCCCTCTCCTGATTTCCTGTCTGTAATCCAATGTTTAATAGGGGCAAGATGGAATGAAAGGACCACTCCTATAGTCTACATTTATACCCATATTGTAGAGTATGTACATGTATGTGATGGGTAGTTTAGCCCATATGTACCCTCAGTGACTTGCTGTTCTCAGTCACCACTACCTGCAGCCTAGATGCCCCTGCAAGAGGACAAGGTTGATACTGGCAGATGCTAATTAGACTTAGAGTTTCCAGAACCCAGACATCCATACGGTGAGGGAAGGAATGCAGGATATGATAACAAGGGGACCACGGAAAACACACGTTTCTGAGATGTGGCTAATGGATTGAGCTTTGGAATGACTGACCACTTTACCCCTCGCCCCTTCTCCATGGATAATCTCTTGTCTGGAGGTGGGATGTAGAGTAGCTTTTAGGGTGTCAAGTCTCTGACTCCTCCGAGAGCTAGATCTCTGATTAAATCACAATTTGAAGGTCCCATTTCTGAGTCTGCTCACTGGCCCCTGTGGTGACAGCCAGCATTGACTCCAGAATCCCATGTTTAGGGCAGCTTTGGGACTCTCTGGTAACTCACAGAACTGGTTTGTAGAATTCAAAGACTTCCTGAACAGGGCGATGCTGGAATTTGGGCTGGAAAATCCCCAAGCAACTGTCACTCATGCCGAATAAATCGAATGGCTATAACTCCTGATTTGGTTCCTGGACTAAGACTTGCTTGTTCTCACTTCTGCTTAGGTTCTCTTTCCTGGGTAGTGTGGTATCAGAATTAAAGATGCTTTCTTGCTTTGTTCTGCTCTGTCTGATTTGTCTCAGAGCTCCAGCTTTTAGAAGAGGTGACAGCCTCCATTCCTTTGGTCTGACAAAGTTATGCCTCTGTGGAAATAAAAGGTACTGGTTTGCTATCTTGCCTACTTCCTTGGAGGAGTGGGTACCTTTTGCCTCCAAAAACTATGATTGCAGAGTTAGCATTCAAGGACTCCCAGCCCTGATTCTGTTCTCTCCTTTGTGCCTTTGCCTATACTAAAAGGTTTTCTATCCAAGGTCACTAGAACCTCTGTTTTCTTGGTTAGATTTTGCTAGAATATAATGTTCTGTAATTCTCAAGACTTTTGTGAGACACAGGAAGAAATATGTAAAACTGCCTTTTAAAAAGTTCCAAGTGGCCATAAAGTCTGCCTGGGCCTCACATCACACAAAATCTTTCTGGTTTGCCAGTGTTGACAAGTGACCTTAATTCATCACATTATGTTCTAACTGTTATCTGGGCTCAGCTCTCGTTTAATAAGTGGATAGAAGTATTTACCTGTTGCTCTGTCTCGTGATGTTAGGAAAGGAAAGTAAAAAGGAACTAACATGTGGAGAGAGAGAGAGAGAGAGAGAGAGAAATAAAAATGATATAAATACAAGGATGTATTTTATAAGGGATGTTAAAGGGAAAGGAGAAATTGTTTTTATAAGGAGAGATTTCTGCAAATAAACAAGGGTTTGTGGCAATCATTAATGACTAGATTTTTCCAAAGTGGAAAAGGAAAACTGAGAGGTCACAGTAAGTCTTAACTGCTTACTGTCTCCTAAGATGCACTCTGGAATATACAATCATGTGCTGGAGAATTCCCTTACCAGTAAAAAGCCGTGCTGTCAGTCAACCAGGTACACTGGAAGCATTCTTATCTGTCCTATGCTAAAGGCCTTATAGATGTTAGAGTTAATACTGACAGTGGGGATGATAGGTGACAGAAGAGATGGATAAGAATACTTGGATATTCTGTACTCAAAGGACACATATATATTCCATGTTCTAGGAAAAAGAGTCCACACATACATATCGTTAGTAGCTTAGGATGTCCACGTTGTAACCCACCCAGCCTAGATGCCCCTGGAAAATGGAAGCTTGTCCCACCACAAACTTAACTAGACTCAGCGTTGCAAGAACTACCTGAGCCTAGATGTCCACAGAAAGAGGGCAGATTGCAAGACAGACACAGACATCACAAGGCTCAGAGGTGTGGGCTGAGCACCTGAGTGTCTGACTGGTTTTGCCCACTCCATAGAATCTACTAGCTCTAGATGAGGAACGAGGCAGTTGGGGTGATAGCCTGCTGCTTCCTCAGACTGCTGGCTCCCGGAGTAAAGAGCAACTTAAACCCCCAGTGCCTGTCTCTGCTCACTGGTTTCTGTTGTGAAAGCAGCACAAACTCTGATATTCTGGAAATCAATTCTTTTACACATCCATGGCATACTTACTGGGGCTGAAGCTAAGGATGGGAGAAAACTCCACATCCATAGGACAGAGCCATCTCCTGCTCCCTCCCCTGCTGTGTCTACTGACCCCATGATGCTGGGTAAGCAGTAGGGGCTCACTAAATAACTTGTTAAATGGATGAATTAGTGGATCAGGGTTGTGCCCGATCAATGTCCCATTCGATTCCTGCTTTGTGGGTACAGGAGTGTTTGTGCAGAGTTCTTACAGTTATTACTGCCTGCATCAGGGAGCTGAGAAGAGATATTAGTAAGTGTTCTCAGGCCACGTGTCGCCATGATGGATTCAGAACGTCACCTGAATGGGCTGTGTCCCAGGTGCTCCTTTCATGGTTGTCTTTTGCTCATGGGGAATGGCACTTCGGCCTCCTGGCCAGCAGCCCGTGATCCCAGTTTCACACTCATTTCCTGCGGACCGAGTATGCTCCACCTCAAATGCTCCATCTCCCTGACTTTACACCAAGCTCTTCTTGGACAGCATCCTCCTCCAGGAGTCTACTGGCCACATCCAAATGTATCAGAGGGCAAAGTGTTAACACCCCTGGGGCAGCCTTTGCCCAGCAGGCAAAAAGCAGGGGTTCAACACTCCTACCTCCTGTCCTCCACTGGATGATAGCAGGGGAACTTCTATTCTTCTGGAAGACCCCCATGGCATGAGTCACTGCTACTCAGTCAGGGACCTTATCTCCTCCACCCACCACTGTTCCTCCTTCCTCCAATCCCAAATCAGTGTCCTGTCAAATAAGCTCCCAGCACCCCAGTTCTTATTGAGACCCAACATCTGGGAAACCCTAAACCAAGGCACCTTATTAAACCAAATAGTTCACTAAGTACAGTGGTCTCCTCTGAATCCCACCTGGAAAGTTTACCAGGTATCTGTCCTTTCCCTAAACACTAGTTTCTCAGACTCCCCATTTTACTGTCTTCCCATCAGAAGGCCAGGGGACTTTCCCTCATGAAAGCCTCAGAGCTACTAGTGTGACCACAGCAAACCCTTAGCTTGTTTTTTTCCCCCTCCACCAAAAAAAAAATCATTTCACCAAAAAAAAACCCCCAAGAGTTTTAAGTATTGTGTAACATGCTTGGCTCAGGCCACCAGATTCCCTTCCTGGAAGAAGGTTCCAGGACCTTCCATGTTTATTGAATAGTTGGGGTCCTTTTCTATGCAAAATCCCCCAGCTCTAAAGTGTCCCAGCCATAAGAGAAGTATTGGCTTTTCCAGTCGAAGGTCTTCCTCTATTTCTCCTGCCTAGCTCACTCACTGCCTCCCGAGGCTGAGGTACATGAGAGGCCAGAATCCCCAGTGACCATGGGCTCCTGTTTCTGTCTTATGCAATGACTCAGGAACCTAAGGTTGGGTGTGCCTGTTCTCAGACTCTTACAGGACAGTGAGAACTTCTGAAATTCCTAACATTGACATGGGGAAAGGTGTGGCTTGCACCAGACATTTCTTTGACTCAGCTTTTCTAAAAAGGCCTGCACTCACATTTCATGCCATTCACTCACATTTCATACCATTCGTGTTTGGTAGAGCCTCATTCGGTCTCTACAGAGGGTCTGGGCAGCAGCAGGATGGGCCTCAGGCATTGCGGGCCCCCCCCCCCTGCAACCGTGAAGAATAACAACATCCTGATTTGCTTTTGCAGGTTCCCGACTGCATCAGCAGCACAGGGCTTGCTTTCACCAGGCACAGCCTGAAATAGACAGTTGTTGAAGTTGGGCCCTTGTTCTTCCTCCCAGCCCCATGCTCCCAGAAATAAGACTCAGACTCAAAAATATATTTACAAATACCTTGGCTATAGAGCTAGGTTCTTCTCTGACTAGATGCAAAGTAAAATATCCCATTTATTCTTGCCTACATTCTGCCATGTGGCTGGCTACTTGTGCTCAGCTACCATGTGTCCATCTGTCTGGGCACATTTTCCCGGTGGATCTTCCCACCTGACTCTCTCTCAGAATCCTCTCTGCCTCCCAGATGTCTCACCTCTATTCCCTACTAATCCATAAGCCATAGGCTTTTTAATTGACAGGTGATGCATCCATACAATACACAAGATATTCTCTCTTCAGACTGGGGCTCTGAAATCCAAGCCTCTGCTGCATGGGGGAGGAAGACAGAGAGCTGAGATACCTGGAGGGAAACCAACTCTGTATAGAAGAAACCATATGCTGTTATCTGGAGCTGTGAACCCTAAGCAAACATAGTCAGGTGGCAGAGTTGAGCTAATGCGGTTTGTTTGTCTGTTCTACATCAGAAGGGATTGGGGCAGGGTAAAAGCTGGCACAGCCCCTCCTGTGCAGCCCTTACTGGTAGGGCAGTAAATTGGCCACTCCCATCTCCAACCATCTACTCATTTGCACAGCAGGAGAGGAGGAATTGTGGAGAGGGACAAATCAGATGATGGTGGGCAAAGTGCTGGGTAAATGTAATGAATGCATTTACCCAGCAGGCCTACAATAAATGGAGATGAGTTTACCAAAGCAGAAAGGTCCCTCCTGGCTGCAGGCTTGCTCACAGCTGGCCATGAGTGGGGAGAGACAGACGGTAGACTCAAATCTATCTCCAGCCGCACGAGAGTGAGCTACTCACCAGGGTTCGTTCGAGCAAGGGGGCCACCCACCATCCCATCTGTTCTGGAGAATTCTGAAAGGCAGAAAAAGAGGATGGGCAGCTGGGTCACAGAGCAGACTGCAGGTGCCCAGGTATGGGAAGGTGCAGAGAGCTGAGGAGAGCATCCTTAGAGAATATCTGACTACTCTCTGATTGGTTCCAAATTTAAGGAAGTATTCTGCAAAGTTCTTTGTCGGTTGAGCAACTAGAAAGGATAAGCAGTTTTCAGAAGCTATTCATGAAGCTCTTTATTCTCTAGAAATACAGAGTTGTGCAGGCCAGTGAGAGAGATTCTGGTTCCATAGCCTGAGGTGTGCAATGCAGTAGTGATGGCAGCGTGCTGGAACACTGAATGCTTTCTTCAGGCTACTTAACAGTGGCCACTACACTGTGAGCATCGTCAGCCTAGGAACAGGAGACAAAGAGTTTGGGCAAAGGGCCTTCACTTGAGACAGAATATAAAAACCCCAGTTGTGAATAACCCAGTAAACATGAAGCGTCAGTCACAGCCCAGCTTTGTGGCTTCAGGTTTCAATTCCCTGGGGAGGATACAATTAGAAAATGGGCTAACCTGTTACTGGGTTCAATGCTGCTTAGCATTGGCTATGCTGGCCTTTGCAGCCCTGTCACTGGGACAAACATGCTCTGAAGCATGTGACGTTATATGTTCTACAACATGTCACATTAAACCCTTGGCACCTGAAGCCAAGATGGTTGACATGTCCAGAGGCAGGCATCTAAGGGACTGCTGTGGCAGCATTCTGGTGGCTCCAGGCTCTGCCATCCTTAAGGCTTGGTTCCCCTCTAAATTAGTCATCAAAGGCAGCTGCAGGAGCACCGGCTCTGTGCCCCTGTTCCACATTGTCAGGAGAAAGGAGAAAACAAAGGAGACACTCCTTCAAGAGCCTTCCCAGGACTGTCACTCATAGTTCCTTGTACAAAGATTAAACATGACACCACCAGTACTCACAAGGACAGTTGGGAAGTGCAGCCATTTTTCTGTCCATATTTGGTGCAGAGAAAATAAATAACCAAATTAATAGGCTTTTCCTACCTCCTCTCAACACTCAGAACGTTTCTGTGGCCAGATGTATGGGAATTTCTAAAAACTGTATTCTGTGTGAGGGTATTTGTATATGAGTGCAGTGCCCACAGAGGCCAGAGGTGACAGTTCTCTCTGGGGCTGAGGATACAAGTGGCTGTGAGCAGCCTGATGTGAGCATTGAGAATCAGATTCTAGTGCTGCCCAAAAGAGCAGCATGCTCTTAACCACTGAGCCAGCTCTTCAGACCCAGAGGGTTTTTTTGATTTTTTAAAACGTGTGTGTGTGTGTGTGTGTGTGTGTGTGTGTGTAAAAGAGAGAGACAGACAGAGACAAACAGACAGACAGACAGACAGACAGAATGTACGCCAGATGTGTGCAGGTGCCTGTGAAAATCAGAAGAAGGTGTCCTAAAACTGGATCTACAGGCAGTGGTGAGCTATCTGATTTGGGTTCTGGGATCCAAGCTTGGATCCTCTGGAAGAGCAGCTCAGGCTAAGGTCTCTTAACCACTGAACCATTTCCTCCAGCCTCCAGATGTGTGGGAACTAGCTTCCCCCACCCACACACACGAAAAGTAATTCCATGATGATCGTTGGGCATCTGTGATGGCTAATCTTGGTTGTGGACCTGACTACATCTGGAATCAGCTAAAATCCAAACTGTTGGCCATGCCTGTGAGGGATTTCCTTAATCCAATTATTTAAGATGAGAAGACCCACAGTAAATCTAGACCATGCCTCCCAGTGGCTGCCCACACAAAGGCATGGAAAAAGGGAACTGCCTTTTGCCTGCTTGCCTTCACTTTCACCGGCAAGTTTGTCTGCACTGTTGCTGGGGGATTCCAATATAAACTAAACCCCAGCAACTCTGTAGGAGTCCTCCCATACTCCAGCACCAGAGGGGATTGCATAGTCAGCCAGTCTCAGGTTGAACAACTACTGGAGCCTTGGCTCCCCATTGTGAGAGACAGATATTGGACTACTATAAATTAAATACATATACATAACACATATATACTCTATAAGTGAGTCTAATAAATTCCCTTTTGGCATCAGGTCTGTTCCTTTAGAGAACCCTAATACAACATCCTATAATTTAACTCAACACCTATGCCATCTGCCTGAAGACAAGGTCAGATCCCAGTGGGTAAGGGCTTAGCCCTGCCCAGTTCAGACTCTAATCCCAAGTCAAAGGTTATGCACAATATTTGTTCAACTTGACTACAACTCAGAAGTCGAGTTCCGAGACTCTCTTCCTGGGTTCAGTTAATTTGCTAGTGTGTGATGATAACCCCCATTGTTAGCTTGAGAGCTAGAGAGTCACCTGGGAGGCAGCTGAGTAGATGGCTCACTGGGTGAAGGACTTTTACAAGTGAGAGGACAAGAAGCGGGAAGTGATGACATGCACCTGTGATCTCAGCACTCCTGTAGTGCACTGGGAGGCAGAGACAGGTAAGTCCTCAGAAGCTAGTGTAACACAATAGCTAACCTGATGTGCCCGGAAACAAAAAGGAGAGTGTGATGGTTTGTATATCCTTGGACCAGGGAGTGGCACCATCTGGAGGTGTGGCCTTCTTGGAATAGGTGTGACCTGGTTGGAATGGGTGTGTCACTGTGGGTGTGGGCATAAGATCCTCACCCTAGTTGCCTGGAAGTCAGTCTTCCACTAGCAGCCTTTGGATGAAGATGTAGAACTCTCAGCTCCTCCTGCACCATGCCTGCCTGGATACTGCCATGCTCCCACCTTGATGATAATGGACTGAACCTCTGAACCTGTAAGCCAGCCCCAATTAAATGTTGTTTTTATAAGACTTGCCTTGGTCATGGTGTCTGTTCACATCAGTAAAACCCTGACTAAGACAGAGAGACACTGTTTCAAAACAAGAAGTGGAAAGGTCCCTTGTCCTCTGACCTCCACACACACTGTAACATGCATGAACCTACACATATACACACACACAACACACAGAGAGAGAGGGGGGGGAACACATTTTTAAAATTAAATATGCAAATATTTAGAACCACCTAGGAAACAAATTGCTGGACATGACTGATGGATACAACGTGGCAGCCATGTCAAGCTCCTTACCCTATAGCCCCCCCCCCCCCCCGCCATGATGGACTGTACCTTTGAACTGAGTCAGAAAAACACTGAGTTTCCTTAAATTGCTTCTGTTAAAGTATTCAGTCACAGCAACAGCTCCAGTGCCTAACAGAATGGTGCCCAGATCTGGAGGAGATGCTTAAAATTCCTGGCATATCATACCCATTAACATCGAGGTAAAAAGGTATAAAGGACGGGGTCTTGAAAGATCCTGAGTATTGGGGCATACTACCGTCCTGACACCTGGGTGTGCTCACCAGCCTAGAAGCTGGCTTACCCTGTATTTTAGGGATTAGGGAGGGACTTCACCATGTCAGTGTGACCAGTTACAATGATCTTCCTTCTCTGCAGTTTGCTTCTCATGGTCTGTTACTGTGGTTAACTGGAGTCTATAAACATTATGTTAAAATTCTGGATACAATTTATGCATTTAAAGTAAGTTTTATTATATTTGCCTTATTCTAATTTTTCTATTGTCATATCAGTTATTACTATACTTCCCATGCTTGGTTTAATTTACATTGTAAGTATGTATTTATAAAAACATCCCATTGTATGTACAAGGTATGGTACTCTCTCATTACAAATGTCTGGTGTAGAGCTGGGCAGTGTGTTAGCTCAACTGCAGCCCCTTGTTCTTCCCTGGGGATGGGTTGGAGGTGAGAGTCCTAAGTTACTATAAAATTTTTACCTTTGTGGTCATCAACACTATCCAGGTACTACCTTGTCAGGATAAATAACTTTACCATCCAAAAAGTTTTAAGGAATTAGGAGCACCATGCCAGGATCCAAGGTGAGAGACCATTTCCTGCTCCCATGATGCACCTAAGTCCTGTTTTAATGGACAAGGGACGTGTGAGGGAGAACCTTGGTGGAGGCTCCTTCGAAGCAGATCTCAGTGAGGCTAAGGATTTGCACAGAAGGAATACATTGGGAAACGAGTCCTTCAGACCTAGGATCAGGGAAGCAAGAAGCCAATAAGTAATGATGCTAAGCACATTCCACAGAAGGTGCTTAGCATTAGAAGGGACTGGAGTTCTGGAGACAGAGCCAGGTGTGACACCTGACTTAGAAACCATGGCTGTGAAACACAGTGACCATTCACTGTCACCTTCCTCGATTTCAGTTTCCCAGGCAATAGTGCTTTCTGCCCATGGGCCCATGAACCCTAACATCAGGGTACCCCTTAGGACTGGAGAGTCAGAGCTTGCCGTGGGAATGAGAACTCACCTTTCAACAGACTTCTGCTTGTCCCTCTGTCAACTGAATAACACAAAGACTCTGTGCCTCCTGGGAAGAATAGCCAATCTGCTTTGAGGACCTGTGGTGGTTGGTGGTTGGCATTGGGACTATTATCTATCCGTGAGAGCGTGGCCATACCTCTGGGTGCCTGCAACCCAGGAACACCATCACCATTTATTGCTTATTTGTTTTTTTGTGGCTGTGGATTGAACACAGGGGCCTGGTGCATGTTGGGCAGGCACACTAACACTGAGCCCCTCCCCCAGGCCCCTCACTCTGTACTGAACGTTTCCCTAAAGTCAGAGGTTATTAAGAAATTACTTTCTAAAATCTCTTAAATTTAAGAAGCTAGATTCTGATTGGTATATAGGCCCACACTTATAGAGATTAAATTTTCATGGAAAGAAGGACATTAACTTTTGAATATGTTAGCCAATTTGCAAGTGTTTTAGGAGTGAATATAATTAAGGTAACTCTTCAGCAAGTGAAACTAGCTTAATCATTTGGATTTAATAAAAACAGTCACATCTTCTCTAATTAATGCTATAAATAATATGAACTACATTTTATTCTACTATATGTGCTTTCTCTAAACTTGACCAGGCTTACTCATTATATAATAATGTTATTCATGGTGAATGTTGAAGGTCGTAAAACTATAAATTTGTCTTTAAGTAAATGGAATAATTATTCCAAGAAACTCTGTATTCTAACAGTAATTATGACTTGTAGTGTGTTGACTTGAACATTATTTCCAAGATCTTTGATTTAAATCCTTGGGTTGATATTAAATTGCATTATGTCCTATATGATTGGCATTTATTGCTTTAGTTACTTGCTTATTTCTGTGATAAACTATTCTGACAAACTTATAAGGGAAAGAGTTGACTCCAGAGGACAGTCCATTACCAGAGCAAGTCAGGGCAGCAGGAGCATGTGTGTAGGTGCTGGCCATGCTGCCTCTGTAGCCAAGAAACAGAGTGTGGTGGTTTGAATACACTTGGCCCAGGGAGTGGCATTATTAGTTGTGGCCTTGTTTGAGGAAGTATGTCATTTTAGGAGTGGCTTTGAGATCCTCCTTCTAGCTGCCTGGAAGAGAGCAGTCTTCTATATGCCTCTGAGCTCCTCTGGGCACTATGCCCACCATGCTTCCTGACACTAAACCTCAGAACCTGGAAGCCAGCCCCAATTAAATGTTGTCCTTTCTACGAGTTGTCTTGGGCATGGTGTCTCCTTACAGCAATGGGAACCCTAAGTAAGACATAGAGAGGACAGGAAGAGTATCTAGGCTGCAAAACCTCAAGGCCCACCCCAACAGCTCCATCTCTAAAGGCCCCGAAGACTTTCAGAACAGAACCATCTGCAGGGACCAAATGTTCACATACCCAAACCTGTTAGAGATATTTCACATTCAAACCACAATTGTATGTTTGATGTTAAGGTTGAGACCACACAGAAGCAATACAGCACAGCATCATATGCAATTCTTTATTTCAGGGGAAATTTATTTCCTTGCAAAGTCACATTTCGCTGTTCTCTCTCTGTGTCTCTGTGTCTGTCTCTGTGTCTGTCTCTGTCTCTCTCTCTCTCTCTGTCTGTCTCTGTCTCTCTCTCTCTCTGTCTCTCTCTCTTTCTGTTTTTTTAAGACAGGATTTCACTGTATACCCCTGGTTGCCCTGGAACTCACTTTGTAGACCAGGTTGGCCTCAAATTTAGAGATTCCCTCTGCCTCTGTCTTCCAAGTGCTGGGATTAAAGGCTTGTACCACCATCACCCAGTTAAACATTTCTCAGTTTTAAAAAAAAATTAAGATCCTGGAAGCTGGAGAGGTACTCCATGGTCAGAGCACTTGCTGCTCTTGCAGGGGCTCCAGGTTCAATATTCAGCACCAACATGGTGTCCTGCAACTATCTGTAACTCCAGTTCTAGGGAATGTGATGCCCTCTTCTGATCTTGTCTCATACCAGGCACACATGTGGAACACATACACACAGGCAAAACGCTCATACACATAAAGTAAAAGAAAACAACTTTTAAAAAATGGTTTTTAAAAATGATACCTCTCAACTTAAAATTCATAGAAGACTCCAACAAGATTTTGCTTGGGGATGGAGTTGGGGGTAGGGAGCTGGGGGCTTGGGGAGAAGGTAGGGGAGATAAGAGACACACAGTTATATAACTATTCATATTTCTATCTTTGACACTAAACAAGAAGGTTTTATTTCAGACACGTCAGCAACAGTGAACGCTCTGTGTGGTAATGAATCTTACCTTTGAGATTAGATCAGTCCTCGCCCTGCAGACCCCTGCAACTTGCCCTCAAGCAGCATGCTAGCTTCTCCCAGACCACAAAGGCACCCATGAGGGACCAGTTTACACAGTAAACTGTGTTTGTCTTGGATTTGCATTCCAGATTCCAGGGCCTCTCCTGAGCCCTCCTGCTTGGTGTGACTCTGTGTAGTTGTTTGAACACAGGGGAACTGTGCTTGGTTTTACTAAGGAGACGCTGTTGAAATGATTATGCATTCAAAGGTTAAGCACAGCCTTTTGCTTGGCATGCATGGCAGGTATGACCCTTGCATTAGATAAGGTGCCCTAGAGGAGCAGAACTGATAGAATGCTCACAAACTGTGGAGGAGGAGGAGGAGGAGGAGGAGGAGGAGGAGGAGGAGGAGGAGGAGGAAGAAGAAGAAGAAGAAGAAGAAGAGGAGGAGGAGGAGGAGGAGGAGGAGGAGGAGGAGGAGGAGGAGGAGGGGGAGGAAGAAGAGGGGGAGGAAGAGACAGAGAAGAGGGGGGGAGGAGGAGGAGGAAGAGGAGGAGGAGGAGGAGGAGGGGGAGGGGGAGGAGAGGACTCCCTGATGGTCCAGCAATAGCCACCTGACCAGAGAAGCTGAGAACCTGGTATCAACTCAGCCCACACAGCTGGATGCGTTGTAGTCCTGATCTGATGCTTCCAGCCTGGAGGGCTCATGGACAGTGGCTGATTTTCAGTCTACCTTGAAAAGCCAAAGGAGCTCGAGTCTGATATCAACAGGGGACAGCAGTAGCAGCCACAGAGGCCCCAGATGTCCTCACCAGGTCTCTCCTTGGTTCTCTTATGATTGAGCCTCCATCAGAAGGTGCAGTCAACTCTTAGATGGAGTCTTTATCCAGTTAATCCTTTTTGAAAATACTCTCCTGGACCTATGTGGAGGCTTGTCTCTTAGTTGATTCCGGATCCTCTCAAGGTGACAGTTGGGATTAGTCATCACCACAACCATCTATTCTAAAGCTTTATTGAGATGTAATCTGTATGAATCACTTATTTAAATTATAAACATTCAGTTTTATAATTAAATTCTAAGAATTATTTTTAATTACCACAATCACTTTTGGAATATATACCTCCCAAAGATACACACAGCCTTCCTAGCTTGTGCCCAACTCGGTTCCCCTGTCTCTCAGCACTAGGTAACCACTTGTCTCCATGTAACACTTCATTGAAACAGAATCAGTCAACATGTGGCTCTGGTGATCTGTTTCTCTCACTAGCATGACATTTCCGTGATGATGTCAGCTAGATACTCTGAAAGGTGTCAGCTCATCTCCCGTCCCGTCATCAACGTGTACATCCCACTGTGGTTAGATCACATTTTGTTTTTCTCCTTCACCACTATGAGCATTTGTTCTCTCCCCTCCCCGTCCCCTTTGGAATCACACTGCTGTGAATATTCACAATCAGGCTTTGTGTCAGCATGCTTTCAGTTCCATCAGGCACACACATAGGAATAGAACTGCAGATTCCACCACAGCTCCATGACTAACATTCAAGCACTGCCGTGTGTGTGTGTGTGTGTGTGTGTGTGTGTGTGTGTGTGTGGGCATGCCCATACCGCAACATGCTTGTGGAAGTCAGAAGGCAACTAGCAAGAGTCAGGTCTCTCCTTCCACCATCGGGCCCCTGGAATTAAACTCATGTCCTCAGGCCTGGCAGCAGGCACCTTCACTGGCTGTGCCATCTTGCCAGTCCATGAGTGAAGACCCTTGAGGAGGTATAAAGGCATTGAATAAAACCAAGTGACCAATTTTAATTTTCTGAAATCACATCTTCTTAACTTGCTAACTGAAAAACACGACTTGGCACGTGGCAAGGACTAGCCCAGTTCCATGTGACCACTGTGCATATGCTATATAGTGTGGAGCCAATGACAATGGGTACCAAGGAAGACAATGGGCCTTCCCTTGGGAAGTCAGACCTCTTGGCTCTGAGATTAGAGTTCCCCCTGTGCTGTCAGCACTATTCTGAAGGACTTAGAGTATGAGATAGATTGCTGAATCCCAGACAGGAAGACTGAGGGAGCGAAGGAGGAGTCTCTGGAGGAGGTGGCATTTGAGAAAAGGCCTGGAAAGATATCAGGAGATTTTCAGCAGTGGGAAGAGAAGTGTGTACAGAGGTCCATGTAAGACCTTAGGCAAGATCCAGGAGCTAATTCTTTCTGAAGCAACCACTAACACACTGAGAAGCTGAGTCAAGGGTAAGATTCTGAGCTTCAGGGTTGACAAAAGCCCACTTGTGCATGATGATCCCAAAGTCACAGGCCTCCTACAGAGCAGAGTTGGAAAGGTGAATCCTGTCATAGGCTCAGCCTTGCACCACACTCTTCTGAGACATGAGGGAGTGAGATGACAAGTACATAAACCTGGGGCAGTGCAGCCTATAGACTTCAGTGTTTAGCGCTAAACACTGAAGAGCTGTGGCTTGGAATGCAGAAACCTGGCTTCCAGGTCAAGGTGCCCAACAAGTCTAAAGTGTCCTGAGCAGATATGTGACTTTCTACCCTCTGAACTATAAAGACAGCCTAGAACTTTAGATGCTTTGTAATACTGCCTACCATATCTGATGCTGTGAGGCTTTCTGTGATGGGCTTTAGTGACATCCCCAGTCACCAATAGCTGTTGGATGTCAAATTTCAATTAATTGCACCTATAAAATGGTTCACCAGCCACACAGAGACTAGTGATCACTGCATTCAATGGCACAGAGTAAATTAATCCCACCAGTCCAGAAAGTTCTATTGGACAATACCAGCTAACCATAGAAGTTAACTATGTCCCAACCTGAAGGCCAAAGTCACCTACCTACCTGTTTATGTAGTTTTCTGAACCACAAGCTGTGCCCATCCACTTGTGTGACTACTACCTGACCTGAGCTGTCTCAACATGGACAGTTACACTTTGTTAACCATGAGATATTGACAGTCTGACCTTTATCAGCAAAGCTCGCTGCCCCAACCCCATGCTGACTGCCAAAATACTGGTGAGCATATTTATGTAAAGACATTCATCAACATCTCCAGTGCGTCCAAGCATATGTCTCTTCCAGGAAGAAGCGGAGAACACACAGCTGTCATCACCTGGAACTCAGACTTACAGAGGTTCAAGGAGTCTATTCTGAACAGGTACCTCCTCTAAGGTGACCAAACTCAGAGAAAAAGTGGGGGCAACCTTTCTGGCAGGAATGGGCCCCTTCCCTTTGTGGATTGTTGACATAATGGTTCCCAAGGTACTGAGGTCTCCCCAGGGACCTCTTGCTAGAACGAGTCAGACAAGGAACTTCTTCCAGAAAGAGGTTTCACACATTTCTGGCCACCTTACATTACAGACTAGATCAGAGATGATGTGTCGATGCTGGATGGGGCCACACCTTGCCCTGACTCTCTGTGCCTGCCTGTTGCCCTCTATTCAAACAGACCCAGAGATGGCTTGTGGGGAGGGTCACAGGATTCTTGATTTGTTCTTCTCTCCAGCATGGCCATATTGAATACTTCTTCCTCTTTTTGCTTTTCACCATTATCTGTCTTTTTACCTGGAGTATTGGGGATGGGTAGCAGAGCCCAGATGGGTGGGGCTGAAAGAGCCCAGAGTTCAACCCTAATGGTTGTAGTTACAGAGATATTAGGTGCTGCATACCTGCTTAGAAAACTACATGAGAGAATCTTACCATTTGCTTTATTTGTTTATGTGTTTGTTTGTTTCATTCTCTCCAGGTCAACAAGGCAGCAGGATGAACACAGATAAGATACACTATTCCCTTACACAATGATTCAACCACCTCTCCCAGACTGACGTGTCCCAGGTAATCCTAAGATTGCTTTCTTTTTCATCAGATGATGCTTGATTGGCAAGATGTGGCCGTCTGTATGTTCATCATTACTCCCCTCCTGATTGGGGCCAACTTGGAGCTCTCACATTCTGGAGCAAAAGGAACCCAGGGTTTGCTTCCTTCAAGGTCTTTTCCAAGATGCCCTGACTGACTGCTCTGGCCTCCTAACATGTCTGGCTCTCCTCACCCCAGGGCTAATGGAGCAGCAAAGGGTTTAGGGGCTTTCTGGGATAGCAAGCCCCCTCCCCCAGGGTCTGCTGCCCAGCACTCATTCTTGGGTGCTCTCCACTTCTGTCTGCTCTTAGGAAGACAAGCTTTGTTGGAAAAAGGAGCAGAGCTGATTTAGGACTCAGCGATGCACACTTGGTAATAAATGCCTCTATTGTCAATAGAACACCGAGTGTGTACATAGCAGCTTGGCTTGTCCCCTGGGGCCAGAGAGGATGGATTTTCTTAGGCTGCATAAGAGCATCTCAAATGATAACATCTGGGGCAAAGGATTCCCTGGGTGCTGCAATGTCAACTGTGCCACTTGCAAATGCACTGGGAAGCTTGAATGTCACGCAAATGGGGGAAGGCCTGATTTCCCTTCCTGGCCAGTGGTCAAGCACCCTTTTTAGAATCTCAGACTGACTCACTGAATTAATTCCCTCACTGCCACCGGCCTTTCTCTGCTGCTCTGTTCAAGGTATTTGGATAAATGAGAACAAAGGAAAAAACAAAAAACAAAAAACAAAACACCCTGAGCCACCAGCCCTCCCCTTTGGGGTCAGCCAAGCCATGCAGGTATGCTCCTGAGTGTCTCTTGAATTACAGTCAAAACAACAGGGAAAGCCTGCTACAGAGTTACTACTGGAGTGGATTTTTATTTGCACGGTCTGGGGTATGTCTCAAGTGTCCGACAGGGTCACCCACGCTGCCGCCTTTTCCGTCCCCGCAGCTTCAGGCGCCTGGAGGGTAGGCTGACAGGCTGCTTCCCAAATGTCTCCATAATTTCTCTTATCCTAGCCAGGTTGGTCTTTGTGAGGGTGAAGTCACACCGAGTAGCTCCCATATCATAGCCAACCATGCAGTTCTTGGTGGAAGTGATAAAGCCTTCCGCCTTGGCTGTGACCACATATTCGCCAGGGTTCAGTAGACGCCAGTAATCCCCATCGCTGGCTGGGAAAAGAAAGCAGGGGACCTCAAAACAGATTCTTTCTAGCACAAGTAGTCCCAGCCCCACCCATCAGAGCTGGACCTAAGCTCCCATGATCAAGTGCTTACAGCACTCTGGAAGGCACGGTGTTTTTCTCTTTGGCTGCTGCTTTAATGTTTCACCAGGAAGGGGCTTAGGGCCTAGGCTCCCCACAGTGTGTAACCCCAGATGGAGATGAAATCTTCAAGTCTCTCCTATGTGACAGTACAAGCCGTTCATTGTAAGTGTGAACTCACAAACATTATGTCCTTGCCACCAAATGGCCTCTTGTAAAGTCAGCAGCTCATAGCTTCCTGGCTTCAGAGCTATGAACATAGAAGAATAATCATTTCTAAAAGGAGAGGGTTCTTGGCCTCTAAAAGTTCAGGAACAGACGCCCAGGAGATGGCCCTGGTGCCTGCACTCTAACCCAGCTCTTGATGTATGGCCATGGGCAGGGAGAGACTTGGAAGCCACAGGAACAAGGACTCAAAGCAGGACAGGGACTCAATAAGTCAAGGAAAGACCCATGAGAACTGGCAAGCTGCGGGCAGGGCTGAAGAGGAACCCTGATACCCATCTATACAACTAGTTACTTACCCAATGGGCCCCTTCCTTAGCTCAAGTTCGTCAGGACCACCTTAGTTAACAGACTCTGGGGCTTAACTAACTCTCCCTTGAGACCTACCAAGCTTACTTTCTCATGCAGGCATACATGCTGGCTTCCTGCCTATTCGTTCCTTTTAGCCTCCCTCCTCACCTGGCCACACTCAAAGAAGGAAGGCTGAGGTTCAATTACAGGTGGACTGTGGCATAAGACATGAGCTCTAAAGGATATCATACCTTTACATAGAGACTATGGCAAGATCAGGGAACAACTCCCTCACTCAGAGACACTGACTTGTACAAGGAAAGTTGAGAGGGTAAAGGGCATCTCTCACTCAGCATGACTCAAGGAACTCTGGGATGTAGAGTTCCTTAAAAGGAGAATTACACGCCAGGCAGACTGGACACCATTATACCCAGGACTGTGGCATGTAAAGCTGTGAGGTATATATCTCTACATAGCTACATGTCTGTGTATGTATTGAACCCAGATCTCTCCATGCCAGACAAGCTCTACCACTGAGCTACACCCCTAACCTGATGAAGAGTCTCTTCTTTGGTAGAAAACCTGCATTCCCACTAAAGGAAGACACACAAGACAAGAGCTAGGGACCTCTGAGAAGCTTCTCTCTTTCTCTCTCTCTTTCTCTTTCTCTCTCTCTCTCTCTCTCTCTCTCTCTCTCTCTCTCTCTCTCTCTCTCTCTTGTGTGTGTGTATGTGCATTGACATACATGCAGATATGTGAAAGTGCTCATATGCATACGTGTGTGTTGGTGCAGAGGCTCGAGGCTGAGCCTAGTGAGCACACTTTGTTACTTTGTTTACTGAGTCTTGGTCTCTTGCTGCCCCTGGAGCTCACCAATTTGCCTAGTTTTGCTAGTTAGCTTACCCGGGTATTCCATATTCTGTCTCATTCCTAAGCATTAGGAGTATAAGAGACTCTGCTAAACTAGCCCAGTACGTACATGGGTGCTGGGGATGTAAACTCTGGTCTTCATGTTTGTATGACGAGTGCTTTATCCACTGAACCATCTCTGCCCCTTTTCCTGACTCTGAACAGATGCTTTGTGGTCCTGTCCTCTCTCTTTGGCATGACACCTTTGCTCTTTAAGCCTGCATCCATTCCTTGGTGAGGGAACTCCATCTTGTCTTTTTGGCCTGTCTCTGTATCTACCTGTTGCATTTCTTTCTGGCCCTGGTTGCCATCTGTAATAATTTTATTCTCCCTAACAATTTCACTGTAGGTGTCCTCCGTCAGAAAGCACACTTAGTGGTTAGGGACATCTTTGTTGTTTGCAGCAGGAGTTCTGGGCTCACAGTCAGTGCTCAATAAACCAAACTAAAAGGAAGAAGAAAACGATGAGGACCACATTTGCTTCACAGAGTCAGAGCAAGAGGTGTTGGTTCTATAATCTGGAAGTTTCCATTTCTGAAACGTGGATCTGCTTAGCGTTCCTCTCTACCTAGCAGGTCTCTCAGAAGACTGTGGACAATGTTTTCCCACCTCATATGTAGGGCTCTTCTTATTTCTTCTCCCTTTTCCCTGAAGACGTTTACCCTAGAACTGTGAACTAGAGAATATAGAGGAAGCCTCACATTGAGTTCTGTCTCACTGGACAATTGAGCTAGTGTTCTGGGATAAACACTCCATGCAGCCACCGTGCAAGGTTAACACTGTGGGCACTGCTTGTCACTTTTAGAATGTAAGGGGCACCCCATGCCCAGTGATTGCTCATTCATTAGCAGCTCAAATTGGTGTCTTCTAAGCAACGGACAGCATGTGAAATCCTAACCCCAATGTGCTTTTATAAATAATCTTTCTAGCTCCCTCTCTGTGGGATTCTGTTTAATGCCTCTGTTTATGTTATACAAACTTCCACTGAAATGAAACTTGTCGGATCATATAAGCCTCAGATGAAAATCAAGACAAATTCAGCACTTCTGGTGAGAGCAGAGGATGCTCATAAAGAGCTGTGTGTGTGTGTGTGTGTGTGTGTGTGTGTGTGTGTGTGTGTGTGTGTGTGTGTGTGTGACGTGGGAGGCATCTGCTCAGAGCGCATGCTGGGAAATTATTCATAGGAGGAAGTAGAGGGTATGAGATGCATTTGCCATTAGCTCATCCAAACTGCCGGCTTGATTACAGGGCTTGAAAGTCAGAGCCCATTAGGTAAAGCATTCTCATCTAGGCTTATAGGGCCCCAGGGCCTTTTTACCTCCCACTGTGCAAAGCCCCAGTGTTTTCCTCCATTGCCCACCAGGCACTAAAGAGTGTGAGGAATGGTCAGGGCTCCTTTAAGAAGTACTATTGAAAACACAGATCCTGCATAGAATGAATGGCCCCATCTTTCATTCATGCAGATCACTAGCATCCTGCTCGGTCTCTGGCAAATTAAAAGGACTTGGTCCAGATCTATTGAATGGATGGATGGATGGATGGATGGATGGGTGGATAGATGGGTGGATGGATGGACAAATGAATACATGCATGTTCATAAGGAGCGATGGGTACAAACTTCCATGCAATACTTAGTGAAACCTTATGGACAGTGGCTATAACATCTAACACAAGTGGTAGAAAGAGTCAAAGGCTCAATGGTGAAGGAAAAGAACATGGATGCCATACAACAGCCCCTCACTTCACAGAAGCTTCCACTGCAGCAGGAGTTTTGATAATTGCTCTAAACTGTCCCAGGGAAGGGGTAAGGAGAAGCTAAAAAGTCAGGCTGAAAAACCCCATTGCAGGGGTCTCGGGAAGTTGGAGAGAGGAGCTGCTGGTTCAGTCCTGAATAAGAAGTTTCTATATGAATACCCCGTGCTAATCAACTATGTCACTGGCCCCACAGTGAATGAGTTTCTAAAACTCCAATCAGTGACTGAAACCCAAGCAGCATGCTTCAAGGAGCAGGTTTTTCTCACTGAGACAGTTTATATACATTTCACAGATACCTGTCCGGATGTCATGGTTAACACCTTCCACAGAGATGACAGCATTTGAAATCCCTTTCCCTTGTAAATCTCTCACTATGCCTTTGATGCCTCGATGAACCTGCAGCAAACATGAGACCTAGTGAGTCACCAGACAGCTCTCGACCCCAATGGCACAAGCAAGGAGGCAGGGCAGATAGCATCAGCTCAGCCCTCACCAAGAACATACAATATGAGTCTAGCTCAATATGTGCCTGGCTCTGCAGGGACTTGCTAGAATGTTCTGTGGCCCATGATCCAGAAAGTTTCCCATTGCAATTAAAAACGTTCAGGTGAAAACATTAGGGTCTGAGAGTTTCATTAAAATCCACCCATGAGGGCAAGGGATGTGGCGCAGAGAAAGAATGCCAGTCTAGCATGCACTTGGCCCTGGGGTCCCTCCCTGGTACCAAAAA
Organism: Mus musculus; assembly: GCF_000001635.26. Classification (NCBI taxonomy): domain Eukaryota; kingdom Metazoa; phylum Chordata; class Mammalia; order Rodentia; family Muridae; genus Mus; species Mus musculus. The sequence continues at coordinate 132,048,149 of NC_000073.6, forward strand.
ATAAAGCAAAATTCTCTGGAAACCAGGATTTAACTTTGGTTAATTTTAATTTTATTTATTTTAACTTGAGACAGAGTCTCACTGTGTAGTCCCAGCTGGCCTGGAATTTGCGATAGAAACTCAGCTGGCCTTGAACTGAGCACCCTTCAACTTCTGCCTCCCAAGAGCTGGGCTTGCACCACCAGTTTAAAATGTAACTTAATTTTTATCAGGCATGCTTATTTGGATCTTCCTGGGTTCCAGAGACTTAATAACATAGGTGGCAGAAGCAAGGGAACCAGAGCCCATCAAAATTAATCACTTTGTCTTGAGTCCATCTATTAATTAACCATGTCACATAGCACACAACAGCCAGACACTGTCCCTCAGTCTCCTGTCTGAAGGATAATATGACAATCCATGATGGCTCAGTACTTTCTCAATGAGAGTCTGGACATGTTATCTACAGAGGTAGTTTTGGCAAACTCAGACCGTAGCTTCAAATTTGCCTAATTTCTACAATCAAGACTTTCTCTCCTTTCCCTCTGCAAAGGAAAATGAACCATTCCCCTGAGGTTTGGGGACTGGGGCAGAAGTTGTACTCATGACTTCCTGACAGAAAGAAACTGGCTCCTAGTCTCTGTACCAAGAGTCCTTCTGGAAACCCTTGCAGGGCAGACTTAGCATAAGATCCAGGTGCCAACCACAGACATCTGGCAGAGGTACAGCCTCTGCACCAGGAAGCTCGTGTGCCCCAGCATACGCTATAGGCTCCATCCGACTCTCCCGTGGCTGTGATGTTCACACCCACAACCTATTCCTTAGCTAGTTCCTCTCATCCCAACCGCATGTCCAGCATACCTGCTCCATGAACACAATCAGAGACTCCCGGTTATTCTCCCATTCCTCCGGCAGCTCGCTCTCGTGTGGGTATTTATCACAGCCCACGTAGATGGACAGCTCAAAGCAGTTTGTATGGAGGTAGCTGAAATCGTTTAGACCTGTCAAGCCAACCAGACATTTTAGCTGATTTACGCCTCAAGTGGCAAGGGGAGTGGACAAGGATGTTCACGAACATTTAGAGCTCTTCAGCTGAACAGGGAAGCAGAAAGAATCAGCTATAGATAAACAGAGGGAAATAAATGCGCCTGGAAAGCCGTCGTTAATAACCACAATGGATTAAGTATTTAATTCACTGCATTTGGCAGCTGTATGGGTCTCAGATGAGAGCCTGAATAGTTCCCTGTTTCAATTCATTAAGATAGCTAATCTCTGTCCTGTCTGCATGGTCTTCTCTGTGTCTCTTTCTTCCCCTGACTCTTCCGGGCATGCCCATAAGTTGTGTCCTACAGGTCACTACATTGTCCTCACAAACTCAGCCATAGCTCAGCCTCACAAATAAGACAAGTGAGGACAAGACAAGATCAGTGGGAATTTCATCCAAAATGTGTGCTTCTTCAAGGGATCATGGTCTAGATTGGAGCCTAGACCATGTGTGTGGTTGCTTTGCAGCGCCTTGGATATCACACCCACCCAGTGATTCCCAAATCAACAGACCTGCATCCTGATGTGCAGATGGAAAGCAGCCAGGCTGGAGTATGGCTGTCCCATATGAGCTTCCCGGGGCTACCATTACAAATGACTGCATCATGGCTTAAAGCACTCATTGCCATGCGCTGAGAGGCTGGAAGTCCTCAGGTGTGTGTGCTCCCTGCAGACCCTTGTGGGAGCACCCTCCTTGCCAGCCTGGCTTTTGCAGGTACTCCCTGCAGACCCTTGTGGGAGCACCCTCCTTGCCAGCCTGGCTTTTGCAGGCCTAGGCATTTCTTATGTCAACCGCTTGACTCTGCTCAACCTTCTGTATTTGCTTTTTCCTCTTTGGGTTCATTTAAGGACAGACACATCTCACGGGTGTAGCACACATCCGGTGACAGAGAAGTAGCTTCTCCGGGCCCTTAATTACATCTCCAAAGACTTTCTTCCCAGTAAAGTAACAATTACAGGTGCAAAGGAGTTATATAAAACAGACATGTTGTTTGGGAGGTCTTTCTCAAGTCATCTCACTACCCAGTGTTTGTAAAAGGAATGATTATTATCATGAGTGTCACATGGCATAAAGTAGCACACCTCTTGAGGTGGGGGTGGGGGTGCCAGAGATTGGACTCAAGCCATGATCCATGCTCAGCACTGAGTCCCGCTCTACTAATGAGCTTCCCCCTCAACATTTCTGCCTCTGAACAGAACATGCAGCAAGCTGTGCTCTCCCACAGCAGGGCAAGCACTGCTCGGTGGAGGAGATCTTCTAAGGACCCCTACTGCTCCCTGGGGGCCAGAAGAAGGTGCAAGCTTGAAACACGAGGCTCTGTGTGGACAGAGAAAAGCATGCTCTCCAAGGGCTCTCTCACAAAGGGTCTTTTGCTGTAAAGCCGGATTTTGGAGTGTCCACCCACTGTCCCATGCTGAAAACTGTACCAAACCCTTAGCAGCTTAGCTCTCTCCATTTGATTCCAGACTCCAGACAGTTGAATTTCAGCAACTGGGACTTCTCAGGATAAAGCAAGCAAGGAAGAGTAAGACAGGAACAAAGGGGACATGATGACATTGTATTCAGGAAACATGAATGCTTTGCAAGGGCAGGCAAACTCTGTATTCATCTGTCTTGACTTATCTATCAGCCTACAGTGAGATACTGAGGGCATCTGGGGCCTATGGCAACAAAGTGACTGCTCAGGCCAGGTATTGACTCTTAGGAGGAATGGGCCTCCTTTGAGCATAAAGATGTCATCACCTGGGCTGGCGAGATGGCCCAGCAGAGAAGAGCACTGACTGCTCTTCCAGAGGTCCTGACTTCAATTCCCAGCAACCACATGGTGGCTTACAACCATCTGTAATGGGATCTGGGGTGTCTGAAGACAGCTACAGTGTACTCATCTAAATAAAATAAATCTTAAAAAAAATGCCATCAGCCTCACATTCTTAGGCTCTGCTAGTACTGAAATAATTGTGATAATTAAAATTCTGGAGTAGGTCTCTCTCTCTCTCTCTCTGTCTCTGTCTCTCTCTCTCTCTCCCCCCCTCCCTTCCTTCATTTTTTTCTCCCCCCCCCCCTTTCTATCTTTCTTTTTTCAAGAAGCACATTTCAAGCACTGAAAGCCTGAGACATGCTGACAAAATGCTGAGAAACTTCAGGCCGGAGCAGCTAGGCCCATCCATCTCTGTTGCTGACACTCTGCCCTTCAAGTGAGACCTTGCTCAGAGCATTTCAGGCAGAAAGGTTTGGACCATGGAAGGTGACTTCCTGCCGGAAGCACCTGTGGATCAGGATCTGCTACACAGCCTCATAGCTCTTCCAAACCTTCAGGACTGGTGAGAGACATCCTTTGCAAATCTCTCCGTGCCCTAAATCATTCCTATTGCCCACCTCACCTGCCCTCCTTGTGATTGCCAGTGTGGGTCTGCAGCTAAGAACACAGTCATTTCAGAGTTCAGAAGCACAGGCTGCCCATGCTGGACACTGTGAAATATCCAAAGTCTTACTGGTAACCATCTCCCCCACACTCACTGATATCTTCATGGTAGGATAATGGGCGAGAAGACAGAGCAGAAGGACTGGGGATTGGGGGTGGGGGTAAGGAATTAGAAAGCAGATTGCATGAATCTACAAAGGGAGTCTGCAGAGTCCATCATAGAAGAATGATGGAAAGGCTCAAGCTGCCACGCTGCTTTGCCATAAAGTCCCTGAAGTAAGGGCAAGCAGAATTCGGAAGGTGGAAGCATTCAGTGCTGCCTGCATCGGTATGTGGCAGTCTGTGGCAGCCTGCTTTCCATGACATCATTGTTGTCCCAGCACTGTCAGACTCAACAGTGTCTGTTTACAATGTAGTCATGGCAGAAATAAATAAATAAATAAATAGATTTTACTCAGATATTCTTGTAGGTATGTCTTTAGGTCCCTGCAAATCAGTGTTTATTTTGTAATTTGTATAGTGCAGTGTAATTTGTATAGTGCAAATGTTGAATTTGTATGGTGCAAAAACAGAGAAAATATCTTCATTTGGATTGTTGCCAAGACAAAAGTGGTGTCTGTTCTGATATGTTTTAAAGTGACTATGGGAACTTTTTTTTTTTTTTTCCTTTTCCAAGAGAGGAACATACTTGAAAAGTATATGAAGGCTGATGTATAGAAAAGTATACTATCAAAATTAACTAGTATAGTGGAACAGAGAACAGAATAGGCTCATGAAATCAGAGTCTCCTAGTTTCCTTTGAAGTTGTTGTGATAAAGTATTCCAATAAAAAAAGCAACTGAGAAGGCATTACCTGGCTTACAATTTCAGGTCACAGTCTAACACAGCAGGGAATCTGGAGTGACTAGTCATATCCACAGTCGAGAGCAAAGAGAAATAAATGCATTTGCATGAATACCTTTTTGCTTGGCTATTCTCAGATCATTTTCTCCATTTTTATTTAGTTTAAAGATGTCTACCTAGGGAATAGTGCTGCCCACAGTGGGCTGCGTCTTTCCTACATCCATCCCACAGGCCAAACCAATATAGAGAGCAATCTTGGGGCATTTCTCTCCTCCAGGATAATTCTAGGTTATGTCAAGTTGACAGTTAAATCTAATATTACATGGTGAGCATGCCTGTTAAAGGGGAACCATTGGGGATGGAACCTTAGGCTGAGTGTTTCTGATCAGCCAGACATGAATTGCATCCCCATACATTCTCTCTTTGATCCTAACACATCCTAGAGGGAAACACTACCACCATATTTTTAAGCCAAGTTTTTCTAATAGAAAAGTGTAGAGCTTCAGAGAAAAAAATATCCAGGGTCATACATTATCTAATGATGAGGCCAAAGTTGAACTATTAGACATGAAAGATTTTTCAATTCCATTATTGCCTTGAAAGTCCTCTCACTATCAAGAAAAAAAGAGGGGAATTTGTATTTTTCTGGGACTTTCAACCCCTGCAGATGACCTTAGGCATTATGCTATTCTCAGCCCTTGCAAATCTTGGTATGTAAACCATGGGGCTCTCTGGTTGCTGCCAAATGATTTGTGGGTCTCTTAGAAAAGCCTCTTTAGGCCCATGTGGTGGCTATACACAACTGGCTTTGACATCTGGCACTGGTGACACTGGGTAGCTAGCCCATGGACAGCCAATGTATGTAACTGTTTTCATCATAGGGAGATCTCAGGACACAGCAACTCAGTCCCATCACACCTGAGCCAGGATGCAGACTCACGATCTCAGACATCCCCTTATCGTGGTTCTAAGTAAGGAGCCCTAACTTTGACACCAACAGGCCCTGCTACTTTCTCCCATGTGCAGCCCTGTGAAATGTGAGTGTCTAGGTGGCTAAGGGCAAGACCTAACAACTTCCAGCTCTACCAGTTTCTTGCTAGGGCAGAATTCTAGCCATCTCCAGGCCCTCTCATTCATAAAAATGAGTAAGCCCCACCCACCTCTGAGAATTCAGTAAGACCGGTAAAGGACAGTCTGTGGGGAATGCCGAGGCCAGTGCTTTGGAAGCCATTGCTAACCATACTGACCCTAATGACAAGAAGGAGTTTGATAGCTAATCTTTGCCAACTTTACTATGTCTAGAATTATTTAAAACCCAAACAACTGGCCACACCTGTGAGGGAATGTCTTGACTGGATCTTTTGAGGTGAGAAGATGTACTCTAAATCTGGGCCACACCTTCTGATGGTAGCCCACATGAAGGGAAATGGAAGAAGGAAACTTTTGCTCTTTGCCTGCTTGCCTTACTCTTACTGGCAAGTGCATCTATCCTGTCATTGAAATATCTTTTGCTGGTATTAGAACCTGTGTCTTCAGGATTCCAACATAGACTGAAAACCAACAGATCTTTGAGAATTCCCTATGCCTTTCTGTCAGGAGAAAGTCCTACTCAGACACACACACACACACACACACACACACACACACACACACACACACACATTCAGCCTATTAGTTCCATTCTTTTAGAAAATGCTGACTAATAGAAAGGGGACATATGGCAGAGAGGCCTGGGGTTAACTCTGGACTAGAATCTATGATTATTAATATTGACAACTTGACAGGATCTACAATCCTCCTAAGAGACACACCCCTGAATATGTCTGTGATGGGTTAGCTAGACTGTTAATTAAGATGAGAAAACCCAACTGTGGATACCACCATGTGTTAGGCTGAACAACAAGAAAAAAGGCAACTGAGTATCAGTATCCATCTCTCTCTACTTCCAGACTATGTACACGCACACACACATGCACAGACACATATGCATACACCTTACACGCATGCACGTATGCACACATGCACACACATGCATGTGCATTACACATGCACACACATGCACACACACATATGCATACACCTGTACATGCATGCACACATGCACACACATGCATGTGCATTACACATGCACACACACACACGCACACACATGTGCACACAGCCACACATGCATGTGCATGCCTTAAATTGCTCTTGTCAGATGTTTTGTCACAGCAACAGGAAACGTAACTAGTGCATCATCCGTAGTCCTTGGGAACATGATGTTAGACTGGCAGATAGATCTAAGACGTACTTCCAGCCACTGTGTGCCAGGAAGCCCCATTGACGGTGCCCTCCTCCTTCTGAAAATCTTCCGTGTGGCACACTCGCCTCCTGGCATCTGTCATGAGGCGGTGAGTGGAGGCGTAGGAATACGCCAGCCAGCGGAACACATGATCATCAGGTGTTGGGGTGTGCTCCTGGGTCTTCCACAGGGACCGCACCATGTCATAGGGGTATGCCACGACCAGCTCACCCCCCTGTAGGTTGCCTCCCAGCACAAACGGGATCTTCTCCATCCAGGCGATGACGGCTCTGGTCTCTGTGGCCACCTGGGAGTATACAAATTTAACAAACAGAAAGAAGTTGCTTCGCTTCCTTAGCTTTCAAAAAAAATGGAAATTTTATGGAGTAATCTCAGCAATATTCAAAATCTCAAACTGTGCCCTGGGGAAACTGGACATTTTAGAAGCAATGGATTACAATAGGGAAGGCCAGGGAAATGCTGAGTTTCCATGGCAGGATTTTCTAGTGAATACTTCATCAGGATGAAAGTGGCATCATTCCATTAATCCAATGAACTCCTGAGTTGGGGTGTTCACTCACTACAGACAGCAGGAGGAAGACACACAACCAGGAGTAACCCCAAACCACAAGCCTCAATCTCACCATGCTGCTAGCCAACCTATCAGCTGACTTTTCTAGCAAAGGGCTAGATGGTGACTCTGGGGCTTTGTGGTCCAGGCAGTCTCTGTCACAGCTACCCAGCTCTGTTCCTGTAGCAAAGAAATACCATGGACAAAGTGCAAATGTGTGTGGACCGAAGCCACTCAGGAAGGCAGGGCTGTGTGGGCCGGAGTTTGTGGACTTCAGTCTTAAAGTCACTCTCAGTTTCCAGAAAACAGAAGGATGTGACATTTCAGGAACACAGTCCCAGCTCCCAGAGGCAGGAAACCCTGCTTCTCATGCCAACCAAAGGTGATATGCAGAGGTAAGCAAGACAGAGGAGAAGAGGGAGGAATGGAGCATGGACTGTTAGCAGAGACCTAAAATGTCTAGAACACAGGAGAAAGGAATGGGTTTCATTTGAATCTAGATTTAAGCAGATGAGGGTGGGGGTAAAGTGGGATGAGAGAAATGGGGGGAGGGGGGTTCTCTGATTGGTATAAGAAATGAAATGGGACCCTAGCCTTGCAATTAAATTAAAACAAATATAAAAACAAAAACAAACAAAAAGTCCTAATTTGGGACCCAGAAGGACTCAGCAGATAAAACTGCTAGCCTCACCTTACAAGCCTGACTGGAGGTCAAGTCTCAGAACCTACTTAAAATCAAGACGTGGTAATCCACATCTGTAATCAGCCTACAGAGAGATGGGAGGCAGAGACAAGAGACCTACGGAGAAGGAGCTCACTGGCCAGTTAGCCTGGGTGTGCCAGTGTGATGCAAAGAGCAGGAAAGATCTGGTCTGACCAAAGCATGGAGAAAGAACTGAGTCCTGAAAGCTGTCATCCGCCCCACCCCCCACCAAGGGGTCTCATGGCATGCATGCACCCACACCCACACATGGACACAATAAACCTGGAAAAGAGATGACTTATTTTAACATGATAATGGTACTATCCGTGGATGTAAAGGACGGCTCCTGCCATTTAGAGATGCCTGTTAAAGCGTTTACAAATAAAATCACATGATGACATGTCTGCTTTAGGAAGAAGCGTGAGTTGGCCCATGTCACTGCTGGCATGAGTGCCTACGAGCCCTCTACAGCTTCCTTCACTTTTGTACTTTTGACTTTTTATGGGGGAAAAAAAGATATTAAAGAGGAAAACAAAGATATTAAAGAGGAAAACTGTTAATGTTACGAGATTAATTTAAAAGGTTGGCGTGGTTTAACAGGCATGTGAATTGAGTCAGATTATAATAAATGGCCGATTGTCACACAAAGATAATTTCAGCAAGACAAGATTGATGCCAGCGCAGGAGCACAGAGGGCCACTTACTGTGCAGACAGAAACGCTGACTCGTGGCCGCAGCCTGCTTGCAGAGGTTCATTAAACCTGGTTCCGGGCTTGAAGCACACCATAATCCCTGGGTCAGGTTAATTATGGAACACAGCTCAGGGCACAGAATCAATACTGGCCCATGCTGTGAAGCCACAGTTCAACTCAAGACCCAGGTCTCAGTAGGAGTTGCTATACACCTGTGTAATTTCAGCCCCACCCCCACAGCCCACTGCTTCCCATCAGAAAAGGCTTCCTACCCTAAATGACTAGCTCTCATTTCCCTCTCTGTCTCGTTTTAACTGTGCGTGAAGACATAAAAATCTTACTGCTTGGTTTTAATTGTCTTCTCAATTTTTTTTTGATCCAGTTTATGCTCCTAAAACTCATTCCTTATTTTGATAAATGCTATTGTTCTGTCTTACCCACTTTACGATGAAGAGATTGTTTGTCTGTACATGTGATAATGACACTAAGTAACCAGTCTTTTGCTGTAAGGAGCCATGTGCATTGAATACATTTGTACTGTGTTCTGGTACATACATCACCAAAAGTGAAATGGCCACAGGTCACCAGAACTCTGTCTTGTGTGTATCATGACACTGTCTATTCCTAGCAACTAGTGAAAGCTGATGTCATGGAAGTGTAATTGGCATGGATAAGAATAATGATAGTAAAACATTCATGCATTCCGGGGGTGTTTTTTTGTATGTATGTATGTATGTTTACAACTCTGTAATTATAGAAGTTCAATCAAATGACTCTACCACAAAACCAGCATGAAGGTAGTAACGCATACTGTTCTCTACTGTCAGAAAAGATAAGAAAGATGTATTTGTCTTCTTTGTCTGTGCCGTATCCTCATCCTCTGCAGATACCAGCAGGCAACCTTTCACCCTCCTCTGACACACAAATTAGAACTGTTTTCACTCACTGTGGCATTCTCAGACAGAAACCACTCAGGGATGGCAATGTAGTGGTTGGGGACCTTCCTTGGGGCATTCTGCTGGTCCTCTGCCTCCCAGAGCAGCGAGTTTAAATCCGGAAAGTTGTTGTTGATATCGATGCCATCATGGGTCCAACGTCCCAGGGACCAGCCTCCCAACTCGGAACCCTGGAGAAGATTCAGAATGCGAAGAGCTCTCGGATTGTAGGAGAACCCAGATGTGTGATGTGTCTGTGTGTGTGTCTCTGTGTGTGTCTGTGTCTCTGTGTCTGTGTCTGTGTGTCTGTGTCTGTGTGTCTGTGTCTGTGTGTGTGTGTCTCTGTGTCTGTGTCTGTGTCTGTGTGTGTCTGTGTCTGTGTCTGTGTCTGTGTCTGTGTCTGTGTCTGTGTCTGTCTGTGTCTGTGTCTGTGTCTGTGTGTGTGTCTGTGTGTGTCTGTGTCTGTGTGTGTGTGTCTGTGTCTGTGTCTGTCTGTGTCTGTGTCTGTGTGTGTGTGTGTGTCTGTGTCTGTGTCTCTGTGTCTCTGTGTCTGTGTGTCTGTGTCCGTGTCCGTGTCTGTGTCTGTGTCTGTGTCTGTGTCTGTGTCTGTGTCTGTCTGTGTCTGTGTCTGTATCTGTCTGTCTGTCTGTCTGTCTGTGTGTGTGTCTGTGTCTGTGTCTGTGTCTGTGTCTGCCATGTGCATCTCCAAAGTCTCTGAATGCTCTTGGCCCCAGAAAGATATCACAGGAGAATACAGAAAAACCTGCTATGAACATATGATAAACCACAGTCACCTCACTTCAAAGGTAGATTCCCAGAGGAACACTCCTGCCATATGGCCAAGCCCAAAAGCCTTAGATCTCTTCTTATATCTCTCCCTTCCCATGACCTTCCACTACATGGCTGAACCCTCTAAAAAAGGAAGAAGTCTGGAACTGGAGCATTGCAGAATCCCGTACTGTCAATGCAGTACCAATGTGTTCCCCTTGCCCTGCTGGAATTCTGGCTTTAGTGGTGTGTCTTTGACCACACCACTCTGAACATACCCAATCTTATCTGATTTTAGAGGCTAAGCATGGCTTGGCCTGGTTAGTACTTGGATGGGAGTTATTATTTTGACTATCCAGGTAGTCAGTCCTTTGTGCCAGAACCAACAAACACAACAAAGTGCTGAACTTTGATGTATTTGACGGGAACTGACATTTAGACAGTGTTCTGTCCTATCCCAAATATTGTGATCCCAAACTATTGATCCATGGCTTGATTTAATGTAATTGTATACATATGTCTTATATATACATGTGACATATACAAATTCCATATGATAATTACAACACATGATATAAGCAATATCTCAGAATAATCAAAACAGTTATCACTAGGGGACTGGTGAGAATGTTAGCGGTAACAACCAAAACCTCAAAAGTGTTCAGCCAACCTGAGGTGCTACTGCCGTGGGTGTGTAATAGTGGCAGTACTCATATGGAACTCTAGGAATACACCTCTCTCAGTGTCACCATCGGTTTTAATTCCTGCTCTGTATACCCCCCCACCCCCCCCCCAGAAACCGTTTTACGATGCAAAGAAACAATCAGAAAGAAGGCAAACAGCTCCTCCAGGCAAAAAGCTGCAGACACAGGCTTCCAGCTTCAGCAATGAGATGCTCAGAAAGAAGGGTAAGTGGCTGGGGAGATGGCTCAGTTGATAAAGTACTTGCTAGGCAAGCTTGAATTTAGATCCCCAGGACCCAAGTAAGAATCTAAGTGCAACAGTATGTGCCTACAATCCCGGTACTGGGAAGGTAGAAACAGGTAGATCCCTAGGACATAATGGCCTAGTCGAATCAGTGCATTTTAAGTTCAGCAGGAGACTCTGTCTCAAGAACTAAAGGAGAGAAGCTATTGACAAAGACACCCAACATCAACTTCAAGGCCTCCCCACATACATATACACACAGGTACACGTACTCTCATACATGCACATGCATAGGCACACGTGCACACCTACACACACACATCACTGATATCAAAAACAAGAACTAGGCTAAGCACACCCTTAGAGTTGGGATACCATGCCTGTTTCAGGCAGAGGTGGGACTAGAACGTACTCACTCCTTCATAGGCCTTCTCATAGCCATCAGGATTGAGGGAGGGTAGAATGTGGATTCGAGTCTCCTCCACCAAGCGGACGATGCGTGCGTTCTGCGCCGAGTATTCCTGGCAGAGGAAGTGCAGCAGCAGCAGCAGCAGTTCTCGTCCCAGAACCTCATTGCCGTGGGCCCCTGCGATGTAGTGGAACTCGGGCTCACCTTGACAGAGACAGATACACAGGCTTCTGCGGGCATCCACATGGGGGCTGGTGAGGTTTGGAAGGACACAAACGACCTTGCAGCCATACTATTTTCCCTTTCAAACAAGCCTCCAAAATTATACTGGGATAATTATTTGAAACCCAAATGCTCAAACAGGTAAGAAAAACTGTAGATAGCAAGCCTGAATGACTAGAGCCACGGGGTATGGGTTCTTAGCGAGGAAAGACCAAATAGCTCGGTGCCTACCATTATAAGCTAGACACAAAGTGTAGCCATTGCTTTTCTCGTCTATGTTGGGGTTGCTCTTTGTGAATTTCTTATTTACATTTTGCAAGGATTGAAGAGGATGGCCCTTTTGGACTTCAGTGGGAGGAGCTGTCCTTGGTCCTGGCAGGGGCTGCGGGGGAGTTCGATGCCCCAGTGTAGGGGAACGCCAGGGTGGGCTGGAGAGCACCCTCATAGAGTCAGGGGAGGGGGAATGGGATAGGGGATTTCCAGAGGGGAGACCTGGAGAAGGGATAACATTTGAAATGTAAATAAAGAAAATATCCAAAAAAAAAAAGGGGGTATCAGCAAGGACACTTTGGTTAACGGTCTGAATATTTTCTCTCCCCCAAAACTTAGTTAGCTTCCTGCTGAGAGGTGCTATGGATGTGTGTGTGTGTGTATGCACATGCGTGCGCGAACATGTGTGTATATAAAATTAGTATTGAAGTCAAGATCCTGGGATAGTATGAAAAGGCAGGACCTATAGAAGATGAGGATTAGTATCCTAGTAGAATGGTCTGTGAGAATATAGCCTTCCACTGCCTTGTATAGTGCAAGAGTTGAGCAGAAAATAAGCTCTTGCCAGACTCCAGATGTGCTGGCATCTTGATCTTCAACTTCTCGGGGTCCACAATTATAAGAAATAAAACCCGGTTGTTTATAAAGGATGCCGTCCTGACTATTTAGTTAGAGCTGCATCACAGACTCAGACTATCCTGCTGGGCATGGCTGACCACACGCCTTTTTTCTCCCTTTGTCAAGCTGCTGTGTGGTAGTAAGCATGGTTTTATCCACAGGTAAGGCCTTTATCCCTGAAAGAAGCTCCTGAGATGAACTCTCCCAAGGCAGAGACATGGAGGAACAATAAAGTTAAACAAGTCAGATCTGTCTTTGCACCTAACTTTCAGTGAAACTTGAGAGCCAGGCCAGTTTTACCAACAAGAAAACCAGAGTTCACCCAACCTGCAAGGACTGGGAGTAGAGATGGCTGTTGAGAAAATAACTAAAGGTAGGTAGCTTTTCAAGGCAATATAGACATTGCTCAAAAGGGAGGGAGGCCCTGCAATTTGAGCCAGTCATGAATCAGAGGGTCCTGAATGTTCTCCCTGTAGAGTATCTTTCATGGATCCAGCCATTTTCTCCTTTGTTTTGTGATTGGCCTCAGAAGCAAAGAGCACAGTTGAATGTAGTCCCTGTGCAGCAAAGGAGGTGTGTGTGTGTGTGTGTGTGTGTGTGTGTGTGTGTGTGTGTATGTGTGTGTGTGTGTGTGTGTGTGTGTGTGTGTGTGCTTCTAGCACAGAGAGCTTCACAGCTCTTCTCAGATATGAGAGGCCCAGAACCAAAGTCCACTTGTTGTGTGAAATGATTGTGGGTTGGGTGGCTCACACTCAGGGTATGAACACTGTCATGTGGGGTGTGGGGAAATGCCTTCAAGTTAGGTAAGGAGCTATTGAATATACCATTCTCTTGGGAGAGAATGACAGTTGTCAGCAGCTGTCAACAGGAGATGAACCTAGAGTCACCTGGGAAGAAGGAACCTCAGGAAATGCCTACATCAAAATGGCCTGTGGTCGTGTCTGTGAGGTTATTTCCTTAATTGCTGATTGATATAGGAGGGCCATGCCCACTGTAAGTGTACCTAGGCAGGTGGTGCTGGGCTGTATTCAGAAGATAACTGAGACATGCAATAAGCAGACTCCTCCCATGGCCTCTGCTTCAGTTCCTGCCTCCGGTGCCTGCTTGAGCGCCTCCCCTGCTTTCCTTGGATGGTAAACTTGAGCTGAAACAGATTTCCTCCCAAGCTCCTGTTGGTTATGATGCTTGTTATAGCAACGGCAGACAAACTAAGACAAAAGTCTTTCTCACCAACTTCATGTTCCCCAGGATGGTCAGAGATCTCTACCGCATACAATTTCAGGCCCTGGTGGCTTTTGCCAATGTTGTAAATCCTGGTAATATTGGGGCACATTTCATTGACAACCTTCATCAACTGAAAGGCAAGGCAAATGACAGATGTTGAGTCATGATGACTGTCCACTAAAAAAGCAGTGCTTCCCAAAAGGAAGCTATCTTCACAGCCTCCCACCCAGCACTCCCCTCCTCCCCACAGCCCCACTGCTATACCTGTCCAGAATTCTCTCTCTGGCCTCTTTTTCCCCACCTTTCCAGCCAGAACCTATCCTTTGGCCATCAACTCTAAGGAGAAGAGCTTTACCATTGCCTGTCCTGGCCCTGTGCTCCCAGCATACTTGATTATGATAAAGCCTCTTGCTATAAACTGAATGTCTGTGTACCTCAGCTGAAATCTAATAGAGGCAAGAGTATTAAAGGGGAAACGTTGAGTCCAGCAAGATGGCTCAATAGGCGAATACCCTGACCTGAGTCTCATCCTGGGGACCCACATACTGGAAGGAGAAAACCAACTCCCACAAGGTGTCCTGGGGCTGCAGCAAGAGCACAGATGCACGCATGTGCTCACATCCTAACACATCTTACAAATAAACGTTATACAGTTATTTATAAAAAGAAGTGAAGCATTGGATGGTAATTATGTCATGTGGGTGCAGACTTCGTAAACAGGATAAGAACCCTTCAAAAGAGACAGAGAACTTGTGTTCTCCATATGTGCAGAGAGGCCACACACACATGAACTAGTAGGGAAGCCCTCCCTCAGTAGGCACTACATTGGCCAGCACCTTGAGCCTAAGTTTTTAGCCTCTAGAACTGCAAACAAGGCACTTTTATTGGCTGCTAGCCAGCTACTTGACATTTCCATTCCAACCGTTTCAACAGAGTAAGGCGTCTTCCTGGGCTGGGATCGTCACCTCTCTCAGATGTAATATGTGGTTATCACCCCCACCCCCCTGGTTGTCATCAGCTCCTTGGCTGCAGTCAGCACCTTCCTGGCTGTGGCCATGACTTTCTCACTGAGGTTTCCATCTTTCTGAATCAGTCTCCTTGGAGATCAAATTGCACAAATGTGGATTATTTAATAGTATGTTTTCACAATCATTGCATACTTGAAGGTGTCTCTGCCCTTCTGGAGCAGGTGGTATAGCAGGAAGGAACCATGGGATGGTCCAGTTCATGAGTGCTAAGTAAGGACCACATGTGCTGGCCATAGACACAAACCTCATGGGGCCAAATGATGAGCAAAGCAGGCTGCAGTGGGGAGCATGCCCACGCGCCATGGTCTAGATTTTAAGAGCAGCTGGTCAACTGATACCTTTAGTCTGTAGAATGATGTGAGCTGCCAAGGAAGGCAGTGAGATCTCTACTAGTTGAATAAGCTTTGGGTGCAGAGGACAAGAGACATGCTCCTCCCAGAGACCGCCTTACCCCACATCCCTGACTGATGCTTGTGAGTACTGATATGCTGGGTGAAAGGTGTTTTGCAATGCCCAGGCACCAGACCCTGGATTAAAGAACACATTTTCTGAGGATCCCACTCTCTACCAGGCACTATACAGAAAGTAAAGACTGCAGAGTTTCAAGGATCATCTCAGGGCATATGTTAAGAACAGAAGGGAGAGTCAGGCACTGGCAGAGCAAAGGAGAACATTCTGACAAGGGTGGTGAGCAGGCAGTACCCATTAGAAGGGCACTGCCACTCTGAAATACAACTTGAAGCTACACGTGTCCCTTTCTCCTGCAGCATTGAAGACGGCCACGGCACACTTGCCTCGAGTCCCTGCCTAGTAGGCCCTCCAGTGTAGTCACCTGCAGTCAAGGATCCTAGCAGGTTCTGGTTGCCAAGTAAACCACTGTCTTGGGTTCAGACCAAGGATCAGTTCTTCAGGAAAAAAGACCTAGGTCGTTTACTGCTAACCTGGCTCAAGCACAGGCCTAGCTACCCTTTCCTGTTACCCTCCCTCTTTCGTGCAGCTAGCACTGAAGAGCACACTGCAGGAAGACTAACGTCATCTTCCCCTGGACTCACACTCAGCAATGGATGCAAGAAGCTTCGTGGGCTGCATATATTGAGAATCTCCCTTCTTCCTTGTGTCCTGTCCTTCCCTGCAGGATTTTATCCCAACCCTACTTTCTCGGCCACAGTTGGTGTTAAATAAACTGTGTGTCACTGGATTGTCATACCAAAATCAACCTTCCCTCATACAAACATGAAGATCTAAAGAATATTAAACTTTGGGAAGGCTCTTTATAATTCTTCCTCCTGAGTAGCGCTCTGAAATACCCTGAAGCATATCTTGGGTGACCACCATCCCTGGGAAGGTCATGGGAATTGATCTGCTTTCTCTTTGTAAAACCAGGAACAACACTATCACAAGCATTATCAGGGAGGAGGCCTTCTACTTAAATATAACTCTGACTTGTGAGGAAATGTGATTACTTGGTCCTGAAGAGAGTTAGGTATTCTTTTTATGGTGTCCAAGTCAGTGATAGCCAATCTTGATGGTCAGCTTGGCATCCCTGGGAACTGCCTCCCTCAGACTGGTCTGTGGACATATGAATGGGATGCTTTCTTGATTGCTACTGTATGTAGGAAGGTTCAGCTATCCCTGGGCAGACGACCTTGGGCTGTATAAAGGAGCTGAGCAAACCAAGAGAAGCAAGCCAGTAAGCAACATTCCTCCTTAGTTTCTGCTATAGTTCCTGACTCTAGGTTTTGCCTTGAGGTCTCTGAACATCTCCTCTCCAAGTTGCTTGTGGTCATGGTATCTAACGCAGCAAAAGAAACCAAGCCAGAATAAGCTCTTTAAACAGAGTATGAAGTAGTTTCCTTAGGATCTAGAGCACACATCCTCAACAGGGCTGAAAAAAACTGGTTCTGTGGGTCTGAAACATCGTGTGTGTGTGTGTGTGTGTGTGTGTGTGTGTGTGTGTGTGCATGTGTGTGTGTGTGCATGTATGTGTGCATGTGTGTGTGTGTGCATGTGTGTATGTGTTTGTGTGCATGTGTGTGTGTGTGTGCATGTGTGTATGTGTGTGTATACATATATATATCTCATGGTGTACTTGCCTCCTCAAAGCCCAACCCCACTGGAAATTTTCTAGTTGTTAAAATTTGATATAAGAGAAAAGAAGGCAACTAAGAAAAGAATGTTGAGACAGCTCCTTGGGGGAAAGGGGGTGGAATGACACACAGAGAATATGGTTTGCTGGACTCGTTCACCTCTGAAATAGGAAAGTCGATCACCATCCTAGCACCCACCGAAGTCTGGGTCCCTCACTTTCTCTCCTTTGCTGAAGAAGATACAATAGCAAGATGCTTTTCTAGTAATCCAATTTTCAGTAATATATCTGAAGGAAACCGTGCATGGAGAATGCTAAAATTACATGCATGATGACACTTGTTGTAGCATGTTTCCTACCTTGGCACAGTCAAAAGCTGGGAGATTTCCAAATGCTTCAAAGCAGGGAGAAGGCTGGTAAACCACAGTGCATCCACTCAACAGCCCATGTGGCAGCACTGGAGACGGCAGGGGAGGGCCCGATGCTAGGGAACCATCACTGAGAGACATGTGGCAAAGATGGCTGTATTCTAAGCACAGCCTTGCAGAATCTGTCAACAGGAGTTCAAGTACTGGAGGGATAGCAACCTATTGCTGTAGTTTGAGCAATTCATAAGGTGGAATCCAAATCTAATTCCATAATATGGATGGGTGGGGATTTTCCCAGGGGGTGATTACGTAACATAAGTTCTGCCATTATCAGTTGAATGAGCATCCTTATGAAAGGATTGGAGGAAACTAGGAAGGCTATTTGCCTTTCCATCTTCCACATGATGACCCAGAAACAAGGCACCAGCAGTCCTCACTAGGCACAGATTGCTGGTGTCATGATTCTAGGCCATCAATATTAAGAACTACGAAAAATCAACTTCTATTGTTTGGAAATTACTCAACCTCTGGACTTTAGTAGATCTGTGAACAGCTGCGACAAGGCAGATGTGAAGACTGCTGACTCACCAGTACAGCGAGTCTATGGAGGGTTCATGAGACTTGGGGTTCTGTTGATAAAGGGATACTTGACCAGTGAATGGAAGTGCTTCTTTTAAAAAAATTGTTTAAAGCAGAAGATGAAAAGTTTTCTTCTATCCTCTGAAGAAACTACCTCTAAGCCAATGAAAGTGAAATTCCCCATGGAAAGAAGAGGGAAGAAAGCATGGTGAAGACCATCCATGGGTCAGGACTTTGGTTATCTGGACTGCCAGGCCTACTACTTTGCCTGGATTCCCACCATCACCACCTGTCCTCATGCACAGGCTGACCACACAGCATGGGGGTAGACTCAGCTCATTTCCCTCCTCATGGCCCAATGTCCCTGGTTATCCTCAGTCACCACGTACATTAATACTGCCAGCCAGTGATTCTACAACTCCTGATTCCTCCTTAACTGTTGTTTACCTGCACCATATTAAACAACAGCCACCCTGCAGCTCCTGAACATCTGGGGTGTGCCATATCATGTCTCAAAACAAAGATAAGATACACGTTCCTGGGAATCCTATACCTTTCCTACCGGAGAGGGGCAAGCCATTGCTCAACAAGAGCATGCCACACCCTACCTTAAATATACCTACCAGCTATATTTTGGTTCAGGTCAACTATCCTCCTCAGAAATGCCTCTCTTATACCCCAATCCCAAAAGTTCCTTTCCTAGGAGTCGTGGCTGAACTTCCTAGCCTTCCTTCCACATAGGGAGGGAACACAGCTCACGTAGGAACTGTCTTCTTTCCCAGCACCCACCTGATACCTTTGCTCCCTCCCTTTTATTCTTGCTGGCCTCCTTGTTTGGACAGAGACAATCAGTCTTCATCCCTCTCTGTCTGCTAAAGTCTGTCAACAATCCAGATGTCAACTGGTCCCCAGTTATGGCCGAAGCTTCTGGCAGCCATGAGCAAGCAACTCATCTGTCCCCATCCCATTTGTCATTAAGCACAGGTATGCTAAATTTCAGATTATAGACTTGTGGTAAGTGACAGGGCCATGGTCCCTATCATTCCAAGTAAAGGAGATGAAAACAAATGTATATTTAAACAAGCAACCAGGGGGTTATAAATACACACACTAGGAATGCCTCCAATGTTCTCTTGGCACAATTCTCTCTGCCTCAAAGTATGGGTGTTTGGATAGATTTCACCTGCTTCTCTGCCTTCCCCACCTCTTGCCCCTTCTCTCTGCCTGGAACATAAGCCATGTAGCTCAGTGCTCTAAAGGCATAAGCTGCATGGGAGTGACCCACACTCTCATCGCTGTCCTCTTACAGCGTGATGAGTGTCTCCACTCTTTTTTTGGTTCCTTCTTATTGCTGCGTCTCATTTTATTGTTGGCTATAAATGTCTCTTTCAGTAGTAGGCTAAGCCAACTATCCTCTCTGAGGTAGAAATATTTCGACAGCCACCTAGAAGACTCCATAGAGGGAGAGGGCTGGCAATTCTGTCTTCTCATCCAGCCCCAAGAACCAGCGATCTACATGCCAATGGCTTCTGGTCTGAGTACTCAACTGGGACTGAGAAATGCTCCCTGGACAGTTTCCAACTCAGTGATTTTGGGCAGTAAGACTTCAGAGGTGACTCAGAGTGGCTGTAATGGTGACCCTGAGCTCTGCCATCTCCTGAGTGGTGGTCATCATAGCCACCTCATATATAAAGCACATACTGCTAGCTCTCCCCAGAGGGCCCCAGGGATGCACGTGGGATAGCAAGGTCTCCGTCGCAGGGACTCTGAGCAGTCAGCTCACTTAGCATACACCTGAAGCTCACTGTGCCAACTAAACTGATACTTGTCTCACTGCTGGGTGTGAAGAGATGCCTTGGGACACCCATCGAGCAAGGCTATGTTAACCCACCAGGGCTCCTGAAGACAGAATGGTGGGCAGAGCCATAAAAATACCCCGAGAAAGTGGAGCAGCAGGCATGAGTCACCAACCTCACGTCCAAGCACATTATCTCTGTTTTTGAAGAGCAAGACAGTAAGAGGAGTTCTTTAGCACATCCCACTTCTATGTCTGTGCTGACAGGTGTCTGGAAGCCGTGCGTATCTCAAGTTAAATGACAGTGGCACAAGCCAGGCATGCTCATTCCATGGAACTGAAGGTCAGCCTGATAACTGATCTCAGAAACACCTCCAGCCTTTGTTCTGGGCAGCTGGCTCTGTCTGTCAGCCCACAAGACCTCCCTCTGAGGGACATTAACTAGTCTTTGGTGAGTCCTTACTTGCCAATGTAATCCTGAGGTTATTTCTGCATATCATCTTTAGTCACATACTTTCCAGCACACTGTTGTAGACCGCTGTCTTCTGAGCATTACCAGCCACCATTGTCTTCAACAGAGCAGCTATGATTACTTGTCAGAGACCCTCAAGTTCCAGCCCATGGACCGTTGACCTCCCCTCATAGGAGGAAGGAGCAGGGCCATTGGACTGTTCTCTGAGAGCCCAGCCATTTCTTCCTGTGCCTCCCTGTCAGGTGAGTGTAATTTTATTCTAACTGCATGTGGCCCTGTCTTGAAGGTACCGGGTTATACAGAAAGCAGAAGGTTAAGTGAAGCTGTTGGAGGACCCTGCCTCCACAGCTATGAAGAAATTGTCATTCATTCTGGGCTGAAGCTTCCTGTTGAAGCAGCTGCTTTAATATCACCTACATTCCTGTAAGTAACCCCTAACTCATAATTTGTACGGAAGCCTAATAAACTCTTTGCTTTAGCAAGTTGGATGTCAGTGAAAACAAACTCTGTCGTTGGTACTTTATCTGAGGGGAACAGACTTTTGTCTACCCAGGAAACACGCAATGCACATAACTGGGTGTGAATGAGGCCCGGGGCTTCTGAGACAATGAACCGAGTTCAGGTGCTGCTGGCCCTTTGGCCTTCTTAGGGGTGTGTTGTAGCCAGCACACACAGGCTGACACAGCTCAGAGTTACTGAGACTCAGGGTCAGTCTGAGAAAACCATACTTGATCACCAATTCCTGCTACCTGGACTCAGATTCCTAACAATGCCAATCATGGGTTCTGAGGCCTGGCTGTAGAGAAGCATGGGACAACTTCTTGAACACTTCCACTAAGATTTCCACTTCACTGTGTCTGAGGTGGCTCACATATAGATATTTTATAAATCTTCCAGGTCACACATGTCATGATGCAACTCACAGACCATGTGAAGCTTAAGAAGAAGAAAGACCAAAGTGTGGATGCTCCCATCCTACTTAGAAGGGGGAACAAAATAATCACAGGATGTAGAGGGAAGAAAGGACCTTGGAAGGAGAGAGGAGGAAGAGGGAAAGGGGGGGGGTGCAGGATCAGGTATGGGAAGAGACAGGAGAGAAGTACAGAGGGCCAGGAAATTGAACAGAAATATGTAGCAGTGGTGGATTGGGGAGCTGGGGGTAGCCACTAGTAAAGCCCAGATGCCAGGGAAGCAAGAGGTTTCCAGGACCCAATAGGGATGACATTAGCCAAAACACCCAACAAAGGGGAGATAGAACCTGAGTAGACCGTCTCCAGGAGATAGGCACAGCCCCCAATCGAGGGATGGGGCCACATAACCATCTCAAAAGGAAATGCAGGGACAAAAACATGGAGCAGAGAGTGAAGGAAATGCCATCTAGAGACCACCCCACCTAGGGATTCATCCCATCTGCAGACACCAAACCCCAACACTATTGCTAATGCCAAGAAATGTTTGCTGATGGGAGCCTGGTATAGCTGTCCCCTGAGAGGCTTTGCCAGCACCTGAACAATACAGATGTGGATGCTCACAGCCAACCATCCAACTGAGCCCAGGGACCCCAATGGAGGAGTTAGGGGAAGAACTGAAGGAGGTGAAGGGAAATTGCAACCCCATAGGAAGAACAACAATATCAACTAACTGGCTCCCCCCCCCACACACACACAGCAAAGCTCCCAGGGTCTAAACCACTAACCAAAGAGAATACATGGCTCCAGCTACATATATAGCAGAGAACTGCCATATCTAGCATCAATGGGAGGGGAAGACCTTGGTCCTGTGGAGGCTATATACCTCAGTTTAAGAGGATGCTAGAGAGGTGAGAAGGGAATGGGTGGATGGGTGGGGAAGCACTGTCATAGGGGCAAAGCAAGGGGGGTGGGATGAGGGGCTTTTGAAGGGGAAACTGGGAAGGGGGACAACATTTGAAGTGTAAATAAATAAAATAACCAATAAAAAAATTTCTAGGTTACTCTAGTGGACAACCAAGATTAAGCTAAAAATCTGAATATTGTGGCAAGAGGTAAGAGTGCTATACAATACCACAGTGACTCAGTTTCCCCATTGATAAGAGAAGGTAATTACAGTCCCTACTGTCCTGGGCTTTTAAAAGCACTGAAGACATTAATGGAGGTTAATTGTGGAAGCATGCAGAACCATGAGAAAGCCTCCTGTTTTACCATGAGCACCCTCTCACCCTCAAGTCCACAGTCATTAACTTCCTTCAGTCAGTGACCCAGCTGACACACAAAAGCTTTAGGGACTAAAGACTTCAATGCCAAACATCTAGTTTTAAGCCCCATTTCAGCCATTTCCTAGCAGAGGAGGCTCCGTTTGGCTGCCCAGAGGGATCATACATAGTGCTTATCAGTTCATGCCCTGATGTTCTCTTTAAAAGTCATATCGAATTCCCATACTCTGGTCTTACCTGGCGCATTTCCTTATAGTTGTGGTGCTTAAAATCCAGGTCATCCGTGGTGGTCATCTCATTACGTCGGTGATAATAGTTATTAGGATCTAGGGAGAGAAAGATGGTTTGGAATTCACTCACAGTCAGTCATGACATCCCTGCTCAGAGGCTTGTGTGTGTGGTGACAGTTGAGACAGAAAGCTGAACTTCTAACATTTGGCTCAGAGGCAAGGGAGCCAAGTCACCAGGAAGCATGTGGGAGCTGGAGCTGTGTGGTGATTAAGAGTGTACAGTCACAAGGCCTGCGCCTAGATCTCTATTTAGTGCTGCATGACCTTGGACGAGCCACTTAAACAGTCTGTGCCTTACTTTTTTCACCTATTTGTTGGCTTACAGTGAGCAGTAGAAGAGAGATATGTAGAAGAGATAGCCTGTGTGCCTAGTCCACTGTCAGTACTAAATAAATAGTTAGGAAGTTCAAAACCACACTGCTATACTAGGAGACATTAGCCCCCCCCCCCCCCTGCCTAGTCACAGGAGCAGGCCAAACCTATCACAGCACCCAGTTGCCCTGACTGTGCCAGCAGAGGCAAAGCTCTTTGGCACAGAGGAATAGACAGTGACAAACGATGCTGATAAACTGCCCTCTTGCTGTGGTGGTCACCTGACCATGAAAGAACTGGTCCCAGTACAACCTTGGTGACCAGCAGGACACAGAGGCACAATGACAGCAGAAGCTCCTGGTCAGCCAACCTTGAAGCCAATCCTTCTATGACACTTAGAACCAGAAGCACCAGCCGTAGTTTCCATATGAAATGTCCTTATAGCCTCACATCCCTAGCTAGTGACATATTTTAAGATGTAGTAGAATATCTAGTAGGTATGGCATAGATATAGAAACTGGGGGGTGCCTTTGAAGGTTGCATGTGGTTCAGACCCCCCTCCTCCCTCTCTCTCTCTCTTTCTCTCTCTCTCTCTCTCTCTCTCTCTCTCTCTCTCTCTCTCTCTCTCTCTCTCTCCTTCCTGCCTACTGTGTGGTGAAGGGAATTCTCCATCACGTGTTTCCATAGCTGTGGTGTTCCATCTCACCATAGGCCCAGTCAATGGAGCCAAGAACAGTGTTCCAGAAACCTCTGGTGCTTGATCCAAAATTGATCTTCCCTCCTTATAAGTTGTTTATGACAAGTATTTTGTCATAGAGATAAAAGTCTTACTGACACAGCAGCCTCAGAGGTATGACAGAGTGTAATAACAGAGGTAATCCTGAGGACAGGGCCTCTGGCTCAGGGAGCACCGATTGCTCTCCCTGGCCCCTTTTCATTTAACCTGACTTTTCTTTTTAATTTCTATTTGTTGCGTATATTATTCCAAAAGAAAGACCACACAGAGGAAAGAGGGCAAGGAGGAGGAAGGGTATGAACAAGACTGACAAGAAGGGACTTTGAGTCTGCCCTGACGTCCATGTCCTCATCTGAGGAAGGATGGCAGGGGTCCACAGCCCTTGGTCATTAAGCTGACATTTCCCGCTAGAGGATTCAGTCACCAAGTCTCAGTCAGAACAGAGCCCCCACCCTGACCCCACACAGAGAACACCCAGAGCTTCAGAAGGCTACAACAGCTTGGTCTCCACACAAGTGGCTCAAAGGCCCATTCCAAAAGTAGGGGCAATGCAGAGAGCAACGTCCCCAGACTAGGAGCACCGGCCACCTAATAGACCTCAGCCCTGCCAAATCAGATTCCACACCATAACCAATCCCAGATGACTCTCTGCATGAGAAGCACCATGCCATGACTACGTCACCGAGGCAGGAAGGAGGGATCAGCACCCTCAGCAGCTAGCCCTTTGGCGCCCCTAACAAAAGGCTTTAGCCTTGGAAACTGAAGCCAAGTACGACAAATTAGGAGTCACATGAGACTCAGGTAGCATTACATCTTCATGAGAGTTCTAGCAATACTGTCAGTAACTGTCATGGAAGGCAGTAGTTTGCAGAAGGAAGATAGACATTTCTTCCAGGCAAGAAAGCCAAGGCCATCTGGGCTCTGCCAAGGCCCCATTTATTTCTCATGGGCTGCCCGTGCCTTTGGAAAGAGGTTTCCAGGTCCATGGGTTCCAAAGCCAAGGTGAGAGGGAACAATTGTTTTTGGGTTTGCCCTTTAGTGACACTGAGTTCAACATGCTATCTTCTAAGAGATATTTAACACTCACCCTCTGCCTCAGGGGTGTCTTTCCAGAGGATTTGAAAGCCCCCTTTTTCTCAAACACCAGCTATGCCTTCAAGACTGTGAAAAGGAGTTAAAGAAAAAGTTCAGAGCTCTACGTACAAAAAATTTCTCGTTTAGGAAATTTCCTTCCTTCCTTCCTTCCTTCCTTTCTTCCTTCCTTCCTTCCTTCCTTCCTTCCTTCCTTCCTTCCTTCTTTCCTTCCTTCCTTCCTTCCTTCCTTCCTTCCTTCCTTCCTTCCTTCTTTCCTTCCTTCCTTCCTTCCTTCCTTCCTTCCTTCCTTCCTTCCTTCCTTCCTTTCTCCCTGGAAACTAGACAGTATATTGAAAGATCCAGGACAAGATGTAGAACTGTATCAATATACCAATATCTTTCATGATGCTGAGTCTTCCATATTAAATAAATACTTCTTCCTCTCTCTCTCTCTCTCTCTCTCTCTCTCTCTCTCTCTCTGTGTGTGTGTGTGTGTGTGTGTGTGTGTGTGTGTATTGAGAATTTCTAAAGAGTTCATCTCTCAGTTTTAAAATTAAGAATTGAGCTCAGATTGGCTATCAGCCATCTGCTGCTCTCCCTGGCTTCCTTATGTTCCAAGAGTCCCTTTCTCCCACTGGCACCTATTTCATGTGATTCAGAGTGGCTTGCCCCATGTGCTCCGGTGCAAGCCTGTGACCCAGGCCCAGGCTGTGAACCCATTAGCAAGCTCAGCTAGTCACTAGCTTAGAGATGATCTTGGGACAAAAGTCACACTCTCAGTTCAGCCATCCCCACTGGGACCAAGATCTTCGAAAAGAGTGGTCCTCCCTTTGGCTGTCAGAACATTGTAACAATGGTCCTCAAGGAACTGAATTCTCTCCAAGAATCTCAAGCTAGGAAAGGAACAAGGTGGAAGCCCTGTGATGGCCAGAGGAGGCACTCTCCTCCCAAGAGGAGCACCCAGTTCAGAGCACCTTGCACCAGAGACTGGATTTTAGACAATGATGCACCATGACCATAAATGTTCAAAGTTATGTATAAGTCCTGCCCTCTATTTAAACCTAAACCTCAAGTCAGGACCCATAAGATGGGCTTGGGGGTTCACTGCACCTCACTGTTTTTTTTCCAGGAGACCACACTAGATCGCCTCTCTCTGCGTTATACTGTGCCTTGTCTCTTTAACAGGAGCAATAAGCATGGGTTTCTAAGTCTAGCTCATAAGGGCTATCAGGGCCCAGGTTCTGATCCTAATTACTCTAATGACATCAGAGCTTGTAGGAATGTCTCTTTCTTCTGGGGTCACATAGATGGCAAGAACTGGAGTGCTGGTGACAACCTGTTAGTCTGCAAGAGGCTCCAAGACTTTCCTGACCACAGCAAGAAGGCCCTGAGATATTAGCTGCACCCCTGCCTAAAGCCCATCACACCCACCCCTGCAATTTTCATTTGTCAGCCAAGTTTTTCTTCTTACGTGAATCTGAGTAAGACTTCCGGCATTTGAAGCAGAAGTCCTGACTGGCTGATTCCATCTCTGTGCCTTTATTGCCACAGATGGAGTTCTGGCAAGCCAGCTTCCTGCCTCGTTCCACGTGGTTAATTTTCAAGATCCTTTGTACTAAAACCCAGTGATTCCTGGGGGGGACTCCTTACCTACAGGGAGAGAAAACTCCAGGCACAGCACCTAAAATCCTTCATCCAGCCTACTCACTTCATTAACTTAGTCCAACCTTCTGTTCTCGACATACCAGCCTACTAATTCTGCTGCCTGAGTCACCATGTCTGTTGTGTGGTCTCACAGGGATACTAGGCAAGAAGGAAGAGAAGGGGAGGACTCTGTAGACATCTGCTACCCTGGCACTGCTGGGGATATGTGAAGGTCAGTATTCACATACCTCTGGGGCAATGTGTGTTATCAGTGGTCATTTTTAAAAAAGATTTATTTATTTATTTATTTTTATTTATTTATTTAATGCATATGCGTACACATGGCTGTCTTCACACACACCAGAAGAGGTCATTGGATTCCATTACAGATGGTTGTGAGCCACCATGTGGTTGCAGGGAATTGAACTCACGACCTCTGGAAGAGCAGTCCGTACTCTCAACAGCTGAGCATCTCTCCAGTTATCAGTGGATCATTTACTCCCTGGTACACAATGCCCTTTACTCATGGCATGGTCAGAGGTCATTGACCCTTTTATACAAGTGGTTACCAGGTACCTCTCATGGTGGATTCCGTTGAGACAAGACCCTTCCTTCTCTAAAGAGAACATTTTGTTTTATGTCCTAAGAAAGGGACAAATTGAAGCCAAAATGGAAAAAAAAATGGACTCTCTAGTGGATGAGATAAAAAAGTGAAGAGTCAACTACCCCTTAATGAGATGCAGACCCCAATGCCCAGATTTAAAATGCTGTAATAAAGATCTCTAAGTAGCTTGCTATTCCTGTTCATGAACTAGTCTTCCATAATTTGATTTAAATGAGCCAGCACTAGCCCTAGGGGGTAAGAAAGAGGAACAGGCTACCTATAACTACTCCTAAAGTTAAAGGCAACCAACACAGGGGCTTTAAACAAAGCTAACATGTAAGCTAGCAACAGTAAGTAGCTTACACTTGCTGTGGGTGACAGTAGTTAGTTATCATTCCTTCCAGAATTCTAAGACACAGAACAAGTCTTAGTTGATGGGCAGACAAGATGAAGCCAAATAATATGAAAGTTGAATATTTCCTCTCCTTAGGGTCACTGAGGCTTGCCTGCTACCAACCTCACTCCAGGACCAGAGCTAGACTCTGTCTCTATGGGACAGAGAATAACAGATGAGCACACACAGCATTCTCCTCTGGAGGACTCTGAAGTCAAACACACACACACACACAGACATACACACACACACAGACACACACACACACACACACACACACACACACACACCCCTTGATAGGCTCCAAAGGGTGGAGCATTGCTGTCACACCCAAGGCTTACAGATCCTGAGACAAGAACCATTTTACACTACCTTCAGTAAAAGCTACAAAGAACAAAGGTCCTACGTGCATAGCTCCTCCCCCTTCCTAGAGTGCTATCTTAGTTCTCCAAGGTGTAGCTTTCACCTGTGTTCTATTAAGAGTGACTTCCTATTCCCCTCCTTCCCCAACACCTTGAGCATGATGTCAGGGTGTTCTTCTTTCTAGAGCTAACAAATTGTCTCCAAGGGCCCTTCTGTGTCCATTCTTAAATTCTTTTTGTTTTACTTTGTTTTGTTAATTTAAAACAAAGTCTCTCTCTATAACTTAGGCTGTCCTAGAATTTACTACATAGACCAGGTTGGCTTTAATTCTATGGTAATCCTTCCACCTCAGTCTCTGGAGCACTGGGATCATGGGCAGGTGCTACCATATCTAGCTTCTGAATTTTTTGATATCAATGAAAAAAACAACCACCTGCAAAAAAAAGACTCTGTGCCACCAGCCACATTCTATACAGCAAGTGGAGAGTCAGTGCTGCTTTTCCTAGGACTGTTCTGTCTGGTTTCAAGCAGATCAAGATAGCTGGTCACATGATTTAATGAATCAAGTGCAGGAAGCAGATCTCCTTTCCTATGACATAAATGACAAATATCTTCTTCAACAAAATTCAAAAAATTTCGTATACTAAAATATTCTTTTTAATGGCTCAAATCTTGTGACCAGTGTAATACCAGAAGCCACCAAAATTACATAAATAGCTATTGTTAAAACATTAAAATTCAGAAGACTGTGCCTACTGGGGTATGTACAACCCTCCTTTTCATACATGTCTATTTTCTATCTATCTATCTATCTATCTATCAATGCCTGTGTATAGATTTATATTTAAAAACCTTTTAAAGATAAATTTGCCTTTTAAAAATGAGCCTATGTATTTGTCAGGTAGAAACCAGAACCCTGCTATGTCCATACCTAAAACTACCCAGAGTTCACAGTTCATCCATCTCTGTGTTTCAAATGGTCACCAAAAATAACCTAACAGAAATAATTACTTCATGGTACTCACACAAGGTGCCCTGTACCTTTTCCTAATGACACCTGAATTCTTGCCCACAGAGGAAAGCCATGGCCCCACCTTTTGCAGAAAAAAGTGGGGGAGTGCTAAGCAAGGGTCCTGGATGGGAGGAAAGAAGACAGATCCTCCTTACAGATGCTGACCAAGATTTGTTAGACATAGCTCCTCCCCTTCCTAGAATGCTATCTTAGCTCTCCAAGGTATACCATTCATATCCTAAGCACCATGAGCCCAGACATCTCTGTATAGCAGCAGGCTAGATGTAGGGCTGTAGCATGTTTCCTCACTCTTTGGAGGAAGAGAGTGCTTAGTTAGCTTTCTTATGCAGCTTAGGGAATGGTGCTGCCCACAGTGGGCAAGGCCCTCCTACATCAGTTAACAAGCAAGAAAACAGGCCAACTTCACCTGGGTAACCTCAAAGTGAACACTCTTTTCTGGTGGCTCTGATTGGCTGTCAAAGATAACCAGGACAGGTCCCAATAATTTTGTGATATGAAAAGAAAATTGCAAGCTAGTAAGTACAAACACGTGTAAATCACAAATTTGTGTGTGTGTATGTGTGTGTGTCTGCTATGAGAGTCATTATGTGGACAGACAGAGCTGACTTTCTCAGCCATGGTGGGTACATGATCTAAAAACCTACAGTTGGCAAAGCCAGCTTATGCATATTACAGGACTGCAAGAGAAACAGTCATGTGACATTAAACATGCTTTGAAAGCACAGCAAAGGAAGCTCGTGGCAGAGCTGGGGTGACTACCGAAACAGCAGCAGAGCTGGTGGTGGACTTGTCCTTGGCAGTGCTGAGCAGGCCTGGGGACCCACAGCCCATGATGCTCCAGCTTATTCTATGAGGCTGAGAGTGAGTAGACTCGGGAGAAATCTGGGTGAGGTGAACCATGCTTCTGGTCCTGCTCCTGATAACCTTGGCTGGGGGAAGACAAGAATGTGACATTCCTGCAGGCTCTGACAGATGCTAAGGGGTAGTAGGTTTGGGGCCAGCTGCTTTCCTAGCGCTGTCTGGTGAGGAGGAAGAAGCCCTTCTCATGGGTCTACAGTGACATAAGCCAATACCTTCTGAAAAGCCAGCCTATCGAACCTTTCGGAAGCAGACACTGGCAGCATTAGAAGGTGCATGGGAATTCCCACTTGTATGCAGAAGTTAGACCCAAATGCCACATCACATGACTATCAGGCCATAAGAATAGAAGGAGCTAGCAAGCATTCAGTGAAGACAGGCATCCAAGGGAAGTGCCCCAGACAGCCTCTCAAATGTTCATGGTCAAGTTTCTTCCACCTCCTGCCCTACCTCTGCACTCAATGCAGTAAGCATGCTGAGAACAGCTACATGTCTTGAGGGCAAACATTTCCTATAGCGCTGAGAACTGAACATTTGCATATCCTTCCCCACTAAGTTACATTCCTAGCTGACAGCTAGATGCTTTTTTTTTCTCACTTCTGAGAGACAGCCCCGAGTGATTCGTCAACCTTGACATACATAAACATCATCTTAAAATTACAACAGGCAAAAAACCACACTTGGCAAGACACTCAGTGCCACCAACATTCATGTTTCCAAATTGGGATTATGAAAAGTTGTTTTCCTTTTCTTTTTTGAATAACCTGTAGGTTAACAGTGGATACGGGGAAACGGTGGTGGCTCAGCTTATTTTGATTTATCTTTGGGAGGCAGCTGCCTCTCATTAGGAAACAGCTTTGCAGGAAGTGCAGGGGGCAAACTCACCCGGCAGTGGGCAGCCCAAGATCTCCATCCTCATGCAGATGCTCCCGTTATCAAACCAGGACTGAGGGTTTATGCGAATGTAGCGGGCCACCATGGGGACTGGCAGCTCATTGAGCACAGGAATCTCCTTCTCACTGTTTCCTTCAAATATCTATTGATGCTCAAGGGAAAGAGGAGGCTTTTTAAGATCTTCATTCTCAAAGGCAAGACAGCCAGCAATTCACTCATTCCTTGGGGTCCTATCAAGCAGTACTTATGCATGCTGGGAATGAAGGTAAAAGGAAGACATCACCCCTGTACTCTGCCCCAGGAAGCCCTGTATCTCTCAGCCTATCATGACGGCAAAAAAAAAAAAACAACAAAAAAACAAAAAAACAAAAACAAAAACAAAAACAAAAACTCTATATCTCAGGCTATTACAAGGAAGTAGACCAGCAGTGAGTTTCATAGGTAGAAGAGCAGCTGGCTCTCTTTTGCTAGTGCAAACAGGACTGTCGATGTAAGAATAAGCCAGAAGGTAGAAGGAGGGGGCTGCAGTCAGTGGATAAGATGCTGGATGCTACACTGGAAATAGCACTTGAGAATCTGAATTTGAGAGTAGCAAAAGCCACACACTGAAGCTAATTGTGCAAGGTGGCTAGAAAAGCTGGGGCTCTCGTGAATTACAGCTGCAAGGGTCCCCAGCTGCAGTGTGCTAACTTGAAAACCAGACCAGAGACTACATCTCAAAAGTACTTCCGTTGAAATATGTGCTGGTTTGAGTAGGAATGGCTCCCATAACTCATTATTAAGAGGTGTGGCCTTGGAGGAAGTGTGTCACTGTGGGGGTGGGCTTTGAGGTCTCAGAAGCTTAAGTCACCTCTCTGCTGCTGCCCGAGGATCAAGATGTAGAACTCTCAGCTCCTCCAGCACCATGTCTGCCTGCACAACTCCATGGTTCCCCACCATGACCAAACCTAAACTGTAAGCCAGCCCCAAATAAATATTTTCCTTTATAAGAGTCATCATGGTCATGGTGTCTCTTCACAGCAATAAAACCCTAACTAAGACAGAGTGAATATAGAATTCTGAATCTTGCAGATGCATCAACCCAAGCTGTGGGCCGTTTAAGGTCCCAACTTCAGCATATGAAAAGGTGATCATTATTCATCAGACCCTCCTGGTTGGTTTGAGTTTACACAAAATTAGTAAACCTCCCCAGGGAAGGACAAAGTCCCATGGCCAGGTACCAATGGCATGGGTAGAGAGGGAAGAGGGGACTCACCATGTCGCCAGATCCATTCTTCACAGTAACCCATGTGTGGCTGTCATTGCTCACCATGACTTTATAGGATGTCACCCAGTCACTCCTGTGAGGGGGAAAAAAAACCATCACGGGGGTCACATGCTTTAAAATGCTCACCCTTTTCACTTGATGTGTGGACATAAGGATGGGTATGTTTTCTCCAGGACTGGTTCAAGTCCTGATTCCCAGGGAGGTTCTGGAGGACAATATAGATTCTTTTGTGTCATTGCTCTTGGCTGCTCATTACAACTAGATAATAAGATACTACTGTGGCGATACCACACACTTTAATTGTAAAACATAGAGAAACCAATCTTGAACCTACTGGGAAAGTTCTTCTATGCTGGCTAGTTTTCATAGTGCCACAAGATGCTATCCATGCCACTGAAGGAGAAAGACAGCAGTGGCCTTATCCAGCACTGGACCATACATGCTAACTTGTCAGGCAAAATGGACCTTCCAGTGTGGTAGTGGCAAGACTGTTTATGTGGCTAACCACTGCTTTCTATTACATCTGAGACCTCCTCTATAGGACAGCACCCATGCCTTGCACTATAAACCAGGTCATAAGCCCATGGTTGGGGAGGAACTCATGACTGTTGTTTGCCATGCTGTCAGACAGCTTCCTACATATTTACACTTTGGCCCATTAGTTTCTGATGCTCTCAACCATGGTCAGAGAAGTTTCTTTTTTTTGCAATAGGTAAAGGGTAATATGGACTCATTCCTGGGCAGAGTGCTAAGAATCGGTCATTCCAAGTACTCCACCCTGGAACACCCAGGAACACAAGATAAGACAACAGAAAGCAAGGCCTGTTGGGAAACCCCTGAACAATAACTCACATCTGCCGATAAAATTACCCTCACCCCAAACAGCACTCTGCTCTATATTTCAATCATTTCTGACAGCAACCACTTTTTGCCTGTTGACTGCTTCCCAAGCTGATAATTCCTACCCAAGCCAGCAAGGCAGGCTATGGAGGCAGAGCTCTGTCCTAGTGAGACAAAAGGAATGAATTTAGGAAACTCTCAGTCAAAGAACACCAACAGGATGGAGGCAGAAAGGAAATTTAGTAAGTTCTCCAGAGAAGAGAGGTTAGGCCTACTGTCCGCTCCTGTAACCCTAGCTCCTCAAGAGGCAGGACGTGGAAGAACTGAATGTTTCAGGCCAGCCTGGGCACATTAGTGAGACCCTGTCCTAAAATAAAAAGTATCCAATGCACTGGGATTGTGTGTGATTTGGTGGTAAAGCACTTACCCAGCAAGCACATTCTTGTTGGCAGAAGGCACTACAACATGGTGGTCTAGCAGAGCCACTGTCATTCATCAAACAACAGCAGTCACTCCTGATAACCATGCGCACATCCCATCCACAACCACCAACCCCCCCAACTCCCAGACACACACACACATCACCCCACCCCATCCCACCTCTCAACACCCCCCCCCCCCCATATTCAGTCTCTTGTAAAGTTTGCCAATTTACTGCCTATGTCTTTCTAAACTATGTCAAGACTCTGTCTGACTATACCACCAACAGCCCATCCAGTTTTCCTCAGCCAGGGCAGAGATTGCCACATTTTCCTCTGGGATCTAAATTCCCCTCTCCCAGCCTATCCTGGGAAGAGATGCTAACTTAGCTAAAGTCACATGGCCGGGCTACCTTCTGCTTATCTGCTATTTTAAATATCAAGAATTCTTACAGCTATTCCATTACATGCCACTCTTATTTCAACTTACTTGCTGACTAATTAAATTTGCACACAGAGCAGTATAAAGACTAAAGCCATATGGATTGTAGCACATACTCCCAGACCTTTTAGCTACTCTAATAGAAGTATCCCAATCTCTGAGGGTGCACAGCTAAACTACACATGATCCTTTCATTCAAGGGTTTTGAAGGTTAACAAGGAAGACAGAGAGGTGAACAGAATGTTCAAGAGTGTGATAGAGTATGCTATGAGCAGGGAATAGAGGGAA
The DNA here is from genome assembly GCF_000001635.26 of Mus musculus. NCBI lineage: Eukaryota > Metazoa > Chordata > Mammalia > Rodentia > Muridae > Mus > Mus musculus. The sequence continues at coordinate 132,082,038 of NC_000073.6, forward strand.
GAAAGAAGATGCCTTCTGGATCAGCCAAATGGAGGATGCATGGCAGGTGAGTGAGAAAGCATAGTCCACACCTGACATAAAGCGATGCACTTTTTTTTTTCCTTTGTGCCAGGCACATCCATTATAAGTCAGCCTTATGGAAGACTGAAGCTGCAAAGTCCTGGTTTCCTGATCTCCTAATCTTCAGGGATGGCTTGATAAGCACACCGCTTTTGTGGTTTATTTCTGCTTCCTTCAGAGGGATTATTCCACATCACCAAACAACCTTGACATTCGAGCTTGACTCAAAGCTATGCAGTCCAAGCAAAGAAGAGCTGGGGTCAGAGACCTCTAGACCACAGGAAAAGGCAGAGGCTGGGCTGACCCTCCTGGGCTCTGGCAGCTCCCTCATTTGTAAATATAAATAACACAAAATAACCTGGAAGACACTAACTCACTTTCCGTCAACACAGCCTTCTTTCTGATCAGGTTTTCAAAAGGAGGAAGTTTCCACAGAGGAGGGAGTTGAAACATATTGTAACATTCTACTGTAGAGTCTTCCCCACAAGTTAGTCCGATTCTGGTCACCATAAGATAAACAAAGGTTTTATGTTACCAGTGAGTTTGCAAATAAGTAAATAAGAGAAAGCTGCAGGGATCTGGGGGGCGGGGGAGGGGGAATAAGAGCTGAAAGAAAAAAAATTAAGTATTGTATAAATTAACGGGCCCACATTGTTTTTAAGGAAATACATATAATGAGAGGAAAGGATGGAACACCAAAAGCTAGGGATGTTGAACTTGAAACCTCCCCACCCCCAAGACCCTGGAAATAGTTCAGTTCAGAGGAGCCTACTTGGCTCCCAGCAGAGGTGCCACAATTGTCTCTGTAGACTAGTCTTTCTCTTAGGGCCTTGGAAGTTTCTTTAGGTTACAGGGAGTCAGTAAGGATGATTCTAAAGCCCCATTAGTCACCTAGAAAATAAAAGCCCCATTAGTCACCTAGAAAATACTCTCCGTGAGAAAGAGGTACCAGAATTAGAATGCAACAAATTTAGGCCCAGGAGAATTTGGGAGCTTGGGGCTGTCGTTTGCTAAATACAAATCCTTCTTCCTCAACTTCAAGTAGGGCTGTGCCCTAGTGAAACCCACGATGAGTTGACTATACCATAAGCTGAAAGTGTATGCATCTGCCTAACCTACTGAGCATCAGATCTTAACACCACATCACACTGTCGTCTTGCAGTTACTTGAGCATGTGTGATTGACAGGCATGGCTCACTCACTGCTACAGTCAGCTGTGGTGACAGAGTGTCACACCACACACTGTCACTTGCCTGTGAAAAAGTCAAAACCCAAAGTACGATTCTCTAGTGGAGGAGCCAATTCTAAGGTTGTTTATCTACACCCGACAGATACCTTCCTAAGCACCTTGCAAATATTAACTCATTTTTCTTCATGACAACCAAATGGCATAGGTGTTATTATTCTGAACTATACAGATGCACCAGGAGGTCAAGGTTATAGAACATTAGACTCAAAACTCTGGGTATGGAACTCCTATTTATAGCCACTTTTATATATGACATATTTTTTAAAAAACCGAATATGAAATAAAAAACACCAAAAGGAAACAGGTTAGTACAAAATAAGCAACTAGATGTAAAGAACATGCACAGCTTTTACAAACAAAAACGCCATTGAAATTAAATACGCAGATAAACTGAAAGTTCCACTAGAAACTGCCAAAGGGAGAATTAACAAATAGTCACAAAGTTAAAAAGTTACTAGGAACACAGCACTAAAAAACCAGGAGATAGAAAACCAAAGGAGAAGACAGCTTTGAAAGAACATGTTCCTCATCAGAGTTCCATAGAGAGACCAAACCGAAGAAAGGGAAAACAGTACTTGGGGGGAGGGGGAGGACAGAGAGAATCTGTCTAGAACAGGTAAACTCTGACTCCACAGACTCGAGGGGAACAATAAATGGCACAATAATCAATAAAAATAAATTCATTTCTACTCTAAGAAGTAAGTCATTACGGTTTATTTTCTGCGTAGGTCTATTTACAGATCATTAATGAATTGTGATAAGCAGGAGGCACCAGGACCATCTCCTCCCTACCTGGTAGCTGGCTTCTGCTGGTATAGGTACTCTCAGCTGTCCCATTGTGAAAACGCTACAGGCAGTCTGCTACATGTATCAGAAAAGGGGGGGGGGGATATCTCAAACCCTAAGATATACATTAGATGTGGCCTTGTGTCCTGAACCAACAGGATGGAGAGTTTGGGGAGGAGGAGGCAATTCTAGACACCAGCAAGGTTGTACCTCCCTGAAGAACTCAGCCAACAAGGAATTGGGAATTCAGGGAGTGGAAAAATGAAATTAGGAAATATAAAAAACACGGCTATAAGCCAAGTCCATGCACCAGCCATTTTTGCCTTTAACCCAGGCTGGTGCTTGGCTTTTGTAGGACTAAAAATAAATCTGTGTGGCCTTTGCTACCCTGACTTTCTGAGAGTACTTTTATTATGAAGGGAGGATCATTGTTTCCCACACCACCTACACATAGTCAACCTGTAAAGTATCAAAGATCATATACAAGCAGTCGGGAAGTTGAAAAAAAAAAAAGGACAAATGAATGAAAATAAATTGACAGCATACTGCTCCAGAACAGTATTAAAACCATGAGATCACTGTGTTTAATGGATTAAGAGAACAGTATCAACAGGAAAATCATCATATTTCAAGAACGAGTACAAAATAAAGGCATTCTTAGACAATAAAAAAGGAACTTGCTATCTCCTTTCACTTAAAAACAACTTTAAAAAGGAACATGAAAGAACACGTGGTAAGCCAAGAAACAGAATAAAAAGGGTTAGAGAGAGAGATGACTCAGCCATTAAGAATCCATGCTGTTCTTAAGGGAAACCGGAGTTCAGTTCCCAGCACACACATCAAGTAGCTCACAACCACCTGCAACTCCAGCTATGGAGAATCGGATGCCTTCTTCTGGCCTCCCAAGTCATTGTGCCCTTTCTCTGTCTCTCTCTCTCTCTGTCTCTCTCTCTGTCTCTCTCTCTCTCTCTCTCTCTCTCTCTGTCTCCCTCTCATACAGACACACACACACACACAGAAAGAGAGAGAGAGAGAGAGAAATTAAAAAGAGAAGCAGAATAACTTCAGATAAACTTAAACATTCTACCCTTGGAAAATACATATAAGTTATAATTTTGTGACTAAAGACTTACTGAAAGATTAGAAAATGGGAGCTCAGCAATATTAATGAACCTAACACCAATACTTACAAAGTATTTTCTGTGTGCTAGGATTGGCCTAAGATAAGTATACATATCTACTAATGTGTCATACAGGTAGACACACCTATACCAACACACAAGCTCATATAGACATAAGTACGTTTCTATCAAGAGACCAATTTAATTATTTCTACAATATTATGAGGCATTGTAAAGAAGCAGTTCTCAGCCAAAAACGCTTCCATCTTAAATCCACAATCATCATTCCTCAGTCATTTGACAGTTATCCGCCTTTCTCCAAACACCAGGAGACGCTGATGTATCATCTCAATTTAGTTATCAGAACTTACAGAAACATATAAAATAAGCATAAAACTTAGATCCTAATGAAAATTTCACAGACTCAATCAATTGTGTTCAGTACTTCAGATGAGAATGTCAATTATCCAAAGACATACAAAAATTAAGAGTGGCCTCAGAAAAAAATGCTCTTTAATGGAAGGAGTATGGAAATTCTGAGTGGTCATCTCTATCCTTTTTTGAGCTATCCCTTCCGCATGATCACCTTCGTTGCAAGTATTTAAGGTAGGGTGACCATACTCCTTGGACAAGGACAAACATTCTGAAGATGGGTTCTTGAAAAGACATGCCAGGGTTGGGGATTTAGCTCAGTGGTAGAGCACTTGCCTAGCAAGTGCAAGGCCCTGGATTCGGTCCTCAGCTCTGGGGTAGAAAGAAAGAAAGAAAGAAAGAGAGAGAGAGAGAGAAGGAGAGAGAGAGAAGGAAGGAAGGAGAGAGAGAGAGAGAGAGAGAGAGGGAGGAAGGAAGGAAGAAAGAAAGAAAGAAAGAAAGAAAGAAAGAAAGAAAACTATGCCAATCATAGTTGACTGTCCAAGACAGTGAACATTTGTCCCAAACTAGAACAAAACATTCTTCTCTGAGAATCTAGATTTGAGAACAAGGCAGCTTCAGTCCTGAGTCAGAATCCTCAGGAACTCATGAGAGTTCTAGTTGACAACATGTAGCTGGAGAGGCAGGGGCTTTCTAGGGAGAAGAGAGAGAGAGAGAGAGAGAGAGAGAGAGAGAAGCTCATGGGAGAGACACTCAGGCATTCCAGCAGAAAAGCCAGCTGCCCCCTCTCTCCCAGCCTTTTGGCTCCCTGAATACTTAGTGTACTTCAAGAAAAGGCTTCTATACCCAGCTAAGAATATCCTACTGGTAACTTAACCAGAGCAATGACCTGGTGTGGCACTTGCTAAGCCTGAATGAGGCTGGGGGCTCTGGACCCACATGGGCAAAGCAGCCAAGCCATTATCAACAGTCTTGAGTCTGATCAGAGGTCTAAAGAGGTAGAACAACACAGAGAAAGCCAGGTTCGCTACATGTAGCTTCAACTAAGAACTTATTATAAAGGTGGCAATATCCTGTCCAAGCTGATGCTCTTGGAAGCTGGTGAGGAGCAAGAGGTAAGGATGGAGTTGTTAGGCTGCCCTACGGCCCCTGGCCAAGCATTCACAACATTCTGAGGCTCACCAACCAAGGCAGCAATCTCCCACTAAAGCTGGAGGTAAGGGTGCAAATTAGGAAGTAGATGTTGCTCCCATTAAAATGGTGATGTCTTGGGAGAACCAAGAGAATCAGAGAAGCCTGGTCTCTCACTCCCTTTATTATTATTATTGCAGTGCTTTCTGGAAGGTTTCAGTACTGCCTGAGAGCAGGCCACAGTGCTCTACCTCAGAGTTGCGCAGAAAGATCAGAGAAGGAAATATGTATGTACACTTGGCCTCAACTCTGCTCCTTAAGGGCATGAGAGACAAACTTGCTCTTATAAATTCTTATATTCACTTTTTTCCATGAAAGAACAAACTGGAATATACACATGTGGATCATGGTGTTATAAGAAGCAGAATGTTAGTCCTTCCAAGTGATCCCACATGTAACTTTCTGATCAGAATTGTAAGCCTCCGAGCGTAATGTCTGGAACAAACATGGCTCTGCACGTGCTCAGATCTTGTAGAACCAGAGTTAACGTGTAAAACAAGAAAGCAGTGTCTGTTCCGCCATGCTTGCTTCTGCTAGTCCAACTTAGGATTTCTACTTGTTTGCTATCACCTATAAAGACCTACGAGAGCTCAGTGAGCTCCCTACAGCTACTGTAACAATTACCCCGGGACACAGAAGCTTAAAACAACACAGATTTATCTCAGAGCTCTGATGAATAGGAGATTAGACTCCTGCTACCTCTGCACTGAAGCCACGTGTCTCCTCCTCCAGTCCTTCTGATCCCAAGGGGCATCTATCCATTTCTTTCCCAGCTTCCACCGGCTTTCTGAATCCCTTAGCAGGTGGCCCCTTTTTCTCCTCATTAAAACCAGCAACATAGTATCTCTGACCATGGTCGGTAAGGAGCCACAACTCCCACCTTTCACAGCTGAAGAGGACTCTTCGTCAGTAAGATGGGATTCAGCTGGATACGGGGGTGGGGGGGGTGGGGGGTGGAGACGGGGGTGGGGTGGGGTGGGGGACACGGGACGGGACGGGACACTTCTCCACTCATGGTTCTTAAATTCGTTTTCTCACGAAAATCCCTTTTGTCACAAGTATTGCCTGTCAATTTGGTGGACTCTCAAATCACCAAGAAAACAAACCTCTAGGCATGTCTGAGAGGAAGTTTCTAGACTGCGTTAACTGAAGTAGGAAAGCTCACCCTAATTCTGGGTAACTTATTTCATTAGCTGTGGTCCTGGACTGAGTAAAAAGAAGCAGCGAGCAGCATTCATCTCTCGGTTTCCTCACGGTGGATGCTGCCTCACAATCCTGCATCCGTACCTTCCCCACCAAGGCGCAGATGCTCTGGAACTTCAGACCATAAGAAACCCTCAGGTTCTTAAGGAGTTTCTGTCAGGCATTTCATCGTGGCAAAGACAAAAGTAACTACTACAGCAACATCTCCTGGATTCTGGGGACGAGGATGTGGTAGACATCTGCTACCACAGGACCTTCACTCCAACTCTGGTTTCACTTGCCACCACTCCAGAACCTTCTGTCTCCTGGCACAGGCCTGAGTTCTCGACACATCTTGCCAGCCTGGCCACGACAGGATAAAGCAATAGTTCCCTAAATCCAGTTACTAAATAGAAAGCTTAAGTCTCAGCTAAGAAACCACAGCCAGGGAAAAACTAGGTCACTCCACCCTCCCCACCCCATCACATCCCCCAGCCTCTCTCTTAAAGAGAACATTAGAGTTCAAATAAACACTGCAAAATTCATCCTCACCTGACAAATCAGGGCCTGCCTTCATGATCCACTTACCGTGATTAAAATTTCCTGGTATTTCTCAAAACAGTTGGCTCCTTCACACAGTCAGAAGCTGGGTTCCTGGAAGAGGCATGGTCTATTTTTTACCCAGAGTCAGCCCAACTGGCAAGAACCAACAGGTCGTAATGTCAGACACTGGAGACTTCTAAAAACTCTTTCAAGTTCAAGCCCAAGGTTCAGTGTGCTCTTCTGACCACGAGAGTGCATTCCCATCCTGTGCAGGATGTCAGCTTCCTCTGTGACAGCAGGAGTGTGGGCAGGTACTGCCAACTGCGTTCAACTGGAAAGAGACCCTGACTATATGCACAGCAATGGTGCTTTGCTGGGGGCGGCGTGCTCCTCAAGGGACAACTGATGACATCTAGAGACCAACGTGAGTGTGGAGGCTGGGAAGTGTGCAACACTTGAGGGGGGATGGACCTGGTGAATAGGGGACAAGAATGCCACTAAACCTGCTAAATGCATAGGAGAGCTTTCTATAGCACAGAGTGACCTGTCTCACTCTAAGCAATTTAGATAATGAGGTAGAATTCTCTGCTGGATCTGCTCAAGACTATTTTAAGGCCAGAGAAGATGTCAGCACCAATTTATCATTAAAGAAACTAAGGCACAGAATTGTCAGCGGCCACGACATTCTGAATACCAGAGTGGATATTGGACTCTACAGGCTTCGTCGAGATGTTCCTGTACTTTTACCTAAAAGAACAGGCAGAAAATGGAAGCAGGCGAGAGCCGATGCAGTTTGTAGAACGTGGCTCAGTTACTAACTGAGCATGCATTGACATGCATGGCCAATGGCTACTGGGAACATAATGTATATATTTGGAGACAATTTATTTTCAAAAGCTTGGATATCCATGAACATTCATGTGTTTTGTATGCTTACCAGAAACTGTGTTGCTTCTTTTTCCTTTTTTTTTTCCTTTGAACTGGGGCTTCATGTAACCAAACTGGCTTGGAACTCACTGTGCAGCTGGGGATGGCAGAACTTTGAATTCTCCTGCCTCCACCTCCTTAGAGGGGTTAGAGGCACTAACCCCTGTGCCTAACTCCAAAGCTGTTTTTTACAGAGTATGAACTGCAGCTCAGACCTTGCCAGTGTTATGGTAGAAGCCACATTTATTGACACTGGATCAAATACTTGTCCACATCAGGGGGAGGAAGGGAGCCAAGCCCTAGGCCAGTGGCCCTCAAATCAATCCCAATTGAGAGCACAGAGGCCATGACATTCTGAATAGCAGAATGGATATTTGATAATACAGGCTTCATCAAGATGTTCCTGTACATTTACCTAATTTAACGATGAGACCATAGTCCAGTGGAGGGCAGGGACCACATCATTAATTATTCAATCAGTAATTGAAATGCTTTTGTGATGCTGTTTAAAGGAGAAGGCATGGAGCACTTGAAAATGGGAAATGCCATAAAGGATGCTTTCTGGAAGGGCAGTATTTGATCTGAGATATGATGAACAGACAAGAAGTGACTAGGGGGAAATTGGTTAGCAATTTCATATTTAGGCCACAAAGAAGACATTAATGCAAGAAATCTGATACATACAAGAAATATGATATATGCGTACATACATATATACATATGTGTATATATATATATATATATATATATATATATATATATATATATATACACATCCATACATACATACATACATACATACAGTTAGATTTAATTGCCAAGTTGGCAATCTGGAATCACCTGAAAAAGTCTCAACAATTAGATTGGTCTGCAATGACAATGAGGAATTAATTTTATGATGCTAATTGAGGTGGAGAGACTTGCCCACTGTGGTTGATACCATTCCTTACATAGGCAGAAAATCGTGAACTTTATAAGAGCAGGGGTAGGGGAGAGAGTGCGCTAAGCACAAGCATGCAGGGGTTATGTTACTGCTCTTTGCTCTTTACTGTGGCAGGATTTTCCCTGTCCAATCTACTTAAATATTAGTGCAGCAGGAGGCCTGTGATTGGACAGGGTAAAGGGAGGCAGAGCTAAGAGTTTCAGAGATGGAGAGCCTCCCAGGAGAGAGGGGGAAGGAAGCAAGATGGAGGACAAGACAGGAAGAAGATTCTGATCCCTCATGGTTCTAAATAGCCACAGGTAGTTATGAATATCACAGGTAGTTATGAATAGGGATAGAATAATTGGGATAACTTGTCTGATCTAGGTGAGCAGCTTGTACCATTATCAATTGGCCCTCTTCTGAATTGAGAATTTATTGCTATATAAATCTGACGGGTTAATTATAAGTTTCTAGAGTTTTGTTCTACTGGGTTACTGGAAGGTGGGACTGCAGACCACAGGGGGATTATAGCTGAGAGGGTACTGGTGGCACTGAGGCAGCGAACCAGAGCTGGGAAGACTGTGATCCATCTCTGTATGGGTCTAACCATGGAGGCAGCAGAGTTGGCGAGCAAAGAGTAGCTGAATGGAGCGCTGGAACTTGGTGGTTTGTTGTTGTTGTTGTTGTTGTTGTTGTTGTTGTTGGTTTTTTGTTTTTTAAATATTTCTTGCAACACTTTACTCAGGATTTGATGTGACTACTCAGGCTCCTGACACCTTGACATCCATGTACAGTATTTAGGACAAAGTATGGACAAGGTCCTGAAAACTGTACTGAGGAAGTAAAATCCAAAGGTTTGCAGGAACAACTGTCTTCAGGTCCCTCCCTGTAAAGCTTTAGGAGAGGCAGCAGGAAGATTGGAAGGAAGGAACAAGCACAAGAAATATCTGCTAAGCAGTTTGCAGTAGTTGCCCAGGCGACCAGGAAATGGGACCAGAGGACCTGAAATGGGGACTATTTTTAAAGGTCAGAGATGTTTCTAGGCTGTTTGAACAATGAAGTGATACATTAATTAAAAATAACCCCCTACATCCCTCTCTTTTGCATTTCCATCTCATCTCTGACATTTTCAATCTTGCTACACATTCTAAGGCTGTTTTCTTCAGGCACACGCAAGAAGAACCAAGACCAGTTTGTATCTTACTTAACAATTGAGCCCAGGATGAAGAGCAGAACTTCTTTTCCCTCCTCCTTTAAGAGTCCACATTTCTTTGCTGCAATGCTCTGGAGAGAAGGCCGATGGAACTTTCTTAGTAGTACCGGAAAGCACGTGGCTTTCCGTTCCGTGGCCTGCCTGAGCTCTGAAGCATTGCCAGCTGAGGAGTGGCTGGCAGCACTGATGTGATGTTTTTATAGAGAGACTAGAAAGAAAAACTGGGGATCAGCAGGCTATTTGAAAAGAGAGAGAGAAACAATAACCTTCTGTGTGACTTAGCAGAGGTTTTAACTTTCAAAAATGCTTAGGGAAAAACCGTGGACTCATCCATTCCTTGGCCTGGTTCAAAGCTGGCATAGCATAAAAATGTCCCCCTAGAAAGCAACCACTTGGTCAAAGTTGGAAGCTTCTTGCTAAGCACGCAAGGAAGTTGGTTTTGAGGGAGTGAAGTCCATGCTGCAGAGCTGAGAGGGAACACATACGAAAGCTCAGGGCTTGTAGGCTTTAGTGGGCTCTGGCAAAGATCAGGGCCCCCTAAGGCTAGAAGAAACAGCCTCAAACTGGGGGTTCCCTTATGCTAATCATGACATCTCTAGCAGACACAGTGTCTGTCATGAGGTTTACAAACTCTAACCTCTGGGGTACTGTAAGGTACAGTGTTAATAGCACTTGCTGGGACAGTAGCTCAGCATAAACTAGTTATTTTCTCCAGATTGTTCTGTAATAAAACATGGGACTGGGACAGAGGACCTGGGTTTGGTTCCCAGTACACACTGGGGAGTTCACAACTGCCTATAACTCTTATAGGTATCTGACACCGTCTTCTGACCTACAGGCTCTTGTATACATAACTACAGATTATTTATGGTGCACATAAACTAACTATAGGAACACACACACACACACAAATTGTCACTCATCTTTTTTTTTTTTAAATGGCATCATCTAGGTCCAAATGGCACATAGGCATTCAATTGGCTGCCATTTTACAGTCTCAGTGGATAGACCCAGGCCAATAGAGACTTGCCAGTTCCTATTTTAATTTTCCAAGATGGATGGAGATTTGGGGAATAAAACTAGACTCTGGGTAGAATTCAGCAGTATAGCATTGCTTAACATGTACAGGGACCTGGGTTCAATTCTCAGACCATTATATACACACACATACAGAGAGAGAGAGAGAGAGAGAGACAGAGACAGAGACAGAGAGACAGAGAGAGACAGAGAGGCAGACACAGACACAAGAGAAACTGTCATCTTTTAGACCAGAATCATATGTTGGCAATTCAGAATAGATTTCATAATATGGAGAATCCACTGGCCAGATTCTGTGTAGGTTTCTCACTAGAGACTCTGAACATACTGTGTGTATTTATCAGAGGAAAGAGGTAGACATAGTGTATATGTGTTCATCAAAGGAAAGAGCTGGACATACTGTGTGTGTGTGTGTATGTGTGTGCGCGCACACACACACATGCTCATCAGAGGAAAAGGTGGACATACTGTATGTGTGTAAATCAGAGGGAAGAAGGGGTTGGGCAAAAAAAAAAAAACATCCTTAATAAGGTCAAAGTCATCTTAATTCATGCACAGCAGCTATAGGCACGCCAATGTCAGCCCCATTGTTTTGGCAGCCAAATGAGATCTCTGCTAACTCAATAAAATACTGGCCTCAAAAAAATAAAAATAAAAAAATTTAGTTATTTATGTATGAATCTAAAAGGACATACAGGACTCATTTGCTGAACCTGACAAAACTTTGGTGAAGGAAACTAAATACTTTTAGTGTAAAAACAGTGTGTGGTCCTGTATTGAAAGATTTGACACAAAGATGTAAACCCTCAACAAATTAATACACAGGTTTAACATAATCCTGTGAAAATTGCAGTAGGATATAAGCAAGATTACTCTATAACAAGATTTTGTAGGTATAAACAAGATTATTATAAAATTAATATACAAAGGCAAAGGATCTAAATAAGCTATAACAACTTTGAAATCAGATAAAGTGAGACAAATTGATCTACTCAACTACAAACATTATATAATTGCAGAAATCATTGTTGTTGTTTTTGGGTTTAACCCCCAGGATCAGAGAACAAACAGGAAATATGAAAGGAAAGAAGGAGACACCCAGGCACTGTGTGGCATGGGAGGAGGGACAGACACAGATTTGTGAAGCAGAACCGAGCCCCGGGCATTCATCCACCCAACTGTGGTGGACTGATAATAAACAAAGGGTCGGGAGATTCAGCAGAGAGGACAGTGTCTTCAGCACCGGCCTCTCTACACGTAACATCAACTGTGAAACAGTCAAAAGTTTCATGCAGCCAAAACTAACCTAAACAAAGTGTTATGAAGAGGAATAACTTGAGGACATATAAGTATCTTAAACCCCAATCAAAGAGCTACTTGGCAAGATCTCAGGCACACATTTGATGTCCACCACACTGGAGCCCCACAGCCTTGGTTTCTTTTGCCCATCTTTCCAGGATAGACCCCCACCCCACCCAAATCCTATCACAAATGTGTCAAGATATTCAAGATCAAGTTGATCATCCCAATCTGGAAACCAAATCTCTGAAGCTTTCTGAGCACTTATTTGACACTATAAATGGGAAATTCCACACTTGAACTTACGTGGTGCGTCACAGTCTGTGGCATACGGGCACACTAGACATGCTGAATAAAACCGCCATCAGCCTCTGTGTATAAAAGCCATAAGAAACAAACTGGTTTCATATTTAGCCTTGAGTTCTACACCCAAGATGTCTCATGTTGCACGTGTGAACATTTTTTTTTTTAAAGTATCTCTGGTCCCAAGCATTCCGTCACAGGCCTGTGAGAAGCCCCTCGCCCTCAGAAGTTACCCTTGCTAGGCGGCCCCCACTATATCCAAGTGAGGAAAGCGTGGCTAAATCTTCTTCAGTTGGAGAAGAGGAAGCATTTGAAGCCAATTCATTATTGGAATCACAAGGGAGCTGGCTGCAGCTTTCCCATCCCCTCCCCTCCCCGTGGAGCCGCATTCCAGCTGTCTCAGGGCCCAAATCCTGCCCAGCGCTGAATTAGAACCTTGGGCAGAACTGCTGATCCTAAGAGGTCTAGAGCTGCCTTCCACAGCTGCTGCAAACAATACAAAACAGAAAGTCCTATCTTGTTTACAGTAGACACGCTCAGTAGCTAGGAAAGGAGTTCACACGTTTCACTCTCCCCCTTCCCTCTTACCCTCTCTCTGCTAGAATTGTAATCACCAGGCCAAATGGTTGCACCACATTCGCAGTACAGCCAAATGTTGAAGCCTGTGTGAAATGTGAACCCATTGATTTATTGGGATTTTCACTTTAGACTGGGTGACCACAGCTTTGTGAGAATGCAAGTCGAATGCCATAAACTTCCAAGTACGATGCACTTCCCGTGATCTTGTTAACTTGCCCATGGGGAGACAACAGAGGAACACTACTTTGGGACAAGGAGTCAATACATTTGGGTAGCGGGTGAAGCAGCAAGACCCACAGCAAGGAGCTAAAGGCACAAGAAGAAAATAGACAAGGACCCCCAAATCTGGAATCCCCACTTGAAGGATCAGAAGAAAAGAGATCAAAGAAATGGCCCTTGTGGATGCTGGAAAACGGAGATGTTGTCTGGTGCTGCCCTAGCCGGATGTCTGGCCAGCTCCACTCGCAGCTGGAGGCTCTATCATGGCCCAGAATGCTGCAGACAGCAAACCACCAGAGCTGGGCTGGCCACTGAAGGGCCTCTACTGGCCCTAGGACCTCTGAATGGTAGCACCTTTGGTTTTCTGCTGATGCTACAAAACCACTAGTTTAAATAACAGGAGTGTATCTGCTCTGGAGGCCAGAAGTCCTAAAGTCAAGGTGTCAGTGGGGCTGAGTTCCTGTTGTTGGCTGAAAGAGAAGGTCTCCATGTCCTTGCTAACCCATGTCTGTGCTTGCTCACAGCCCCATCCTGCATATCTGGCAGCAGGGAGTTCTTTGCCTGGGAGCTATATGTCTGCCTTTGGCTTCTTCTTCCCTGTTGGGCAGACACAGACTCTAGCAATTATCCTGGCCCCAGTCAAACAACCCAGGGTAGTGCCCCATGGTAAGTAGAGCTGAGTGACAACCTCATTCCCACCTGGCACGTTGTCCTGGAAACTTGCTTAGTCACAGGTTCTATGCAGAGGAAGATGGGTTGGAGGAGGGTTATTCCCTATGGATAATTTCCCTTTCTCTGTAAAACTGGGATCTTACAACCTAGTTAATATAAAGCCAACTATATATAACGCTAAGTGTTTCTTTTACCCTATTTTGTCTTCCTTCTGATTTAAAAATAGCTAAAATAGTGGCCCCTTTTGGGCAAGGTCTCAGGTCCAGCCTTAGAAACCTTCAGTGAAGTATATGGCACAGTCCCTCTCTCTACACTCCCACAAGCCTCATGACACAAGAACAAATGAGGGGTAATGAGGGGCACTGGTGCAGAGACAAGAGGTGGAGGAAGCAAGATGAAAGAGGGCAAACATTCCCTTACAAGACAGGCAGGTTAGGCCAGCTCCTCTGGCTTTCTACAGCTCAGTCTCTTCATCCGTTCAATGGGTCAGTGGGCACCACATGAGGGGGCACAGGCAAAGTGCTCAGAGTCTCAGTTTAGGTGCCTATACACTGTTATTTAAAGAAATTCCCAAACTACCAAATGTACCCCACCCAAAAGCAGACATAGGGCAAAAGGTCAGACTCAGCTTCTTTGCTATCTGTTGCATCTTTTCTAGGTACTGTGCGTAGGTGCTGGGATACTGGAGGGTCTAGTTCTGGGTGGATGGGAAAGAGACCCAGAGGCAGGACAGGTGAGAAGTAGCCACTGTGGCAAGAGCAGTGCCAACTTTTGAGGTCTTTGCTACATGTTGGGAGTGTGATTGGAGTTCTTACTGCATTGCATGGGACACACATCCAGCTGAGCAATATGCATGTGCTGAGAGAGTGATGGGTGGAGCTGCCACAGTCCGAGGACCCTCTACAAGAGGGACAGAGTCCTAAGAAAGCAACAGCAACAGTGGGCTGCTTACTGTATGTATGCCCAGGATAACCTCACCAGTTCCTTCAATCCTCGTGCCAGTGGTATGTACTAGTGTCACACTTGATGAGTGGAAAAAGGAGGCACAGAAAGTCTCAGGAATGTGTCCAAGGACACGGAGCCAGGAATGCCAGTCTCCCTCTGGAATCTGGGATAGGTCTATGTCCACACATTTTGTGTGGCTGTGACGAGAGAAAAATGCATGTAAGGAGCAGAGACTTATTTTGGCTCATGGTTCCAGAGGGTTCAGCCTATATGCTTCCTTATTTCTATTGTTTCCAGGCCTGTGATAGTGCAATGCATCCTGTCTGAGAGGGGCAGAGCAAAGCTACTCATGTCCTGGAAGATGCAAAGCAGGGGTGGAGGAAGGGGCAAAGCACAGCACACATCCAGTGACCCCTCACAGCTCCCAAGTCAAAAACCCACCGATGGATTAATCCATGGATGAGGTCAAAGCCCTCATAAGCCAATCACTTCCCAAAGGCTTCCACCTTCCACTGCTGTATTGGGAAACAGACTTGCCATCCTAAGACTTCGCTTGTCATTTCTAATCCGAGTCAGGACATCGGCAATGAACCAGAGTTTCTTTCCAAGTGGGTGCAGCCTGTCTCCACCCTGTGGCTTAGCCCCCTATGCTAGACATACTCTGGCCCTGTTTAGCCTCTGGAGAAGGGAGGGATGAGAGAGGCCAGTTACAGAGACCCACCCTAGACCTAACACTGGAGATTTCAGGGCAAATGAGCCTGCTTGGGCCCCAGGAGTAACATCAGTGCAGCACAAACACATGAGCAGGAAGACAGTCAAGTGAACACACAGAGACCGAGGTTGGCTTCAAAAGCTGGCAAAAGAAAGCAAAGTGGTCTCACTCTCCCTGCAGAGAGGGCATCAAGTGTGCAGGCCCTACGGAGGTAGCCTGCTTGATCTATCTATGGAGCAAAAAAAAAATGGGAACTTCTGGTCTAGGAGGAGAGCAAGCACCATGAAGTAAACACATATGGACAGAGGGAGCTAATCCAACAGGCTTTGTGAGGCAGAACATCAGCTCACCAGATGTGGTCATTAATATCGATCATCAACTTAACAGAATCCAAGACAAGGCTCTGTAATCCCTATGAGGGATTTTCTAGATTAGGTTAATTGAGGTGGGAAGAACCATGTTCCACGTGGGTGGCATCGTTCCATGGACTGAGATCTTAGACTGCACAAGCTCCCGCAATTGCCTCTTCCTCATCATGATGGACCATAAACTTGAGCCAAAATAGATCTTTCCTTTCTTAAGTGGCTTTTGGTTTTGTGGCAGCAATAGAGCAAGTGTCTAATGCAACAAGGAAGAGGGTCTGCTGCAAAGAGGTCTTTCCCACCGAGAAACAGAAATGGGAAAAGGCAAGGGTATCAGCCATTGCCTCGAGGGTGTCCCAAGGAGCAGCGACCCTGGCAAGGAGACCTTGAAAACAGCGTGGTGAACTTCCATCCCAGAAGCCAGCTCTACAGTTGTTTGACTTCAGACATGTCACCATTCTGAGAGTTCATTCCTTAGTCGCTGACACCCAGAAACCCAAGGAGGAAGCGTGGGAGGCATCTGTGAAATCTCTGTTTGGTTTTAAACAGTTCCCTCTGCATACATAAAACAGACAAAGCACAGGGTGAAGGAAAGACCGCCTCACCTTGAACTTGAACTTGACAGTGTTTTCATCAAAACCCTTCAAGATCATCCCAAACTCCCCTGCTCAGAAACTAAACTGACAGTTCTCCAAGAAGTTAGAAAGGAGCGTGGAAATTCTCTCCCCAGGACCCCACAGGTGCCTGACATCTCATCTCCCCATTAGGCAAGGACAAGACATGGCATGATATGTTCTGAAAACACACCGCCCTCCCTATCTCCCAAAGAGACAAGATGATTGATGAAGCCTCCCACAGTTCTTCCCTTCTGGGGCCTCCAGGCTCCCTTCCCCCTCCCTGAGTGCAGGGCTCTGGTGTCTCCTCCCTCTGAGCTCTGGCAAACTGTTCTATCTATGCGTCCCACACATACTGAGTAGGGATAAGGTGACCGTGGTGAAGGTTGGACTGGTTGGTCCCCAGAGTGTAGAAAGCTGGGTACCACTGGGAGAAGAGGGAGGGGGCACCAGCTGAACACTGCACTGTGGAAATGAGACACTGAGCAGTTGGGGTTTCTGCTTCCCCCCTGCCCCCGTGGAACGAGCCTTTATTCCAGTCACTCTTTAACTGCTGTTTCTACCACCTTCACTTTTCCCTCTGGTGTGACTAGACTGTCCTTTACTTGTCCCATCAACTCGCCCTGTCCATCTCACCCTGAACACTCTTTGCCTGCAGGGAATATGGAAGTGGTCAGCTTTGCAGCCTCAAGATTCTCAGACTTATTCCCCACTCTGTCTTCCCTTTTGCTCACTCTCTAACCCCACTGGTCCCCAGACAAGCCTCAACACTTCTTAAGCCTGGCATTCCCGCAGTGTGCCCTTGAACCTGACCACTGACTTGAATCCATGTACCACTAGCACTACCCTTCAATTTCCAATTCATCCCCTCTTAGCACAGTGTGTGTATACTAGCAGCACCACCTCAGTGCCCTTGAACATCTGCAGTGCAACTACCATCAGCTACCACATTCCCTACATACAAACCACCAAGACAGCCCAAGGAATAATGAGAAGTCGGTGTTCTTAACATCCACTGAGCCCTTTCTGAGGCTGAGTAGAAAAACTCCCTAGGTTTTTGCCCAACATTGACCTTGCATTTTTTTAAGTTCCAGTCCACAAACCTGCCATACTCACTCTATGCAGAGAATCCTCCTCCAAAGCTGTAAAAACCAGTTGTTCCCTCACCTGGATCCTTGCAGGAGACCTTAGTCCTTTCCAGGGTGATCTCTCTACCTCCTGTCAGCCTCACAGCATCCCAGAACCCTTTGTGCACTGATGTAGTTGTTTATCACAAATCCTATTCACTTCAAGACCAAAGTGTGACCATAAAGGAAGTAATAACTTGTCTGTCTGATCCTACCTTCCTTGTGACTTGGGTACCTCATTTTTCTCAAAGAAACTAGCGCCCTGAATCTCTGCAAAGATATCCCATTCCAAATGTCATGCTAACTTCTTAGTGATGTGCACAGCCATGTCAAATCTTTGTATTCCTGGACACAAGGCCTGGCTTACAAGTCGAGTTCTCTATTTGTCTTACTAACAATCTTGACTTTTTGCTCCAAATTCAGCCAACTGGTCAACCTTCCTTAGTTCTCTTCATCCTCTCCCCACAATATCTTACAAACACAAACCCGGTGCTCAAGTTACTGCCTTACTTAAAAAAATAAAATAAAAAACAAAAAACAGATGGTTTTCCCTATTAAACAGTTAAAGTGCAAAACATTTGGTTTTTAAAAATTGTCTGCATTTCTTCCAAGTCCTTAGAAGCACTGACTCACCTCAGCAGAGTAATTAACTTTTCAATCATCACGGTGGTTATAATTGCAACACTCACATGTCTAATATACTTTCTGTCATTAGGGAAATGAAAGATTGGTTTCTATTGGGGCACTAACATTTCACTAAATGGCAATGCAGTGAGGAATGATAATTTATATTGCTGAAAAATATAAATTACTCAAAATCATTACAACAATTATATTTTATAACTCCAGATAGCCCAAATTAGTTGAAAGAATTATTAAAACTGAAATTGCAGACTTTGTCATCAGCTCGAATGTGAATTACTGGGGGGATGTGGCAGCCGTGCCTTAGGACCTCAGGCATCATCCTCAACTCAGCCCTGCCACAGGTCCAATGGGAGCTCCACCTCAGGTCAGTACGGCCTCTGCCTTCTCTTGAAGTCCCCATAGCATACTGGATTCTCCTACTAGACTTCTCCCTAAAGGCAGGATCAAGTCTTGCTTTCATTTACAATCTTATTCTTAGTACAGAGCACTCAATAAATGCCATATGAATTAACTAATAAATACACAGGGGATGCCACAAACAAAATATTAAAGATGTTCATTTTAAAATACCAACTATGCCAGTCCTATAACGGAAAAGCATTTTAAAAAGTCTTTTCCTAGTATTTAAAAAAGTTTTGTGTCTTTAGTATACAAAGTATTGGGTTTCATCATAGCATTTTTTCCAAACAACTTTTGTTGTTGTTGATGATGGTGATTCTCTTTTCATATCCACCATAATAATCTGAAATATACATTTGTAAAGTGCTTTCTCCCTTCACATACCAAGAAGCTGGGTTTTGTTTGTTTGTTTGGTTGGTTGGTTGGTAGGTAAGAGGGTTGGCTGATTTTGTTTTGTTTTCTTGTTTTTGAGGCAAGCTGTTGTGTAGCCCAGGATGGCTCAATGTACTATGTAGGCTCCAGATTCTCTTGTTTCTACTTTTAGAGTGCTCAGAAAACAGGTGTGCACCAGCATACCCAATTTTTCCTGCACTGCTGGGGATCCAACCCAGGGCTTCCTTCATGCTAGGCCAGCACTCTACCAAGTGAGCCACATCCCCGAGTGCAAAACAGCAACATCTACCTGGCAAACTCCTTTCTGGAGCTGGAAATTCCTTTCTTCTGTGTCTGAAATCTTACCTACTCAAGTGCAGCCCTCTTTCACACCTGATTGGAAAAGGTAAACTCTGATCCCAGATCTAGCTTTGCTTGTTTGATCTGAATCCCATGTCTGCCTAGGTCTGCAGAATAGCAGTTAACATGTGAGGAAGTGGGCAGAGTGTAACCTGCATGGGGCATATCAAGTAACCAGGATGCCTAATACAGAGACACTTGAGGAGGACAGAGGACCAAGCAAGCAATGTTCCCCCTCTTAGAACCACACAGAGCGGTCTCGCCTGCTTATCACTTCCTAGTGCTTCCAATAAATATTGTATTTGGGAGAAGGAACCATGGCTAAAAATAAAACTAGAAATAAATTGTTCTAGAGAAACACAGAAAATGAGAGGATGAAAATTCTTTTCTATTAAGCTCTTACTATGTGCTGTGTAAGTTTTAAATATTCTAGTATAATTGCTTACAATCCCATACACACACACACACACACACACACACACACACACACACACACACACTTACATCTGTATGAGATAGAGAGTAGCCAATCCATTGTAGAGGTCGGAAAACTGAGGTCCAAAGAAGGGACTCTGCATAACCATGAGGAACTAGAGGCATGCCATGATTTTAGGGTGGGAGTCACTCATCTCTAGAAGTCTGTTACAACTCAGCCTTCTCTCTCCTGCCTTTCTCTCCATTTCCTCATTCTAGTGTATGCCTTCTCTCAGTCATTTGTAGCCCCAGATTAATTAACTCATTACTAGTCAAGGTAAATGAACCTCTGTTGATTTAATCACATTCATTTTTTTAGGGAGTGATTTGTTGAGCATTGAATAGGTGCCTGCTTCCCCCAAATACCAGGGCATGGCCACTATCAGCAATGCTCTCAGTAACTGCTAAAGAGAAAGACAGAAACCTAAAACGTTTTCGTTCCAGAAACAATATGTTGTCAGGAGTCAGGGGAGAGAGAAAAGGATGTGTACTGTCATCTTCACTGCAAGTATTTACACTGTCTAACATGGACATGTGTGTGTTTGTGTTTGTTTGTTTGTTTGTTTTACCATTTGCAACAGATTCAATTGCCTTCCACATTATTCGTGCCCTGGTGAAGGAACAGCTCAGATACTGAAGCATACCACCCTTCTACTTCCTGTTGGCCCTTGGTGGAGACAGAACTATTCCAGGAGGCCCAGTACACTGACACCCATCAGATTTCTTGATCTCATTATCCCTGAGCAATAATTTGACTTGAAATAAATTTAGACATTAAGAAAAATCAGACTCTTAAGGGTAATTCTATCTCTCACCTCCCCCCTTAAATGCCCCTGAGAGATGATGGTGTTCCATCTGTGATGTCTTGCTTATTCCCCTTGTGTTTCTAGTTAAGAAGAAACGGGAGCACTGTACTTATTCCAATCTCTTTTTTCCTAACCCTATAATAACCGACCGACTTCATCTGTAATGACAGTGGCCAGACAGGTTAATAGCCAGGCATAATCATCAATCCCCTGCTCTCATTCCTTATTGATTACTTCACACCAGTCTTTTCTTCACAACTTCCCATTCTCCCTTGAGCAACCCAGCTTCCAAGCCCTCCTCCCTAAAAGCCTTTCAGAATCCAAGTAGTAAAAATAGCTGTCATGTGATAATATGCCATTAAGGAGGAGAAAACCCACATAGTTCAGAACAAACATTGGCATGCATGAATGTACGCATAATTGCCCCTGAAAAGCCAAGTAAATAAAGTGTAGTCCTGAAAAAAAAAAAAAGCAAAAAATAATCAAATGTTGTCAAACTGCGTGAAATATCCCAGCTCTGAAAAGTATTTACTTGGGGGATATAATTCAAATAAAGAAGGAGGGGTAAGCATAAAATTCTTCTCTCAATATGAAAAAGAAAGCAAGAAATTGGGACATGATGGAGGCATGGCTGAGTACATCACAGGCCATTAAAAATAATCATTATGAAATCTGAGTCACAGCATGAAAATGTAATATACTAAGTCAAAAACAACATAATTGGTATGATATGCAGTATATAGGAAAATCTGTTGGTATAAAAATGGTGGGATCATGGGTAATACTTTAAGACAATATTAGATATTACAATATTATCTTTTTACTAAAAAAATACAGAGAAAAGCAGGAGATGAGTCACTGTCAGACAATTATTGCCACATAAAAATATGGTTATTATTGATTTAATGTTGCTTATTTATTAGGGAAGCATTTGATGGGCATCAAACAGGTGCCTGTACTGGACAGGTCCCCCAAATGACAGGCATGGCCTCAGTAACAAAGACAGAAACCAATAATAGAGAATCTGAAACGTGTCTATACCAGAAAAATGCAAGGTTAGGAACAATGACAAGTGATTAACTGTGAGTACAGATGTCAAGTCTTATCCCAGTTTAGTTATTAATGTTGGCCACTTTCAAAATGAAAATTAGTCTCTGTGATGGTTAGTGTTAATTGTCAACTTGACAGGATCTAGAGACATCTGGGAGATGGGCCTTTGGACATGCTTCTGGGAGGTTATCTTGACTGTGTTAATTGAAGTGGAAAAACCTGCCCACTGTGGGTGGCACCATCCCCTAGACTGGGATCCTAGAGAGTGTAAATGGAGAAAGGAAACTGAGCAGCAGCAAGCACTCATCACTCTTTATTTCTTGACTGGTGATACAATGTAATCATCCAGTATAAACCAGGAACAACCTTAAAGTCTCCTGGAAAGTTCCTTGGCTATCCTTGGAAATTGAACTACTTTAGAAGCCACCAATGCATATGGCTGCTATAAAGACACACATTTGTTATTCTTTCTTGAGAAGCTTACACTTAACACTTGGTTGTGTATTATCCTTTCTCTGAGTGCCCCTCTCTAAATCCAAGCGCTCCCTGCTTAAGCCTATATTCGCATCTCTTTTGAATAAATTCCAATTCTACATAGTAGAGACTCCTAACATTTTTTTTTTTTTTGCAACCAAGTCATGAGTCCTGTCTTCATCAGAGTAGACTTCTCTGAAAAGACTCCCTCTGGCGTCCCTCAGCCAGCAACATGGAGCTTATCCTTGGCCCTTGCCCTTCTGACATTGACAGCCTCATCAGAAAGCCATACTTTGATTTTACATGATTGATCAATATTGAAAGATGCCAAGAAATGGAACTTTGGATTGCAGCAGTGTGAAGGGGCAGGAGCTAAGAGGAGGAAGGGATCTTAATGGTGTCATACAACACAACCAGTTTTCTAATGTTGGTGTTCTTGGCTTCTCAGTGTGGACAGGTATAGTGGAACCTGAAGATTTCTCATTTAAATTCAAAAATAACTAGTATCCTGTTGACCTCCCTGAGACCTGATAAGACCCCACTGCATGCACAGGACCCAAGGTCAGAGCCGTTCATCTCCGTAGCTACCCTGATGTGTGTGTGTGTGTGTGTGTGTGTGTGTGTGTGTGTGTGTGTGTGTGTGTTAATGTTTCTGGATGTTAAATATTGCATTTATAATAAGAATAAGCACATAATATTTTTATAAAATATGCATGACACAGGATTTCTCATACTGCCTTGATAAGTGTGCAGCCCTATGGCTCCCAGGCCACCTGCCCTGACTTGCCATCATCACCACCACCCATGTCCAGGAGGTGTCCCCATCCGGAACTTCAGCTTTTTGCTTACAAATATTAACTCACCATTGTTCTCCTCCCAGGTCCTAACAGTCGCCATCCTGTTTCAGTCTCTATGGATCTGATTACTCTAGGTCCTTGTCTGAGCAGAATCATCTGATATCCACCTTTTTTTTTCATTTATTATTGTATTTATCAGCATGCACCCAAGGCTCCTTCTCATACAGCATGTGCCAGAATCCCCTTCCTCTTTCAGAAGACTAGAGTTCCACAGTGGAATGACACAGTGAGACATAGGCTCTCTTCTGTTCTCTCCTGCTCTTTATTTTGAGGCAGGGTCTCGTGTAGCCCAGCTTGACCTTGAACTCTATAGCTGTGGAGGATTGTATGAGCATGCCCCCATAGCCTTTATAGCTGTGGAGGATTGTGTGAGCATGCCCCCATAGCCTCTGGCATTTGAACACTAGGTTCCCTGGAGGTGGTGCTGTCCATGGGAATCTAAAAGACAGGGCTTTGCTGGAGGAATCTGTCACTACTCACTGGATTTGAGGCTTCAAAGCCTCACGCCTTTCACACTTCAGTCTCTGCTTTCTGCTTGTGATACAGAATATGAGCTCTCGGCTCGATGATCCAGTTGCCATGCCTCCTGTAATGACCCTTTTCCCTTGGAACGGTAAGCCTCAATACACCTCCTTCCTGACTTGGTCTTGGTTTTAGCATAGCAATAGGGAAGTAAAGAATACAGGCAGTAAAGCTGACCTTGAACTGATCTTCCTGCCTGATTATAGGAGTGCATGACATCATCTGCTTTACTCAGTGCTGGAGATAGACCCCAGGGACCCACACATGCTAAGCACACACTCTACCAACTGAGCTACATCCCAGCGGAGATGGAGGGTATGGAGAGGCTATTACCACCTCTCGGGGTCGCCATCAGACCACCTTTGTTACTGCCACAACTCTATTCCTAAATTCAAGACGGAGAAACAGTCTCATCCCCTGATCTCTGAGCTGGTTTGTTCCTCACTTAAAACACACCTCAAGTGGCCATTTGTTTGAGAACCTGACAAGACTTCTAGTCCTTCTCCCAGAGTCTGGATGGTTCTTCCTCTCTCCTCCCAAGACCTTGTGCTCACTGCTTGCTGAGAGTTCTTAGCTAAGGCTGAGTTTAACCCTCCTGTCCAGATACCAATAATCTGTCGGGATCCAAAAGATCCTAGCCACATGCCTCAGAGCTCATCTATGACTGCACCCCTGACCACCTCATCTTCCTTTCTCAGTGGGTCCTGCCCTTTCCCTGCATAAGAGGAGGTGTCCTTTCAGCCTTGGCCACCTTTTAGTCACCCTTCATCAGGTACTGCTCTGCAGTCTCCCTTCAACTGATAGGTGTAAGACAGAGCCTGTCAGGCACAGGTGCTGACCCACTTACAGCCAGAGAGAGTTCCTTCCTTGGGTAATGACCCCTGTGAACTTGGTCAGGCGCCGGGCATCCACTTCGATCCACTGATGCAAGTCGTTCCTACCAGCACACCAAGCCCCATCGTAAAAGTCATTTTCATTAATGCCTGCCTGGAAAGAAGAAATTGGTGTTCAGAAAGACCTTGGATTGAAGATGACTAAGACATCTTTTCTTGAGACGGAGAGGACAAGAGAAGAAAAACTACTGTACCACAGACTCCTTATTCTAAACCATGGGAAGGAGGTGAGACTATCTTGGTATAGCATGTCTTCTTCTTGGCATATGTGAAAGACTAAATTTAATGAGTTCCTATTACTTATTCAGTCAACACATGAAACCCCATCTCCTATGTACTTACCATGATGGGTACCATTGGCAGCTTGACACAATCTACAATGAACTACTGGACAAAATTCTGGGCTTGTCTGTGAGGGAGCTTCTAATTCAGGTTAACTGGGGATCAGAAGATCCACCCTGCATGTGGGCAGCACTGTGTCGGGGCTCGGGTCCCAGACAGTATGAAAAGGAAAGAGTATGGGGTACCGGCACTCATGTCTGTCTTCCTCCTCACAACGGACACAGTGTGACCAGCTGCCTCACACTCCTGCTACCATGCTTTCCCACCTTGATGAACTGAACCCTCAAGCCATGAAACAAAATAAAGAATTTCTTCTTTAAGATGCTTTAATCAGGTATTTTGTTCCAGCAATGAGAAAAGTAACGCATCCAGCCGCCCACACACCAGGTGCTGGGGAACCTCACCACCCAGGCAGCAAGAGATACACAGTAACAAGAACAAGGAGGCAGGTACTATTCAGGGACTCTGATGAGCGAACTGCCTTGGGAGCATTTAAGGACAGTTCAGCTGAGTCCCTGAGACCATACAGAGACTCCCCACAAAGAGGAGCAGCGTGGAGCTGGCCCCAAAACATAAGTACTTACTAGTGAGTATCTGCCTATCAAGAACTTGTTTGATGTGTTCATTTTTTTGCTCACTAGTATGGATAAAACATTGTATATTTGCATTTCCAAGGTAGGTCAAATTGCTGCTCTGAAATTATCGCTGCAGTCTCACCATTTAAAGAGATAATTCCTTGACATCATTTTTAATATGTTTAATTAGAGACGTTTGAATGAAGTGAAGCCTTCCAATTTACTAAGGCTCAGCCTGCCTGAATTCTGTTTTATTTTTAAGTGACTACTTTATATGGTTGTAGCTGGATAACAGAAAGTATGATTCATCCCAGGCTGAAGAGACAGCTCAGTGTTAAAAAGCACTGGCTACTCCTGCAGAGGACCAGAATTGGGTTCCTGCAACCCTTATTGGGCAGTTGTGAGCTGCAACACAACTTCATGTAACTCCAGTTCCAAAGGGTCTGATGCCTTCTTCTGGATTCCACTGGTACCTACAACCCTGTGCACATTTCCACCACATACATACATACATACATACATACATACATACATACATATATAAAAGTAAAGTGAATTGTTTAAAAATAATAATAGATCAGCCCATCATCTCTATGTCTTCCATCCTCTTTATTTTTGATTACTTTTTAGTGAATTTTAGGGACAGTCTGGCTTTTAATGAGCAACAGAATATGAAGTTCAGGGTATAGCTATGTATATAGCTGGGCCAACAATCCCAGAGCCCTACACTCATTACAACGTGAGCTAACACAACTGTCTTAGTTAGGGTTTCTATTGCTAGGATAAAGCACAATAACCAAAAAGCAACTTGGGAGAAAGGTGTTTACTTCATCTTACAGCTCTCAGGTTATACTCCATCACTGAGGGAAGGCAAGGCAAGAAGTCAAGGCAGGAACCTGGAAGCCAGAACTGAAGCAGAGACCATGAAGAGGTGCTGCTTACGAGCTTGCTCCTTAGAGCTTGCTCGGCCCAATTTCTTCTACAGCTCAGGCCCACCTGTCTGCAGCTGAAACCATCCTCAAAAGGCTGGGCCCTTCTACAGCAGCAATTTATCAAGAAAATGCCCTGCCTGCTTAACTACAGACTAATCTTCTAGAGGGATATTCTCTCTTAAGACTTCCTCTTCCAAGGTATGTCTAGGTGTGTGACAAACTGACAAAAATCAGGCGTCCGAGCAGCCTCCTGTTGGGACCAAACTTGGTCCATGCATGCATAATGATTTCTGACACTACCCTCCAGGACCTTTGAGGCAAACAATAGAATATGGACAACAAACACACTGTCTTCAGCAGGCACTGCCATCACAAGTGACTGTCGGTCTCAGAAACTCTAAGTCAATATTCCTCAGAAAGCAAGCTTTAAACTACCTAAGAAGCAAGGTCCAGATGGCCTCAGTGATACACAGGTGATGGTGGTTGCTATGTAGGATCTGTCGCCTAAAATCATCAGGAAAAGTTTGCTCTTCACTGTGTTTCCAGTGGCCCCAGGTACCGATGTAGGTTAATCCTTAAGAAACCTGGTGGATCAAAGACCTCCACATAAAACCAGAGACACTGAAGTTAATAGAGGAGAAAGTGGGGAAAAGCCTCAAAGATATGGGCATGGGAAAAATTCCTAAACAGAACAGCAATGACTTGTGCTGTAAGATCAAGAATTGACAAATGGGACCTCATAAAATTGCAAAGCTTCTGTAAGGCAAAAGACACTGTCAATAAGACAAAAAGGCCACCAACAGATTGGGAAAGGATTTTTACCAATCCTAAATCTGATAGGGGACTAATATCCAATATATATAAAGAACTCAAGAAGCTGGACTCCAGAAATTCAAATAACCCCATTAAAAATGGGGTATAGAGCTAAACAAAGAATTCTCAACTGAGGAAATACCAAATGGCTGAGAAGCACCTGAAAAAATGTTCAACATCCTTAATCATCAGGGAAATGCAAATCAAAACAACCTTGAGATTCCACCTCACACCAGTAAGAATGGCTAAGATAAAAAATTCAGGTGGCAGCAAATGCAGGCGAGGATGTGGAGAAAGAGAAACACCCCTCCATTGCTGGTGGTATTGCAAGCTTGTACAACCACTCTGGAAGTCAGTCTGGAGGTACCTCAGAAAATTGGACATAATACTACTGGAAGACCCAGCAATACCTCTCCTGGGCATATCCCCAGAAGAAGTTCCAACTGGCAATGAGAACACATGCTCCACTATGTTCATAGCAGCCTTATTTATAATAGCCAGAAGCTGGAAAGAACCCAGATGTCCCTCAACCAAAGAATGGAGACAGAAAATGTGGTATATTTACACAATGGAGTACTACTCAGCTATTAAAAGCAATGAATTTATGAAATTCTTGGACAAATGGATGTATCTGGAGGATATCATCCTTAGTGAGGTAACCCAATCACAAAAGAAGTCATTAGATATGCACTCACTGATAAGTGGATATTAGCCCAGAAACATATAACACCCAAGATACAATTTGCAAAGTACAAGAAAATCAAGAAGAGGGAAGACCAATGGGTGGATACTTCGTTCCTCCTTAGAATAGGGAACAAAATACCCATGAAAGGAGTTACAGAGACAAGGTTTGGAGCTAAGACTAAAGGATGGACTATCCAGAGACTGCCCCACCCAGGGATCCATCCCATAATCTGCCACCAAACCCAGACACTATTGCATATGCCAGAAAGATTTTGCTGAAGAGACCCTGTTATAGCTGTCTCATATGAGGCTATACCAGTGCCTGACAAATACAGGAGTGGATGCTCACAGTCATCTATAAGATGGAACACAGGGCCTCCAA
Source organism: Mus musculus (assembly GCF_000001635.26). Lineage (NCBI taxonomy): Eukaryota > Metazoa > Chordata > Mammalia > Rodentia > Muridae > Mus > Mus musculus. The sequence goes on from NC_000073.6 coordinate 132,110,057, forward strand.
TGAAGGAGCTAGAGAAAGTACTCAAGGAGCTGAAGGGGTCTGTAACCCTGTAGGTAGAACAACAATATGAACTAACCAGTACCCCCCAGAGCTCGTGTCTCTAGCTGCATATGTAGCAGAAGATGGCCTAGTTGGCCATCACTGGGAAGAGAGGCCCCTTGGTATTGCAAACTTTATATGTCCCAGTACAGGGGAATGCCAGGGCCAAGAAGTGGGAGTGGGTGGGTAGGGGAGCATGGTGGGGGGAGGGTATAGGGAACTTTGGGGATAGCATTTGAAATTTGAAATGTATATAAAGAAAATATGTAATAAAACAACAACAACAACAACAAAAGAAACCTTGTGCCTGCTGCATTGCATCACAGTTTCTTGTCTTGACAGACAGCAGGGAGGAGAGATGCCAGCCCTCAGGCTATAATTATACAGCAACTTCCTCTCTACAGTAGAAGGCAATTATCCTCCTAATGACAGAGATTTGCAGCACATTAATGACTTACAATGTCACAACTTGTGCCCTCTCCAGAAACCAGAGCATGCACTTATGTTTTTGTTGTGGTTCCCCTGTTCTCGTAAAAGCACTGGAGACTTGCCGTTCAGAGCTCCATTCATCTAGTCCCTCAAACCTTCGCTGAACCAGCAAGTGTAAAAGGTGAAAGCCGTGTTTACCTCATCCCTAAGTACTAGTGCAGACTGAAGGCTGAAGTCTACTCATGGCACCATAGTGACAGACACCATGCAGATACTGGTAGAGAGTGAACTCCAAGGATGAACCACAAGCTACAAGTCCTAGATGACATTCCAGAGTTTGCATAGATGCTCTGGGCCTTGGTTTTCAGATATCTGTCAGTGTGGAGGCAATGTGCGTCACCAAATGTGGATTTAAATAATGAGTGCTCACTAGGGCTAGTAGACAACTCAGTTAGTGAAGTATAAGGACCTGAGCTCCGTCTTCAGTGGCCACAGAAAAGCTGGTCATGGTGGGTTTGTCTGCAATTCTAGTGCTTAAGGTAGAGGTAGAGACAAGCAGATCCCTGGAAAACAACAGGCACCCCATTTAGCCAGTTGGTAAGTGCTGGGTTCTGTGAGAGACACTGTCTTAATATGTAAAGTAGAGAAAGGTAGAGGAAGACACCCACCCATTTAACCACCAGCCTCTACACACACACACACACACACACATACACACACACACACACACACATACATGCATACATGTGTATACACACATACATACATGCGCACACATGAGCACATGCACACATATACACACATGCACATACATACATACATACATACATACATATAAGCAAACATGTATGAACACATGCATAGACACAAACATACATGCATGTATGTACATATACACACACAGGTAAGCATACACACATGCACACGCACACACAGATCATACACATCAAAACAAAACAGTGCTCAATACATGTTAGTTGTCAGAATATTTAAAACAGGAAGATTTTGGTTAGCACTGGCAACAGGTGTCAATGTGAGCACTTTACTTCAAGTTTTACAGGATCCAGGAAATTGTGTCCCTCTTCCAATTGCTGGCTATTGCTTTTTCATCCAACTGAAACCATCCAGGAAATGGCTATGAGCTCAGAAGAAAGGAGATTCATGATCTAACATTCTCAACACGCGTCCACACTATCCTGATGAGGGTAATGTGGCAATGTCTGGTGTCCCTGGGGACTGTTTCATCTAGGGGAAAAGACGTCACTCAACACCTACAATGCACAGAGCGACTGCTACACCAAGAGTTGCCTGCATCAAGTGAAGCCACAGGCCTTGGACTCTGGTCTAAGGCGAGGCCAACAAACCCTGAGTGATGTGGCAACTTGGATCCTCACACTGTAGAATCCTAAGAGCCAGGGCTGTCTGCATGCTTCTCGCCAGCATCAGGTGACCAGGGCTTGGACCTGCATTTGAGGTTCCTGGCTTTACCAGCCTAGGGACGCTGCTTCTGCTGCCAGTCTCAGTTCACTGTAGGCACAGCAACCAGTCAATTAAATAGAACAGTGTTACCCTGCTGGTAGAGATGACTCACCAGGCAATTATAGCCATCTCTGAAAAATCAATTAGAACTTCAAAAGCAAGCATCCAGAGAGGTCACCAAATTATTCCACAGGGCAATAAACAGTATTAGTGAAATGCCCCTAAGAAAGCAGAAGAAAATGAGAACATTCAGCGCTGGGTTTACAACGCTAACAAAAGAGAGCTGACAAAAGGGCTGAGGGGTTAAAGGCACCTGCCTGCCCTCTAGCCTGATGACCCAAGTTCCATCCCCAGGACCAACAAGGTAGAGTGGGGGGAAAAAAAAAAGCCCTGACCCCTGCATGCTGTCCTCTGACTCTGTACTCACCTCCCTGTGCATTAACTAATAAATGTCATTTTGAGAAGAAAAACTAAAAATAAAAAAGTTAGGAATACATTTCGAAAATTGTTCAGTAAGAAGTTGCTGAAATAAAAGATTTGATTCCTTCAAGGATAAGCGGGTCTGGAAAACACCATTAACATGGTGTGAACAAGGCAGCAAATAGGTTGAGAAATAATGTAATTTTCTCAAGGCAATCAAGTTATACAAGACATTTGCAAGGCTCCTAACAGACTCAATTCTGTGAAGGTTAAACGTGGCTGGAGGTCTGTAATAAAGACACCGCCTGACAGGGTCCACTTAAGATGGCAGAGGCAGAGGCTCCCTACAGGGGCTGGGTAAAACACTTCCACTTTCTTTTCTCCTTCCCTCAAAAATCTTCTGAACAAAACAAGATACAAAATACAGCTTCAGCCTCTGGGAAAATTCAAAGACATTGTGTCCCCTAGATCACAACATACAAAGACAGAGGTCCTTTGTGGCAGGGGACAGAAGTACAACCCACTAGCAGAACTCCTCTGAGAACCCAACCCCAGACAAGCTCAGAGGAGTGCGGGTGTCTTGAAGGTGAGGTGGGCAAGACTGACGTGAGCGGCTTCCCAGTGGTCATGGGGAATCAACGTGGTCCACAGGTGACTGAAAAATTGTGTCCATGAAAAACAGTCAGGAAGCCTAGATATGTGGACCCCAGGGCCAGAAGGGAAACTATGACAGGTTTTGGGGAATGTAACACACACGCAGAGTCAGCTCATTCTTCCTATCCTTTACCAGGCATGAGAACACCGTACAGCCGAACTTAGGACCTACCAAACGCTAACACCAATGCAATGGTGAGCAGAAAGGCCTGTTAGGAAACTGTAATGGATGCCGCTAGAAGGAGCCGCGCTTGCATCGAGCATGAACAGGAAACAAATGCACAAAAGGCAAAGAGAAGAATGGCTGGGAGATGGGTCAGTGAATAAAGTACTTGTCAGGCAAGCACTGTCACCTGACTTTGAGTCACAGAATTCTACATAAAAAGCTAGGCATGGCTCTGGGGAGGTAGGACAGGTAGATCCCTGAGGATCTTGGGCTGGTCAGTGTGGTGGAATTAGCAAGCTCCAGGTTCAATTTGAGAGAGACCCTGTCTCAGAAAACAAGGGGAAGGGAGGCTGAGGAAGACATCAGACATTACCCCATCAGATATGAAGACATCAGACATGTGCACACAGGCATGCACACACATATGCATGCACACAAAAACAAAAGCAAAGAATATAGAACAAAGATGCTGCCAGAATTCTCAACAGCAGCATTTACAAAAATGGAGAGACTATGTAGACACCAAGGCTAGGAGGACGAGTGTGACAGGTTTCAGGGAAGGTCAGCACACACAGGAGTGAGACAGCCAGCTCCATTCTTCTCATCCTTGACCAGCTATGAGATTCTAGGTCCTCTAAAGATTTCTCATCCTAGAATTTTAGGCTCTGCCTAACAGTCTATCCATTATGATAGGATAATAAACACACTTTTAGATTCATTCGCATAAGAAATAAAAACATTATGACCCATTTTTCAAAACAAGACTCTCTTAAGCTTAGGTTCAATTACAAATGAACAAAAAGCTTGGGACCCTACTAACACCTGCTGGTCTAGCTGCCCCCCACCCAAACTAGTAATTTGGCATAAAAGATTATTAATAGAGCCAGCTTCCTAAATGTTAGGTCTAGCCACACACCTAGCAGCCTGCAGATGGACCAGGTCATAAACGTAAAGGCTTTAAAATAAATAAGAGGTGAAATAGATAAACTCAGGTATGATCTTTGTTGAGAACTAGACCAACATGACATGTGATATTAATGTTGTAACCTCCCCTCTCCACCATGACTCAGCCAGTGAGGTTAAGGAGGGAGGGGCCTGTATTCAGGATTTTTAAAAAGTGTTCTCTGCACTCAGTCAGAGCACCTGCCTCTCTACCTGGGTTGGTACCTGTCTTAGTCGGGGTTTCTATTCCTGCACAAACATCATGACCAAGAAACAAGTTGGGGAGGAAAGGGTTTATTCGGCTTACACTTCCATACTGCTGTTCATCACCAAGGAAGCCAGGACTGGAACTCAAGCAGGTCAGGAAGCAGGAGCTGATGCAGAGGCCATGGAGGGATGTTCTTTACTGGCTTGCCTCACCTGGCTTGCTCAGCCTGCTTTCTTATAGAACCAAGACTACCAGCCCTGAGATGGTCCCACCCACAAGGGGCCTTTCCCCCTTGATCACTAATTGAGAAAATGCCTTACAGTTGGATCTCATGGAGGCATTTCCTCAACTGAAGCTCCTTTCTCTGTGATAACTCCAGCTGTGTCAAGTTGACACAAAACTAGCCAGTACAATTGACCCCTTGTCAACTTGACACACAAAAACATCACTAGTAAGCCTCAACCCTTACAATCTTATTCATCCCCATTCTAAATAACTTTAAAAGTCCCACAGTCTTTACATATGCTTAAAATTTCAATCTCTTTAAAATATCCATCTCTTTTAAAATCCAAAGTCTTTTTACAATTAAAAGTCTCTTAACTGTGGGCTCCACTAAAACAGTTTCTTTCTTCAAGAGGGAAAATATCAGGGCACAGTCACAATCAAAAGCAAAAGTCAATCTCCAACTGTCCAATGTCTGGGATCCAACTCACGATCTTCTGGGCTCCTCCAAGGGCTTGGGTCACTTCTCCAGCCAGGCCCTTTGTAGCACACGAGTCATCCTCTAGGCTCCAGATGCCTGTACTCCACTGCTGCTGCTGCTCTTGGTGGTCATCTCATGGTACTGGCATCTCCAAAACACTGCATGACCCCTTCAGTCCTGGGCCATCAATTGCAACTGAGGCTGCACTTTCACCAATGGCCTTCCATGGCCTCTCACTGTGCCAAGCCTCAGCTGCTCTGCTCAACTCCTTCATGCCTTCAAAACCAGTACCACCTGGGTGACCCTTACACATTACCAAGTCCAGCCACAGCACAAGGTACAACTTTGGCTATATCTGGAACACAGCCACTGTGCTTTCAGAAAATACTTCCCAGAAGATGTCACCTCAATGATGCTGGTCTCTTCTTAATCACCGCTAATTTCTTAGCTCCAGCTAACCAGCATCAATAGTCCCAGTAATGCAAAGTTTTTTGCTTTAGTAGTTCTGGTATCTTGTTAATCACAGCTGATTCTTCAGCCCCAGCTAACCAGAACTACAGAATCTTCACAATCAAAACAGGAATGGCCCTGAAAAGAGTCTTTAATTTTCCCTCTGAAATTTCACACACCAGAGCTCCAACTTCTGCAGTGTTCTCAACATTATCTTCCAAGCTCCTACACAACATCCGACAGAGGTCTTAACAATGGATGGATCTTCAAGCCCAAAGTTCCAAAGTCCTTCCACAGTCCTCCCCAAAACATGGTCAGGTTGTCACAGGAATACCCCACTTCTGGTACCAATTTGTCTTAGTCGGGGTTTCTATTCCTGCACAAACATCATGACCAAGAAACAAGTTGGGGAGGAAAGGGTTTATTCGGCTTACACTTCCATACTGCTGTTCATCACCAAGGAAGCCAGGACTGGAACTCAAGCAGGTCAGGAAGCAGGAGCTGATGCAGAGGCCATGGAGGGATGTTCTTTACTGGCTTGCCTCACCTGGCTTGCTCAGCCTGCTTTCTTATAGAACCAAGACTACCAGCCCTGAGATGGTCCCACCCACAAGGGGCCTTTCCCCCTTGATCACTAATTGAGAAAATGCCTTACAGTTGGATCTCATGGAGGCATTTCCTCAACTGAAGCTCCTTTCTCTGTGATAACTCCAGCTGTGTCAAGTTGACACAAAACTAGCCAGTACAGTACCCAACCTTGTAAAATAAACTGCCGCATGCTTGCTACTAGTGCTTTTTATTATGAGTATGGAGGTGGGTTCTCTGATCCTCACAATCATCTCCCCCAAACTTCATTACTCATGTATCATTTCCATTAAATTACTAGAGGGTGTAGTTAGACAAAAATTAGAATATTGGATGCCAGGGAGAAAGGAGCTGAAACCAATTGCCCATCAGAGAGCTGTATTAGGAGGGCTATTAGCCCCTTGCTCTGGGCATCGTGGTGGGGTCCTGAAGGAGAAAGCCTTCATTTCCAGAGCACAGAGGTAAGCTTGAGCTCTTCCGGTTTCTAGCACATAAGAGGATTCTCAGACTGATGGAGCTTCATGGTAGTAGATGTACAGATGAGTCAGTGAGCAACACAGGGCTCCTGAAAAGATGTCCACAGAAAAACAGAAAGCAAAAGCTGGCTAAAAACACTCAGGACCTCAGCGTTATAGAGAAGTATGCTGAAGCTGTTTCAGAGACCGGTACAAAGTGGAGGAGGGACCTTTTCAATAACGTAAGCAATTCTAGGAAAACAAAGGTCAAAAGATAGATAAAATGAACTTTCATGGCTCAGAATTATATTTATTGGCTCGGTAGGAAGTAATATTTAAGCAGCTGTTAAAAGGAAAACTTTTAATATAGATCTGTTACAAAATTGACACATTGGGGCCAGCCAGCAAGATGGCTCCAAAAGCAAGCACACTCGCCTGATGCCCTGAGTTTCATACCTGCAACCCATGGTGAAAGGAGAGAATTAACTCCCAAAAGTTGTCCTCTGACCTTTACATGTGAGCATGCGCGCGCGCTCACACACACACACACACACACACACAATATAATAAAATAATGATAATAACATGATAACATTTTTATTGAATGTTTGAAAAGGGTTGACCATACTTATAAATATTAAGGAAGTATCTTCCATAGCCAGAACCCAAAGACACAGCCAAAAGTTTGAAACTAATACTTATCAATATGTACACATTATTTACTAGCACTTAAATTCCCCAAGGACCAATTAAAAGCATTTGAAAGTCATTGCCCATCCCCAGCGCCGTGGCAGTCTGGGATGGGGTGAAGCATGGAAAGTGCTGACAGAAGTCACCTTTCTATTCCCTGTGGTTGCCCTCTCAATGCTGACTGACTTCTGTATCTTGATTCTGGAAACGATGTATAAAAATGCACATTTGATTTTCAAAGCACATGAAAGGTACACAGAAGTAGAGTGGAGAAAAGGGAACCTCTCCTACATTTTCCTTCATTCCTGGAGTCTACAGAAACCTCCTGCAGGCTAGGCATTATGTGAAGTGCTTTGCTTGGTGGCCTTTATGGAAAGCGACTCACTCTGGAATGAAATCACCGAGCTGTATCTCCCGCTACCCTCAGCCACCTCTGTGGGGAAACATCTGGAAGCAAATTAAAAAGCCATAGCCACATGACTGTAACCATTTAGCATTTCTAAGATAATAGACTTACAGCTGCTGTTCAGCAGACACAGCCCAGAGCTTTTTATACGCAAAACAGAGGGAAATGATAGTTACATTTTAAAGTAGGTTTGAGAGGGCAAAATAAGAAGAAACGGTGACTTTCTTTGGTGGTGGGCGGGGTGATAACTTGCAAGCATTAGTGGTCCCTCTGATTAGTGCAGCTAAGTGGCATAAGGTGCCTGGGGCTGGAGAGATGGCGCATCTGTTAAGAGCACTTGTTGCTCTTACAGAGTTTATCAGTTCCCAGCACCCGTCTTGTTATAGGCTTACCACTGCCTCTATCTCCATCTCCTGGGGAATCCAACACCCTTTCTGGCCTCTGAGATTTGCCTACACACATGTGACAAATACAATAACACAGATATAAAAATAAATCCTTAAAAAATAAACCAAAATACTTTCAGATGCCTATAAGCAAAACACCCCATGCAGTCCAAACCCTGGTCTCTAAAGCCAAGGTGTGGTCTCAACCATCACTAACCCACGGTTGTCTAGGCTCTAGCCTTTCCCTCAAGGTGTTCTGACAAGCTGGCATAACTTTGTGAGATCTCTTCCTGGGAGACAAATTCCCCCTCTGGCTGGCACCAGATCTCAGCCTTTTCATTCTCCCAGCTCAACTCTCCTGGAAAATGACCAGTTTCTTTTGGTCCATCATCTCAATGGTCTTGACATCCAAAGCGGGGGAGGGCTACATGGGTCTCTTTAGGATTATTTTCATTCCTTCCAACATAGTACAGTCTGTGTGTAAAATGGGATTGAAATAGAGTCCCTAGGAGAGGACTGTTGGATGGTTACATATTCCTTATGTTAAATAATCTATACACTGTCCATCACAGAAGGGAAGGTACCAGGGGAGTAAACAAAATTCATTCCATTTTATGGCTGAACCCCCTACAACTAGTGACTACATGTACTTCCTGGCTATGCCGTAACTGTCCTGCCAGCAGTGGATCTTGGTTCATCTAGCTTGTTGACAAGTGCTCTCTCAATGAGTCATCACCTCGACTTAGGTATTCCATTTTGGGATTTTGCGGTTCCTTCAGCTAGTGACCCATTTCTTTGGTTGAAGTTCATCTTTCCTATATACATTTCAAATATCTATCTCTTTTGCAGTTAAGTTCATGTAACTTACTTAATTCTCTATGTTGTTTAGGAAGTCCCTATGGTCTCCCTCCTCTGGGCAGTGCTGAAGTCATTATTTCTATTTCTCTCTACCTCTCCTCTTGTTCTGTCATGGTCTAATTACATCTATTACATTCTTCTTAGCATCTGCTTGTACCTTGGCTTTCCCTTTTAACTGACACAGTACATGGCGTGCATCTTTGCAGTAGATAGAGCATAAAAGATTCATGTAAATATACAATGTGTGAAGAACAGATCCGAGCAAATGGCATGTCTGAAACCTCACAGGAAATTTGTTTTAATCAGACATGTTTTTAAGCCCTTCCTATAAGTTGTTTTAAAATATTCGATTAATTGCCACTAACCTTGCTCACCTTACTGTCCTGTAGAATGCGTTCACAATGAAAACTAGCTCCTCCTTCCCCTTTCTTCGATTCTACCTCCTTTTCTTACTCCTCTCTTCTTTTTCCTCCTCTTCCTCTTCCTTCTTCTCCTCCTCTTCTTCAGACAGGGTCCTGTATGGTCCAGGTCAGCCTCTAGCAGCCCCTGAATTCACAATGGAAGTTGCTTCTTCTACCACTTATGTGAAGATTTTATGTGTATGTGTGTGCCTGTGTTCCTATGTGTATACCATGTATATGCAGATGTTCTCAGAGTCCAGAGAGGGCATCAGATCTCCTAGAACTAGAGTTACAGTGGTTGTGAGCTGCCCGATAGGAGCCAAAACCTAGGTCCTCTGCCAGTGGAGTAGCAGGTACTTTTCACCACTCACCCCATCTCTGACCTCTTGTTCTTCCCCCTCTGATTATTTTCCTTCCCCCCTTCCCATATAGTGAAGCCTGGCCTCAAACTCACTGTGCTGCCAAATATGGTCTTGAACCCCTGATCCTTCTGCCTCCCAGATCTGAGACCCCAGGTGTGTGCTATAGTGCCAAACCACAGTAGACATTTCTTTGGAAGAAAATAAGAAGTGTGTGGCCATCATTATGATAAATACTCATTTGAATTTTCCAAGGGAGTCATCGTTGAAAATATTCAGTTCTGTTATTACCATAAAAATCCAAATTCCCCAAATTCCAGTGTTTTTGGCACCTAGCGGTGTGTCCCAGACTGCTGCTTGAAGCCAGATACACAATAAAATCCCTTCATGGGAACAGACGGATGGCATGCCTTGATTCAGGAATGAGCCTCCCTGGGATTATTTTTGCCTCAGCAGCCCCCAGGACACACCAGCCCCAGGACACAGCAACCCCCAGGAAGGCTTGTGGAGTCGCAGTAAGTTTCATATGGCTAGCCTATTACCAGAAACCAACAGAGGCTGAGCACCATGAAACTGAGTCAGGGCTAAAGGATCAGGCAAGCTTTGGAGTCAAAGGTCCAGCCATGGGCAGCCATGGAACTTGCAGTAGGAAAACTGCAGAGAACTCCATCTCCAGGTTCTTCCTCCCACGACAAGTGAGGTCTACCAGCTGGGAGAGGTGAGGCTCTGGGGAGAGGTGAGGCTCTGGGGGAGAGGTGAGGCTCTGGGGGAGAGGTGAGGCTTTGGGTGCATTGGCACCAAAACTTATGGAGCTACAGAGCCGCAGTATGAGGGATGAGTCCAGCCATGTGATTATCACACCCAGATAGAACCCATTTAAGGCCTGGCAAGATGGTTCAGCAGGTAAAGGTGCTTAGTGCCAAGCCTGGTGACCCAAGTTCAATCCCTAGGACCTACATGATGGAAGGAGAGTAACCCTGCACGTTGCCCCTGGCCTCACACATCCATAAATAAATGAATGTAATACTGAAAAAAAATCTCAGTCAGTAATCTACACCTGCCTTCCTGACCCAAGGGTACATAGACACTGTGTGCCTTAGCTCATCATCACTTCAAGTAAAAAGGGCAGATCCCACAACTGGACCCCAATATCTTCTTGAAGATGCTCTGTGAGCACCTTGAAAGCAGTACTACAGCACCGACCCTGGGGCTCAACACCTACAGGCACTCTGTTACATGAAAGGGAAATGGTCACTTGAGGGTCAGACAAGACAGGCCACCAAGTGCCAAACACTGTGACTAAGCCATCACAATATAACTGTTACATACCATGCTCTTCTTATGATCTCAAAACATTGTCCCTTTCATGCAAGCTCTGATCCGAGGCCAGCTTTCCTACCACTACAGGAGCTGCAGTGCCTCCGGAGTCCAAGAACCATGCTTTCAAATGCTCCCTTCCTCTGTTCATGTGCATATGTCAACAGTTGCTAACTATAACCTTAAATCGGGGACCTCCTGGGACTCAGCGGTTAAGAGCACTGACTGCTCCTCCACAGGTCCTGAGTTTAATTCCCAGCAACCACATGGTGGCTCACAATCATCTGTAATGGGGTCTGATGCCTTCTTCTGGTGTGTCTGAAGACAGCTACAGTGTACTCATATACATAAAATAAATGGATAAATCTTAGGGGAAAAAAAAACCAGCAGGGACCTCCAATCTTTTGGCTCCTCTGAGACATATTGGACAAAGAATTGTCTTGAGCCACACATTAAACCCAGAGGTGTCCAACCTGTGTCCCACACGCAAGACACTGTGATATGATAATGACATCTACGAAGGTCACACCCAAGAACCATGCAGTTGAGTTACAAACAAAATTGCAAAAAAGAAAATCTTGTGTTTTAAGTAAGTTGACGGTTTTGTGTTGGCTCCCAATCAGAGCTCTCCTGGGCTGCCTGTAGGCTGCAGGCTATGGGGGAGACAGTCCTCCTTAAAGTCTACAAGGTGGTTCAGAAAAGCAGCACTTGGGATGGCAATTGTGTTAACCTGCTCAGGCCTCTCCTGCTCCAGAAACACCTGACACTTCAACTGTGGGACAAGTCACTTAGGCAGGGGTACCATAGTTTACCAGCCCCAGTAAAGCTCTGAAGAGCCATCAAAGGATGCTTTGGGGATGAGCCAGGTGGTGAGCCGCTGTTGGATGCCTCACCTGAGCACCAGGTGTTGCACAGTGTGGGTCTCTAAGCAAAACAGCCAACATCTTTATCAGAGACGCCATGCTTGCTTGTAAGAGCCAATCTCAATCAGGCCAGTGCACTGTTGGCATTCTCTGGGCATACTGGGGGACGGTTGGAGGGTGGGAGGTGTGTGAGGAAGGGGCAAAGAATGCCAGTCATTCCCACAGCCATTTGTATGCATTTCTAACCTGATTGCTCGTGACCTCAGAGGTGTTACAGTTATGAAGGCCAGGGAAGGTTAATGGAGGAGCATCCATCCACCTCAGTGGCTGGAAAGAAGCCTTAGTCCCTGCTGGGGAGAGGTTTTTTGTAGTGCAGCTTCTTTGTGGTCCCCCACACTCCTGAAAGTGTCCGCTCACCTATTGTACAAGTTTGCTTTCTGTTGCTTTGATAAAACACAACCAAAAGCTACTTGGGGGAAAATGGGTCCATTTTACCTTATAGGTTGTATATTTTTTGTGGAGGGAAGCTAAGACTGGAGCTTGAAGCAGAAATCAGCAAAGGATGGCTACTTACTAGCTTGCTTCCCCTGACTCTCTCTGCAGCCTTTCTTATACAGCCCAGGCCCACCTGTCCAGGGGTAGCACTGCCTACCGTGAGCTAGATAGACCCTTACACATCAATCGTCAATCAAAAAATGCCCACAGGCAAATGTGATGGAAGCAAGGCTCAATTCTCAGGTATGTCTAGGTTTGTGCCAAGTTGATAAGAACAAACTCTGACGCCTATGTTATGTAAGTAAGCCCAATAAAATCACTGCTTCCCCAGGGCAAATTTCAGTGGAACCATACTTTGGTTTGTCACTGAGACCTCAAGAAGAGGGGCACACAGGGTTTACATCTCCCAGGAAAAGAATCCTTGCAACGTGCGGTTACACCTAAGACTAACCACAGGCAGAGGATGAGAGCATATTTTGGAGACTGGTTCACAGGATCTTGTTGGGAATGCACTGCTCATTTCCAGGCAATCTGGGCCTCCTCTGGGGCAAAAGAGACCATTGCATCCTGGGAAGGCAGTGGAAAGTCCTGGGTGTCCAGCAGAGACAATCACTGTGACACTATGAGAGGCCAAACTTCCCCCAGACTGATAACTGCTTCTCTTTTTCACATCTTTGGAAAATCTGATCCCTATATACTGATTCAAAACAAGCCCTGTTTCTTCATCAAACTTATACTATAAAATTCACAGAAAATGTTCACACACACACACACAAGAAGGGGTCTTAATTTGGACCACAGGGATGCTTTCAAAGTCCTCTGCTTAAGTGAGCCAGTTGTTCCTGCAGCAGGGGTATCCCAGTGAAATCTCATTGGTTGCAAACTCTTAGGCTGCAAAACCCAAGCTCCTAGGGAAAATCCCGCCCCAGTGAAGCCATTCCAAAAGTCTGTGCAACTCTCTGTGAACAGAAGTTTCCGGAACAAAAGCCGTAGTTGTGTTAAAGATTCTGCAAGACTGACTCACTGATTGAAACTGCCAGTGATTGTGAAGAGCTGGAATGTTCCAGGTCAAACTATCTTGAGCTATCTTTAGCGCCCTTAACAGCAACTCACTGCCCACCTCTGTGTTTGACCTAGCATCTTTACGATGATGATGTAAACCCCTTTGGCATGTACCAATAGACCTCCAGCTTCTGCCAAGCCAAAGGCTAAGGGTGTCGTCAGACAGTCCCGGAGGCTTGCAGCAGAGCTTTCCCAGCTTTGCTGTACCCTACCTATCCAAAGTTCCCAGAGATGTATTGAAAAGGGAAAAGGTCCCTTCATTCATTCCTTTGTTCTGATACTATAAAAATTTCATGAAACTGTTGTCATATTGGACATAACAGTATAAAGAACCTCAATCCCTGTTCCATAGCCATTGTTACTCACATTTGGCTCCAGAACACAATCTTCTCTCTCTCTCTCTCTCTCTCTCTCTCTCTCTCTCTCTCTCTCTCTCTCTCTCTCTGTGTGT